>NC_141092.1:23717296-24084796 GCF_041138505.1 Cibotium barometz
GTGCTTTGCATCCCAATTGATGAGTGTTTCTCCTTGTCGATTGGATGTAAAGCGTTCATGGTATGCTTGAATGCTATGTTCATAGGATAGAAGCGTATTGTGGGCACTTTGCATCCAATCTCAACAAGCCAAAATGCTCATTGGTTGGATGCAAAGGTATGCATGGGTGATGCTACATGCATAATGTCCATGCATTCCATGGGCACTTTTTGAGTCCAATAGGCAACAAAAAAATTCTTAACAATCGACAACAAAGCACCCATGACCCGTGGTATGATTGGATGCCATGCACATAGCATCATTGTATAGCATGAGTGCTATTCATCCAATTGGCAAAGCAAAATTGATTTTTGATTCAATAAAAATAAACCATGGTCGCTATGTGCATAGCCTCATCGCATGTTGTGGGCACTTTGCATTTAATCAGTAGCAAAAAGACTTGTTTTATTGGATGCAAAGTACCCATGGTATGCATGGTTAATGCTCCATGCCATGGGAACTTTGCATCTAACTAATGAGCAAACTTTCTCACCAATTTAATAGGAAGTGCCCATGGTACACTTGGACACTATGCACATAGCATCATTGCATATAGCATGAGTGCCTTGTGTCCAATCAACAAGGAAAATTACTCACCAGTTGGACGCAAAGCACCCATGGTACTCTTGGATGATATGCACAAGTGTTATTGCATGGCATAGATACTTTTCATCCAATCGGCGAGCAAAAAGACTTGCCATTTGAATGCAAAGCACTCGTGGTATTCTTGGATGATATGCACATAGTGTTATTGCATGGCATGGATACTCACCACTTGGATGCAAAGAACCCATGGTACTCTTGGATGATATGCACATAGTGTTATTGCAAGTCATGGATACTTTGCATCCAATCGATGAGCAAAAAGACTTTCTAATTGGATGCAAAGTATCCATGGTACACCCAAACAATATGCACATAGTGTCATTGTATGAAATGGGCACTTTTCATCCAATTGGAAGGCAAAAAGACACACCAATTGGACATAAAGCACCCATGGTATGCATGAATTCTACTTGCATAGTGTCCTTGCATACCATGGGTGCATTGCACTCGATTGGCGAGCAAAAACACTTACAAATTGGATGCAAAGCACCCATGGTATGCTTGGATTCTATATGCATACCATCATTGCATGAGATGGGTACTTTGCATCTAATTAGCAAGCAGAAATGCTCATTTTTTGGATGCAAAATGCCCATGGTATGCATGGATGCTACTCTCATAACTTCCATGCACACCATAGGAACTTTACATCCAATCAATGAGCAAAAAGTCTTTTTGAGTAGATACAAAGAACCCATGATATGCTTAAACAATATGCACAAAGTCCCGTTAAAATGTATGGGTGCTTTACTTCCAATCAACGAGCAAAAAAGCTCGATGATTAGACGAAGAGCACCCATGGTATGCATGGATGCTAATCATGTAGTATCCAGGCATAGCATGGGTACCTCATGTTCAATCAACAAGAACAAATACTTGCCTAATGGATAGAAAGCACCCATGCTATGCTTATATGATGTGTGCTTAGCATCATTGCATAGCATAGGCACTTTGTATCCAATTTGTGAGCCAAAAATCTCGCCAATTTGATGTAAAGCACCCATGGTATGCTTGGACGCTATGCACATAGTGTCATCGCGTAATATGGACTCTTTGCATCAAATTAGCAAGCAAAAAGGCTCATTATTTTGATGCAAAGCTCCCATGCTATATGCTTGGATGCGTATGCATAGCATCATTGCATGGCATGGGTTCTTTTCATCCATTTCACAAGCCAAAATGCTCCTTGTTTGGATGCAAAGCACACATGATGTGCATGGACACTATGCATCCAGTTGGTGAGTGAACATGCTTGCCAATCAGACACAAATTACCCATGCTATTCTTAGACGCTATATGCATAGCCTCATTTCCTGGAAGGTAGTCTGTATCTGGTCGATAAGAAAAAATGCTTGTTGATTGGATGCTAAGCACCCATGGTATACTTGGACCCTACGTGCATAGCATCATTGCATGGCACGGTCACTTTGGGTCCAATCGTCAAGAAAAAAGCTCATTGATTGGATGTAAGCATCGATGGGATGCATGGATGCTACTTGCATAACATCCATGCCTTTCATAGGTGCTTTGCATCGAATCAAAGAGCAATAATGCTCGCTGAGATTGGACATAAAGCACCCATGCTACTCTTGTATGCGCATCATTGCATGTTATGGGTGCTTTGTGTCTAGTCCGCAAGTGCTTATGATATACATGGGTGCTTTGTGTCTAGTCCGCAAGTGCTTATGATATACATGGATGCTACTCTCATGTTCTTGTACGCTATGTGTATAGCATCATTGCATGTTATGGGTGCCTTGTGTCTAGTCCGCAAGTGCTTATGATATACATGGATGCTACTCTCATAGCATCCATGCATTTCATGTGTGTTTTGCATCCAATTGATGAGCAATACCACTCGCCATTTGGATGCAAAGCATCACAATATGCATGCATGTGCATAGCATCCATGCATACCATGGGCATTTTACATCCAATTAGTAAGCAAAAATGTTCATGGATTAGATGCAAATTGTCCATGTTCTGCTTGGATGCTATGCACATAGCCTTATTTTATGGCATGGGTAATTTGTGTCGAATCAGAAGCAAAAAATGCTCGCATTAGACACTAAGCACCCATGGTATGCTTGGACGTTATGCAAATAGCATCATTGTATGGCATGGGCAATAATTTGTGTCCAATTGGAGAGCAATAATTCTCGTTGATTGGACGCAAAGGGCCCATGGTAGGCTTGAATGCTATGAAAATAACGTCATTGCATGGTATGGGGTCTTTGCATTTAATCTATGAGCAAAAAGGCTCACCAATTGGATGCAAATCACCCATGCCATGCAATGGTGATATGCACATGAGAGTCATGTGAACATGAGTGAATTGTGAAGGAGCACAAAGGCAAAAGCAAGGAGACAAGGATTCCCCCAAGGGCTATCAAGAAATCCTACCTCTAATATAATGTGGAATATGGGAGGAAGAGAGGAGAGACTTAAATAACAATAATTAATCACCATTATTAATAATAATTAGTAAAATCATAATCACAAGATGCGATTACCCATGTTGTGGAGAAGAAGGTTGGTGCCATGCACAAGAATGAGTAGGAGATGAAGCGCAAAGATGAATCCATTGATTATCTTACAAGGGGTTACACCTATTTATAGGTGTTGATTTATCTCTGATTTTTGCTTTTTTAGTGTGTGCCACATAATGAGAAACCCCACAACCCAATGTAACCTGCCCCAACAAAGTAAAACCACCTCTGAGCCACCGATGATGTAGGCCATGTGGTAGATGTATGTGTGAGCACTTTAGTCAAGGTCACGAGCACTTATAGTAGCCTTGGACACATAGAGAGAGAGTGTGTCAAAAGGACTATGAGTTTAGGGACTTGAGTTTAAGGACTTGAGGCACTGGTCGCGCGGAGGACTATCAAGTAAGAGGAAAACTTGGTATAGGGTCCAGGTGTGCTAGGAGTATTCACTTGAGGGGAGGTGTTGAAATATACAAGTGAATAGGGTGTGTGCGGGAACAAGTCCTTGGTAAGAGGCTGTAAAAGAGAATCTGTAAATGTAAGAGAACCCGTGAAAAGGTGAGAAGTATCTACTGGGAGAGAATAAAGGGTAGCATGAGGAGATTTAGGAGGTGTGGAGATATTCTGGGAGAGGTGGAGAGAGAATCAAGCAAAAGAGGTGGAGTGAATCAAGGAGAAATCAGTGGGATTGGATGCTTGGATGTAAACTCTATAAATTGAGGCATTGGCCTAATGAGAATTTGTTGGTTTTTGATTATCCATGCCTACATTAAGCTATCAGTTAATTTCTCACTGATCAATTAATTGCTCACTAATCACATCTTAATTATCGTCTAATCTCTTTGTTATTAAGGGCTTGAGAAGCATTGAAAAAGCACTACCAATTTAAGATCCTAAGTTAGATATCGTGCTACAAGATATTTAAATCCATGTAATGATGGGATTTATGTATAGCTGAAACTCAAAATAATTTGTGCAACCCTAAATTAAGGCTTTGATAAAAACATTTGAAAGTATTAGGTAGCTCTTAAGCAAGATTGTGGTATAGGAAAACTATTTACATATAGGATCACCATATAAGGCTAGTAGGGTTGGCATTTAAGTAGAGACATGATTAAGCCATAATTGAAGAGTAGTGTAACCCACGAACAAGATACATAGCTTGAATTAACATAAGAAAATAGGAAGAGGTGCTACTAGGAGATATCAACTAT
Organism: Cibotium barometz; assembly: GCF_041138505.1. Classification (NCBI taxonomy): domain Eukaryota; kingdom Viridiplantae; phylum Streptophyta; class Polypodiopsida; order Cyatheales; family Cibotiaceae; genus Cibotium; species Cibotium barometz. The sequence goes on from NC_141092.1 coordinate 23,721,645, forward strand.
GGGCCATTTACTTTCTCCATGAAATTATACCTAGAGGTAGTCGTTATTAAAAATGACCTTCTTTGTATAAGAAATTATGGCTTTCATGTCTAATTAGAGCTGGTCATTATTGGAAATGGACATGTTGAGTGGCTAAGAGCTAGTCATTATTGAAAACAACCATGTTGAGTAGCTGGCCTAAGGGATATGTAAGATAGCACACAGTAACAAAATAAGGGGTTTATAATTAGGTAGACTTACAGAAAAGTTTACATACATAACGGGTTTTTTAATCTAAAAATAAAAAAGTCATACATAAGGCTAATGTTTTTTAACAAAAGTCATCTATATGGGGTACATATAATCTTATATTTTTTAGATAAGGGATTATTTAAATATCTCTTAATTGCACGTGCTATATGTAGTTTTTACATAGTGGACCCCTTGGGTAACTTGCAAAGTAAATTATGTGTGCATGTGTGCACATCTGCACGTGCCATTTGAACGTGATGCTAGTTTGTGTGCACTTAAGGCAAGCTAGCCCATTATAGAAAATAATAAAGAATCTTGCAAACCAATTGCACAGAATTCAAAACAACTAAGGTAGGCTAGTTCACTATATTAAATAATGAAGAAGACATCCAATTGAAGAGTATAGACATGTAGGAACCCATGGATACTCAATCAAGAAATATGTTATTAGGTCCAAGTTAAAAGAAATTCATCAAATTTTAACTAAACAATTGGAAATAAATTTTTTTCCTTAAATGTATGCATATGCAGTTTACAAAGCCACACCAATAAGAATAAAAGTAGTATGTATATATAGAGTCTAGAAAAAACATAAAGAGAATCTATACATTAAAAAATAGGTGTAAGGGGATTATTAGAAGGGTGCCAACACACTTAAAGAATGATTGTTGTTGATTATCAAGGCACGAAGATGGGCCTTGTGACCCTCGCACCTAGCTATGACTCATTTAAACAAGTGTCTAAACGAAAGGTGTGTTTGAGCATCCATCGAGAAATCTAAGCCTTTGAGATGATAGCATGGTGTGCTAACCATCACACCTGCTCATGCTTCCTTGAAAATGCAATGTGGTGACCCTTATTTATTATGTGTTTATGTGGTGACCCTTATTTATTATGTGTTTATGTGGAACCTTTATAAAAGAGCTTGTAAAATTGATGCAATAGATGATGTGCCAAATGCGAGGGTGCCATGTTTCCCAATACCCCAATATCTAATGACAGCCTTAAAGATTAAAATAAGAGAAACGTATAGTAAGGCATCAATCACAATGAACATGAAGAAACAAATTGAAGAAAAGGTGATGAGCTCACTTGTGAAGCCTATTTAATGTGCAAAACTAGAAGTGGTAGACATCAAGGGCTACCTGTCTAATAAGTAAAGGGCCCTAAAAAATAGAGAATGGTTACAAATATTTAGTATGTTGATACTACCAATTGAAAATAAAATTAAAAAGTAGGGAAAAATCTATTTCTATCAGGCTACCAAAGAGGATAGAAAATGAATTATTATATTAACTCTTCAAACAATGTATATTATCAGTTAATCATATGATATATTGTAAGCAATTTACATCTATCCTTACTTAGACTTGGTAAAATATCTTTTGACCAAAAGAAAAACAGGATAGAAAGAGGCATGATTTAAACCGCAATCGAAAGTTAGAGATAAAAAGTCAAAAAAAGTATTTCCATAAAATGTGCGATTTGGGATTTTGCAATCTTTACATTAAATTTTAGCCTTGCCTATAGTGAAAATTTCTTAATGAAGATATAAAAATGGCATATAAAAAAAGTATTTCCATAAAAATGTGCGATTTGGGATTTTGCAATCTTTTAGCCTTGCCTACATTGAAAATTTCTTAATGAAGATATAAAAATGGCATATAAGTAATTCTTTACCATAAACCTTCCTTTTGCTTTACATGGTGATTAATTCTATATTTTAGGCTTATCAATGAAATCTTTTTCTCCGTTGTGGAAAATTGCACCATTCACATTCAGGTCTTGCCTAAAATGACTTAAGGTTTTGAAAAGGCCAATTTCCACGAAGCTCGCCTAGCACAACCTACCAATTAAATTTCATATTTGCGAACTTTATTTACATCTAAAAGATAAATTTGACTATGAAGCAGAGAGCTTGTGTAGACATGCCATTTGTCAACGAGATGAGCCTTAAGAAAAAGTTGTGTATCATCACTCATCCTCAATGGCAATGTAAAGGTTTCTTTGTTTTATTAAAAATAAAATCTCTTTAAAAGAGAAACCATCAAGAGAGCTAAGAGGCTGCATCCATAACCCCTAGATTTGGAGGTTGACGAGGAGAGAGCGATTGAAAAGCTGCCAAGGTGTGAATTTTACTAGGTTAATAGCCCTCTACTACATGGTGTAGAGGGTGCTCAAAGCACTCTCTACACCATCCATTACAGGTTGTGGGTCCCCCAGAAGGTAAAAAATAAGATGCCTCCATGAATATATAAGTGTAGGTGGGTTGACGATGATTCCTCCTATATAAATCTAAAATTATAGAAAATGGGGCGAATGTTTTCAAAAAATGCCCCAAAATGTCCAAAATTGGCAAATATTTTCTAAAACCCTTCATAATAGCTAAAATTTGGGTGAATGTTTTAAGATATCATATGAATTTTTTGTAATAGTCAAATTTAGTGAAGATTAGCCCCTATTTTTTTCCTTGGTCCCCCATACCCCCAAACATAGGGGGTTAAAGGGGTGGCCTCCAAGATGCCACCCCTCTATAAGTCCTCTAGTGGTGGGTGGTGGGGTTCTTATGCTCTAGTGGCCAATTAAGAGAGCAAATGTAGAAGCTTGAGAGTGCTTTGAGAACCCTATAGTAACTATATGGGCATTAGAGAGGTAAATTTTTTCAATCTATCAACATTTGTATACTGGAAGAGTCCCCATAAGCCTCCAAAACTAGTAGATTATGGAGGTGGCCTCTAATGCATTAGCCATGATGAATACTTTTAGAAGTGATCAATTTTTTTCAAGCACCCTATTAAAAGCATATGGTTGGCTCATGTTCATGTGGCTCATATATGGAAAATTTTAATGAGAAGTTGTGAGAAATGCTCTTCTAGTGAGTCACACCTGCTTTCGTGAATTCTTAAGATGCTATGCAGGCTCCAAGCCCATTGTTCTCGCTAGTAGTGTCAAGAAAAAAATGCTTTAAAATTCCTAGCCAAGTATTTTCCTTAACTTGTTCTTCTTTAAGGTCCCAGTGGGTTTATAAATTAGAGTTGGTAAATTTTCATCTCGCTTATTTCATGGCCAGCCTCAATAATTATTGATTTTTTAAAATTGCAAACATTTTTTCTACACCAAAGAAAATTTTTATGGCATTGCCATTGGTTAGATATCCCACTATTGCATTATGAGGGATACTTATTCTATGCTGAAACAAATGCCAATATAAAAGTGTGCACATTTTAGCATGACAGATGACATGCCGGTGGTAGGGGTTCCATGTTTTGTGGCACCTCTTCCTTCAAGGAGCATTACATCTTGTATTGGTTCTAACTGCTAATAATTCGTTAAGTCTGATTTGCGAGTGTCTTTTTTTTCCTTCTTCGAGTCGAGAAGATGCATTTGAAGATGGTTAAAAGCATCATGTAACAAAATGGAATGGTCTCATAGAAATAATGGAGCCAAGGCCAATTGACCATGCCCATAGACAACACTTATGATAGTGTGAAATGGGGGGTCATATATATAGGTCTCATACACCATACTTTTGATACCTTTTTGATAATCAAGCTACACAAGCCTTTGCTTTCTCTTCATGTTCCAATCTTAGGTTAATCTCTCATGTTTACTTTAATCTTAGACTAATGAGGATCAATCTAGATTGTCACTTTCTTTCATTGGTATTAGAGTCAGTTTTTTGATCTGATTTTTTAAAATTTCCTAATTTCTTGTATTTTCTTGGTTTTCTTGAACTTTCTTGATTTTCTTGGACTTTCTTGGTTTTCTTGATCAAGAAATGGGCAATGGTAACCTGGATTGGATGAAATTGATTTCTAATGAGCTAATTTCCAAGGTTTTGGGGTCATGGGTTAAATTCTGAGGCAACCACTCTAAAATTTGAAAAAAGGGACCAAAATTGGGGAAAAGTTTAGTGCTAATCGGGATTAAATTTTTGAATCAAAACGTTTATGATTTCTCCTTTCTTTCTCATTATTTTCAGAGAAATAGGGTTCTAATTCATTCTGAGCTGTGGCTTTCATTTAGGGATTTGTTGTGTAGTATCATCTCCACCTCCTCAAAGAGCCTCTCAATGGCGGGTTTAACGACCGTTTGACAGCTAAAACTACTGGTCGCCGTTTTCGCTCATTCCCATCTCTGAGTTGGACTCCAAGGTTACCAAGAGCTTAGTAAAGTCTAGGTGAAGCTTAGAAAACGTTAATCGGTAAGATCAGAGGTTGGGGACGGACTGTAGAGCCGTGGTGGGAAGCTGTGCGAGGTTGTGTGTTTCACTTGAGCTCAAAGGCGACAGCGCAATCTCCTACAACAACATGGAAGCTCCGTGAGATGGCTCATAAGTGGTTGTACATCTACCATAGCATCATGAAAGCTTAGTATGATGGTGAACCACTTCCATTACCTCACACATGGTTTCTAAGGGTTTCATTGTTTCTCACAAGGGGTCCAATGTATGTTTTCAATTAAATGGCTTTTCACTAGCTTCCTCATAGATGTAAGACAAGCCTTAGCCCATTGATCTTGCATTTTCTCCTTCTTTTGCATGGTTGGGAGCTCTCGAAGAAATTAGGATATTCTCATTAAAATTTTCAGAAATTTCTTTAGTGCTCCTTCCATTCACACTTGGCTACACTTACAATTAGTTCAATGCTTGAATAAGCATGAGATTTCTTCAAATTCCTTCACTTCTTGAATCCCATGGGAGAATTAGGGTTTGTAACCAAAATTTTCAAAAGTTTTCTCAATAGTCCTCTTATTCATGCTTGGCTATATACACATGAGTGGTCAATTTGTGCATTGGTGAGGGATTTCAAGTGCAATTACCTCTTTTTGCAATTTTGAAACTTCTTAAAAAATTAGGGTTTATGCATGTGTTCGATGAGATCTAGGGCATCCATTGTCTTCATTAAGCCTTCCTCTATCTTCCTATATCACTTTTGCATCAAAATCAATCGAGGATTAGGGTTTATGAAATAGGGTTTTAGAGAAAGGGCCCTAGAATTAGGGTTTGCTTGGGTTTTTCTTCAATATGCATGCATGGATACATGCCCATGGACCTCATTGATCATGTGATGCATTGATTTCCTCAAGGGAATTTCATATACCCACAAAGGGATCAGTGAATTCAAATTACCCTTCTCTTTTGGGGTTTCTTTGTGTAATTGGCATTGTATTGTTTCTACATGAAGCTATGAGGGGGATTGAAGACATCAAGAAGCTCAAGTGTATTTCCAAATAACCTCTTTTATGACATTAGCTTCGTATGTGGATAATCATGGCATGCAACTATAAGAGCCGGTTGTAAGTGGATTCACATATACCTTCAAGTTCATGTTTCACAACTCACACACACTTGTACTCACATCTCAATTCTTAGTAATCTAGTGATGTGTGAGGGTACCTTGGCAATTGGAGGAGAAGCCAAGGGGAGCATGTCTTGAAGTCACATTGTCCGTGAGTGCCTTGGAAAAGCAGTAAGGTAGAGGATTAAGTACCGGTGGTGAAGAAATGGCCCCAACTTGTGAGCCTAGTTTTGACCTAGGTACGAGGGTGGGAAGAGGTTGGCCGAGAGATCGATAAGATTCAACTCTGTTCATCGACTTTCAAGTGCTTATTGTGGATGCATCTTATTGGGCAAGGATTTTGGCAAGCAGGGAATTCAGTTTTGCTAGTGATTTTGTTTGATTTAATATTGAGATTTGATTGCCAATACAAAGGAGGTGCTACTAATTTTTTTACAAAAACACTTCTGCAAGGCACTTGAGGATAAGTTGCAAATTAATGAGATTCATACATTCAAATAAGGTCTAAGACATTGCCAATGCAAAAGGGAAGTGAGGATTGATTTGGAGAGAAGTTTGACAGTTTTTTACTGTAGCACTAAACCCTAATTTAGTCTAAGCAGATTAGGGATACTTCCAATGTGTTTGCATAGCCTCATTCTACTCTCCAATGTCTGCGTTTGGAGCCCTTAAGTGTTTGATTGAGACTCTGTTTACTTCTCCAATTGGCAAGCTCTTCACCCGGAGGATAAGAAGCTGCCCAGTCAAAAATAGCACATCATTTTGGCAAAGTGAGCATAGGGCTAGGTTCCCCATACCTAAGATTCTTATCTAGCCTTAGATCTTACCATTCGGACACGAGAGCCATCTACTATATCCAATTCTCCACTAGATACCCTGTTTCTGCAAAATTAGGGTTTTTAGACTGAACCTATTTTGGCACCATAGCTGGATGGTACACTCTTCCCTCATTCCAACAAGCTAAAAAATTCAATATTTGGACCCCGTTTGCTTGGTCACAGTGGTAATCTACTCACCGGTTGACTTTTCAAAGAAGTCAAAACAGAGAGTACTTACGTATTGACTGTGGTCAAAGTGATTATACATGGGTGTTCTACACATCATTGCTTCTCCATAGAGCTAAAGAGCTCATAAATTGGAGTTCGGGAACATATCCAACTTGAAATTGGTCATTTTCCATTGGCATCCAAGTCAAAAAAGAAGGTTACTTTCAAGGAAGTAGTGGAGCATGAGGGTGGTGTTCCGGAAACAAGGCAAGATGTTCAAGAGCATGTGCAAGGCAATGTTGATTTGCATCAAGGGTCAAACTTACACCAAGGGTCCATGGAGAATCTAGGGATTGTGTAATTGATGGAGAAGATGTATCTTGACCAACACAACACTATGAGTCAAATGCTAAAGCTTATGGAGAGCCTTGGTCAGAAATCTCAAGATGTTGCAAGTGAGGAGAAATTCTTTAACCACTTGGATCGAAGATTTGAAGCCATGGATCTAAATTTCAGAAAGGTTAGTGACACCTTGCATGATGGATTTGTTGAGATGAAAGAAGGATTCAATAGCTTAAGGTAGGAATTGGGCAAGGGAAAGGAAGTTTTCAATGAGCCAATGGGATCTAGAGCATTGGGACCCCAACCTCTTGGATCTACCGTGGGAACTTCGAAATGCAAATGCTTCACAACTACCTCAAGCTAATCTTTATCAACTTGAATGGAGCCATGGGCTTCCTAAGATGTACCAAGGTGGAGCAAGCACATTTGGAATGCCGATGCAACAAGGTGGTTATGGGATGCAACAAAGTGGTTATGGGATGCCTATGCAATCAAGTGGAAATAATGCTCCAAATATGCCTATGCATCAAGGGAATGCTAATATGGCAAGAACATTGGGGCATGGGTTATCTCCAACACAAGGGAGAAGTTTGGAAAGAGGAAACGATATTCCATTAGGTGAACCACCTCCATTTGGCAATTAGAATGCTTCTCCAAGTTTGCAAGATCATCATTCCAATGACTTGGGTGGCCGTTTTATCAATGATTCGGGGACAAGTCATCATTTCAATGGTTCAGGAACCCATCACACTAGGCCACCTCAATTCAATGACATGAGTGCTTTTCATCCAAGAGCACGTGATCATCATAGAGATGATGATGAGGAGTTCAAAGGTGTTCATAAGTTCAAAGGAGAGGGTTTATCGAATGATGAATTTGAAGAATCGATTGACAAGATGGAGCTTTACTTTGAACTTAGCCCTTGTAGTGATAGAGCCAAGGTTTTGTTTGCTACTTTGCATCTAGAAGGTTATGCCCATGCATGGTGGCGGCACTTGAATTCTCATGGTGGTTATTTGATCACTACTTGGGATGATTTCAAGCTTGAAATAAGGAGAACCTTTGTTTCAGCCCTCAATAGATCAAGGAGAGGGTTTATCAAATGATGAATTTGAAGAATGGATTGACAAGATGGAGCTTTACTTTGAACTTAGCCCTCGTAAAGATAGAGCCAAGGTTTTGTTTGCTACTTTGCAGCTAGAAGGGTTATGCCCATGCATGGTGGCAGCACTTGAAGCTCATGGTGGTTATTTGATCACTACTTGGGATGATTTCAGGCTTGAAATAAGGAGAACCTTTGTTTCAGCCCTCAATAGATCAAGGATGATGGAGAAATAGGATGATCTGACTCAAACGGGCAATGTCAAGGACTATTTGCACAAGCTTATGAAGTTTTCACTTCATGAGGAAGGTTTGAGTGAGGAGTACAAATTGAGGAAGTTTATCAAAGGACTGTAAAATAATATCAAAGTTGATGTGGATCCTCAAAGGCCCGACACCATTAAGGAAGCCATGCTTCTTCTAGAGATCTATGAGGCAAAATATACACATGCTAATGTATCAAGACATGGAGTTAGGGCTGATATTGGCACTTCAACTTTTGGCAAATCTTCAAGTGGAGTTGCTTTTCACACGAGAGTTAGGGCTGATATTGGCACTTAAACTTTGGGAAAATCTTCAAGTGAAGTTGTTCATCACATAGGTCCTCCTAGATTTTCAACCGTCTATGGAAGAGACGGAAGAGGAAATTTCAGATTTGGTAACACTCTTTCTCGACCTTCACATGGGGATGGGGAGCAAGTTTATGCAAATGCATCTAACAAGAGCAAGGTTTTGGGAGAAGATCGTATTAATGATCTTTATGAAAAGGGTTTATGTTACGAATGTGGTGACAAGTGCAACAAGGATCCTTGGAAGGTCTGTAAGGCCAAGAAGATGACCCTAAAGCATGATTCACACCGAACCTTGCCATGAGGACCTTAAGGATGATGTGGATGCGTATGAGGAGTACTATGAAGATGCCAACAATGAAGTTGAGGATATAGAGAAGGATGCTAAATTTCCCTTGATCCGAGTGGATTAAAGAAGGGAAACGTTGACTATGATGATGGGTTACCAATGCCTATGTGTACCTATCATGACAAAGACAATATGGCTACTCTATGTAATACCTCAAGTGATGCCTATGCTGGTTGCAAAGGAGCCAATACATTAAGGTTGAAGGCATGCATTAATGGAAGGGTAGCACATGTTTTGATTGATAGTGGATGTACACATAGATTTATCAACACCAAATCCATGTGCAGTCTCAAATTACAGCTCGTAGCTTTATCTTTGTGGCATGAGGTGGTTCAAGTGGCTAATGGGAAAAGATGGATGAGGGAATTGTTGAAGGAGTATGAGGATGTGTTCCAAATGCCAAAGTGCTTGCCGCCAAAAAGGGAGGTGGATCATGGGATAGAGTTTTAACCGCATACCAAATCCATCAACAAGCCACCTTATAGATTGTCAAAAGTGGAGAAGGATGCAGTGGTGGCAAAGAAAGTGCAAGAGCTTATGGATATAGGAAGGGTTACTCCTAGCCAATCACCTTTTGCATCACCCGTACTCTTGGTCAAGAAGAAGGATGGCACTTTTTTCATGTGCATGGATTATAGGGATTTGAATAAATCTACAATCAAGAATAGATTTCCCATTCCACAAATTGATGACTTGCTTGATGAGTTGAAAGGTGCATGTTTATTCTCCAAGATTGATTTGAGATCGGGCTATCACCAATTGAGAATCAAGGAAGGTGATGAGTACAAAACGGCATTTCAGACTGAGAGGGATCTCTACCATTATTTGGTTATGCCGTTTGGGTTGTGCAATGCGTCGGAAACATTTCAAGCTCTAATGAACAAGGTGCTTGGACCTTTCCTCTACAAATGGGCGCTTGTATTTTTTGATGATATTTTGATATATAGCAAAGGGGAGAAGGAGCACTTGATGCATGTAAGGGCTATTTTGGATGCTTATATGCAAAGGAGAGTAAATGTACATTTATGGCACAAAAGGTTGAGTATCTTGGTCACATAGTGAGAAGGCATTATGGTGGACACTAAGAAGCTTGAGTGTGTTAAGAATTGGCCCACACCAACAAATACCACTCAATTAAGGGGATTCTTTGGCTTGTCATTATTCTATAGGAGGTTCATTAAGAGGTATGCTCATATTGCCGCACCTCTCACTGACAAGCTTAAGAAAGAGGCTTTCTTTTGGGATAAGAGCTTTCAAGAGCTCAAGGAGATGCTCACATTAGCCCCTATACTTGTATGCCCGGACTTCTCGAAGCTATTTGTGGTTCAAGCCGATGCATGTGGAAGAAGCATTGGGGTTGTTTTGTTCCAAGAACATGGAGTGATTGCTTTTGAGAGTCGAAAGCTTGATGAGAAGGAAATGGTTATGCATGTCTATGATCAAGAGATGTTGGAAATACTTCATGCAATAAAGAAGTGGCATCATTACTTTTATGGGAGACATTTCTTTGTTAAAGAGTGATCATAGAGTGCTTCAATACTTTTTGTCTCAACCTACACTCTCTCCCAAGAAAAGAAGGTGGGTGGCTACATTGCAAAATTATGACTTTGAGATCTCTTACATGAAGGGGAAAGAGAATGTTGTGGTGGATGCATTGTCACGCATATGGGCATGGCAATTTTGGAGGCACATAAAGATTGGATTTTGGATATCCAAGAAGAGTACCAATTGGATGAGGAAGTGGCACCATTGTGTCAAAAATTATAGCAAAGATTCCATGATGATTTGCTACATTTTGAACTTCGTAATGGACTCATCTACTACAAAGGCAAAGTCTACCTTATGTGCCTACTACAAGCTACAAGAAGAAGGTGTTAGAAGAAATGCATTCTTCTCCATTATCAGGGCATATGGGGCTGTTTAAGACCTTTGAAAAGGTTAGGAAGAGTTTTTATTGGAAGGGAATGTGGGAAGATGTGTATACTTTTGTGACAAGTTGCTTGTCTTTTCAACAAAACAAAGATCCCACACATAATCCCAGAGGTTTGCTTCAGCCTTGGCCTATCCCCGATGGAAAATGGACACACATTTCCACGGATTTCATAATGGGGCTTCCTCATACAAGGAGAGGATGGGATAGCATACATGTGGTGGTAGACTGCTTGACAAAAGTGGTGAATTTGATTCCTTCCAAGGTCAAATTTATAGCATCTATGGTTGCAAAATAGCTTGTGGATCATGTGTTCGAGTTGCATGGAGTGCCACAATAAATTGTTAGTGACCGAGATGTGTTCAAGTTGCAAAACAGCTTGTGGATCATGTGTTCGAGTTGAAAATAGCTTGTGGATCAAGCCAATGGGATAACCGAGAGGGTGAATAAGTGGGTGGAAACCTCCAAAGAGATAGCAAGGCCCAAATTAGAATCAGGATACTGGGAGATTCAGAAGTGAAGGAAGACCCTTCCTGCAGAACACTTTCTCAGGAGCCCCACCTCTTTTAAGGATTTAGAGGGATGAGCTCAGAAGTGAGAACCGGTGTTTTGGATGTCAGGGTTTTGGTCACCAGCTGAAAGACTACCCGACTCTTTCCATGTCAAGGGGATAGGGAAGTCAAGGACCGAGAGTGCAGAGACCAACCCCTTCCTATCAGTCAAATCAGGGTCCATCTCAGTCAAATCAGGGTCCATCTCGTCAAAATCAGGGCAATCCCAGGAAAAGTCTAGCTCAACCATTTGCATTTGTCCAGAGTAGCCTTAGAACTCCTTCCCAAAACTGGGGCAACCAAAGATAAAGAGTTCTGCCTCAGACTGTAGCAGCCAGAGCAGTCACAATAGCAGAAGTTGGAAGAGAAAAGAGGACAGATTTATGCAGCAATTGAAAACCAAGGGCCAAATCGCCAATTCTCCGTCATCCATACTCCAGCTAAGTATCAGGGTAATTCTTTTAAGCTTTTGATTGATTCACGCAGTACTCATTCTTTCATCTCCCCAGGATGCTTGCGTAAGCTAGTCTTAGAACAAAAATAAGGGAAACCTATGCAAGTTGAATTGGCTAGTGGGAAGATTCTTTTCACTCACCTTGAGAAAGTTCAATCTAGATGGGAATTTAACTAACTGTTAGTTATACCTTTGGGAGTTTTCAACGGGATCCTTGGAATGGATTGGCTCCACAAAAATCAAGCTGACATTCACTGTCATAATAATGGAACCATTTCCTTCCGTGACCTTCACGGAAATAAAGTTCAAGGAATCAGAATTTCAGGATCCCCAATTCTGTAATTAGTAAAGGCTTCTAAGTTACTAAAAGGACTTAGAAAGAAGTAGCTCATTTATGTTGTCAAAATGAATCCAGTAGACACAAAGTTAAAAGCTAAAGAACTTGAATGGTTAAATGAATATGATGATTTATTCCCAGCAGAATTATCAGAGATGCCTCCAATTCGGGAAGTAGATCATGTGATAGAATTGATCCCGGGATCTCAGTCAGTATCCCTGCACACGTACAAAATGCCAGTTCTTGAAGCCATTAAACTCAAGGAACAGCTTAGACAGTTGTTAGAGCAAGGGTTTGTAAGACCCAGTGTTTCACCTTGGGATGCGCCAGTTCTCTTTCAAAAAAAGAAAGATGGAACGCTAAGACTCTGTGTGGACTACGAAGGTCTTAATCAGCTGACAGTTAAGAATAAGTATAAATCCTTAGAATTGATGAGCTTCTAGACAGGCTAAGTGGAGCCCAGATCTTCACAAAGACAGATCTCAAATCAGGGTATTATTAGATCAGGATTAAGTATCCTATCCCCAGAATTGATGAGCTTCTAGACAGGCTAAGTGGAGCCCAGATCTTTACAAAGATAGATCTCAAATCAGGGTATTATCAGATCAGGATTAATAAGCAAGATATCCTGAAGACAGCCATCAATACTCAATATGGGCATTATGAATTCACTCTCATGCTGTTTGGATTAACAAATGCCCCAGCTACATTCAATCGCTTAATGCTGGACATTCTCAGAGAATACTTGGATGATTTTGTTCTTGTTTTCTTTGATGATATTCTGATTTACTCAAAGAATGCAGCTGACCATGAAGCTCATGTCAGAAAAATTCTTGAGATTCTAAGGAAGCACCAACTCTTTGCAAAAAAGAGCAAATGCACTTTCTCTGCCGACCATGTTGAATACTTGGGCTTTCTAGTATTATCCAAAGACAATTTCTCTAGATTTCGTAAAAGTCCAAGCAGTCATAGATTGGCCTGATTTTGAGTCAGTGTGAAAGAAGTCAGAGGATTCTTGGGATTGACTGGTTGGTATAGAATTTTTATACCAAAGTATGCAGACTGCCTTGGTATCCAATCCCGTTTTGAATTTCTCTCTACCCTTTGAGAAAGTAACTGATGCCAGTGGTTTTGCCCTGGGAGGTGTACTCATGCATAGAAAGGTCATGCAGTGGCCTATGAATCCCAAAAACTCAGAACGCATGAGAGAAATTATGCTGTCCATGTCCTAGAACTACTTTCAGTAGTATATGCCCTAAAGTTGTGGACACATTACCTACTGGGTTAAAGATTCACTTTGATGATGACAGATCATTAGAGCTTAAAGTGGATCTTCACTCAGAAGGATCTCAACATGCGCCAAAGAAGGTGGATGCAGACCCTGTAGGAATTTGATTTTGAAATCAAGTATCGCCCAGGCAAAGAAAATGTGGTAGTAGATGCCCTTAGCAGAAAAGCCACCTTGCTTGCAATTACTATAGTGTTAAATCCCTTGATTATTGAATCAAGAGAGAAGATCATGAAGGATTCTTTGGCCCTATTGCTACCCTACTTATGCAGGAAAGCAAAACTCCACAGGAGTTGAACCGAGTTCAAGGGTACAGCTTAGATGATAGAATTATGTATTATAATCGCAGGCTATGCATTCCCAATGATGAGGGAACTAAGGGTCAAATTCTGAATGAAGCCCATGACAGCCTTATTTGTAGGACATCGAGGTTTCATCAAAACCTACATGTCTGTGAAGAAAAGCTTCTTTTGGCCTGGTCTAAAAAAGGATGTACTTAATCATGTACATCAATGTGTGACCTATCAGAAAGTCAAGGCCGAGAGAGTAAAAATACCTGGGAAGTTACATCCATTAGACATCCCCCAGATGAAGTGAAAATGTATCAGTATGGATTTTATTACTGGATTATCTTCAATGCAATCAGGTTACAACTCCATCTTTGTGGTAGTTGATAGACTAACCAAAGTTGCCCATCTGATTCCAGTAAAAGAAACCTACAGTGCAGTGGATGTGGCCAGAGTGTTCCTCAAGAAAATCTTCAGATTACAACTCCATCTTTGTGGTAGTTGATAGACTAACCAAAATTGCCCATCTGATTCTAGTAAAAGAAACCTACAGTGCAGTGGATGTGGCCAAAGTGTTCCTCAAGGAAATCTTCAGATTGCATGGCCTACCCAGGAGAATAGTAAGTGATCGAGATCCCAAGTTCACGTCAAGATTCTGGACTGCATTTTTTGAAGTAGTAGGAACCTTCTTGGATCTCAGCACAGCTTACCACCCCGAGACCGATGGTCAAACTGAAAGGGTGAACCAAGTAATCGAAGATATACTTCGATCATACTGTGGCAGGGAACCCAAGAAGTGGCTAAGCTATCTGCACCTAGTTGAATTCGCCTACAATGCTTCTTATCACCGAAGTATTGGGATGAGCCCTTTCAAAGCTCTGTGTATGGACAAGATTGCTTAACTCCATTAACTTGGTCCGACCCATTGATTAGGGTCGAGATGTCCAGACAGATGCTTGATGACATGGAGCAGCAGATGCAGTCAATTCGCAAAGATACAAAAGCTGCCCAAGATAGCCAGAAGCAGTATGCAGATAAGAAGAGGACATACAGAAAATTCGAAGAAGCATATATGGTCTTCATTCGAGTACACCCCAAAAGAAGTTCTCTATCTCTTGGGAAGTACAAGAAGTTATCCCCCAGATATTGTGGACCATATCTGATCACAAAGAAAGTAGGTGACTTAGCCTATGAGCTTCTTCTGCCTCCTCATCTCAAAGTACATAATGTATTTCATGTCAGCCTTCTTAAAAAGTATATACCACGCCCGAATCATGTGCTTGATGAAATCTTAACTTCTTGAACCCAAGGGCAGATGGAACTCAAACCTGGAGAAATCCTTGATGTTCGAGAAAAGGTTCTCAGGAACAAAATTCTGAGAGAATTGTTGGTCAAATGGAAGTTCTATCCTTTTGAAGATGCCACCTGGGAGAAAGAAGCTAAACTGTTGTGCGGGATTACCCCCAGTTTACGAGATGAGGACATCTCGCGTTTTTCAAGTGGGAGAGAATGTAAGATTCCTCCCCATCCCCTTAAGATGTCCAATATCTTCCCCTGTAATCAAATCCCTCTTCAGAAATATAAAAGATCTTGTTTCTATCTATTTTTGCTTAGAGAGAGAAAATATTCTAGAGAGAGATTATTCAGATTTTAGATATTTTTGGATGGAAAAATATCTCTTCTTATTAAAATAAATTTTCCCGAAACAGAAGTTCAAAAAGATTTTCAGAAGGTGCATTAGAAATCAATTATAATCTGTTCAAAAGGCCTTATCCTAGGGGTCAAGATTTTGGAAAAATTTTAAATTAAGGTTCTGAGGTGCCAATCAGATTCATCCAAATGTAGGGAGGAGATAAATAAAAGAAATAAAGAAAATCCCCCCAAAAATGAGTAAATACTCATAAGATGAAGAGTGGACAAAGGACCAAAGGAAATATTAAAAAAAACATTTTTGACATCTCAGAGTGGGGATTCCCCCTCATGAAGGAGGCACCTATTTCACATGTGTGGTGGAGTTTTAAATTCTTAAATATTGAGATATTTCATCTCTCCTCTCTCTTAATTCAAGTGTAGTTCCAAAAAGTAAGCTAAACTGACCCAAAAATGGTCAAAAATTGACCAAACTGATTCGAAAAATTCTAGAATCAGTTTGCTTGGTTAGAAGCTCACTTTTTCCTATAAATAGAAGCCTCCTCCTTTGTAGAAACTTAATAGTGTTTTATGCACTGTTACTCTACTCCTCTCCAGAGCCAAAAACTATGAATTTCTTAATAATTCATTAGTTTTTGACCTTTCCCTCTTCTAAAGAATTGGTGGCCACTCTTGTTGCAAACAAGAGTAGATCCCTCAAACCATCAAGTCAAAGGAAAGCTCTTAGAATTTCATATAAGTTAGAAATCCTACGTTTTCTTTATTCTTTTTTTATGGTTTTCTAATTTTTGTTTTCTTGAAATGTAAAATGATGCTATGCCTTGTTGGAAAGGCTTTCCCTCTCTCTCATTCTTAAATTCAGCTTTTCTTTATCCTAGATAAGTAATCTAATTGTTGGAATTAAACTTTTCATATTATTTCTCTTTTAAAAGTGAAATTTGATTAGTTTAGAATGCTTTAAACCAATTGGGGATAATTTTTAAGTGACTTAAGAATAGGAAAATTTAAAAAATGGTCAGCCATACAAAGGAGGTTATAGCAAAATTTTCTTAAATTTTATGAAATAAGTTTTATCTTTTATTATTCAAAAAGAGTAATCCCCACCATTTGTGTATTCTAAAAGTGTTATTTTCATTCTAGGCATAGAAAAATGCATAGTAGAAATAATTTTATTATAAAAGTATTATTTCCATTAAAATTAAATTCTATGCATAGAAAGATGCATATTGGTTTTTTTATATAAAAGAGTGATTTTCATTAGATTTAAATTCTATGGATAGAAAGATGCATATTGGTTTTTTTTAATAAAAGAGTGTTACTTTCATTAATATTGATTTTTATGCATAAATAGATGCATAAAAGATTTTTTTAATCATAAAAGTGTTACTTTCACCAATATTGATTTTTATGCATAAATAGATGCATAAAAGATTTTTTTATCATAAAAGTGTTACTTTCATCAATATTAATTTTTATGCATAAATAGATGCATAAAATATTTTTTTTAATTATAAAAGTGTTACTTTTATCAATATTGATTTTTATGCATAAATAGATGCATAAAAGATTTTTTTTATTATAAAAGTGTTACTTTCATCAATATTGCTTTTTATGCATAAATAGATGCATAAAAGATTTTTTTAATTATAAAAGTGCTACTTTCATCAATATTGATTTTTATGCATAAATAGATGCATAAAAGAATTTTATTTATTATAAAAGTGTTACTTTCATTAATATTGATTTTTATGCATAAAAGATTTTTTTTATAAAAGTGTTAGTTTCATCAAAATTGATTTTTATGCATAAACAGATGCATAAAAGGATTTTCTTTTATATAAAAGTGTTATTTTCATAGAAGTTAGATTTTATGCATAAAAGGATTTTCTTTTATATAAAAGTGTTATTTCCATAGAAGTTGGATTTTATGTATAAATAGATGCATACAGAATTTTTTTTATATCAAAATGAGAGGTCTCTTTAATCATTGTCTAAATCCCATGAATATTGGTAAATGAATAAGTAAATACTCTGTGAAGGAAAATTCTACTGTTTCATATTCTCTAGGATGGTAATGAGAAAATTCAGAAGATCTATCGAAGTCGAAATTTTAGATAAATGATAATTTATTCCTCATAGGAATACGTATTTAGTTTTGAATTCAGTTAAGCAAAATACTCAATGAATGAAATTCAGTAAAGTAGTAATTGAAATATTACCCTTCGAGAAAGATAGTTCAGGGAGAACCTTTCCAGACTCGAACCCTGAATCAGACTATGACCACGACTTAATCTCCTTCGTCAGTTTCAAGAAAAGACAATGTGACTAGTTCAAGAAAATTCAATCAAATCACCCACCGAATCTGAAATTAAATTGAGACCTTTCATTTTGATCTGAGGATCAAGATTACAGAATTCGAGGAATTCTACTTGAGAATCCAGACTTGTGATCTAGAAGTCTTGGGATACGGAATTAAGATATACTCATTGTATTCAAAAGAAAATTTAAACTGAAAACTTGCATAGAAACCCTGTTTTCTTAAAGGAATGTCTTACACCACCAGAATGCTGGGAGCATTTGGTATATGTGTTTTTCTAAGGGAAGTTTGGTTGCAACAGTTGGCGCGGAGTGTTCAAAGGATGGCTCACGCCGGCAAAAACCAGCCCAGGTCTTGACCAGCATGGGTATGGTGAAAAATGGTGTGCTTCCGGTACGATGGGTGAGGGCCGACGAAGCGGTCCCTGAGTGAAGTGCCAGGACACCTAAGGAGGATCTTGGAGGGTTCTGACCAGGCGATGTACGGGCTCGCGGTGCTTAGGACACCCATGCATATGTCGTGGAAGATATATATATGTATGATGACGAGAAAATTATTGTAATCTATTACTGGATCTCTTTACTGACCTGCTCGTCTCCAACAGAGAGTCTAGAGTGATACTATTTTGTGAGAAACAAGGATTGAATGGAATTTTTTGGTTATGACATCTATAACCAATAATTGTTTGTCAATGGATTGTTTTAAAAGTTAAAGTTTAAAGAGGAGTGTGTGCGTATCTGTATTCTAAAGCAAAAGTTAAGAAAGGCATTCAATTATAGGTGGGTGAGTACTTGTCTGGTTCTACCAGTTCCAGTGGTTGGGCGGTGGCTAACCCATGGGCCGGATGGGGTTAGGCGCTGGAATCAGCAGAGTTTTAATAATAAAATTGATCAATAGGAATACGCTTAGAACTCGAGTAGTTAATTAAGAGCCTAAAGACTTCTCTGATGAATAGATCAACGGCTGTGCCTGATTCAATTAGGAAAAAAGCATTGATTCTTTCAAGTTAAGTCTTTAATAGTTTCCCTTCTATTTGATTTAATCAGATGAAGGTTAGTTCAGTATCTTTACCTCGTTAGAGAAATTTGTTAAGAAAATAAAAAATGGTGGAATCGTCCCCGTTTTCCGGGCAGGAAAAATTTTTACGGTTTTGGTTTTCGGAATGACCACCAGCTTAGTCTCGTGCCCGGAGATTCGAGGGGGGCGAGGCCCCGAGTGAGAAACCCTGCCCCGCGCAAGAGGAAGCTACTTCCACTGCTACCATCCGAGAATCTGGTGCGTAGAGGGGGGACTTGTTTCCACTCTAGTGAAATTACACATGTGTTATGTGTTAAGCATGATTGCCATGACATGCAATATTAAAGTTGGCTTTTAGGCACCTCTTCTCTACAAAAACTTTCCATCCTTGATTAAATTTCAAAATTATACAACACCTTTTACAAAATCTAGAAAAAATATTTTTCTCTTTTCACACCATTCTCACATTTCACTTGTGATGACCTCTTCTCTTAATATTCATGGTGTAGAACTGTAAAGTCTCTCTCTCTCTCTCTCTCTCTCTCTCTCTCTCTCTCTCTCTCTAACAACACCTTATGCACAACTAATTTTAAAAAAGAATTTACAAATTTAGATATAAGGGATTATTTAAATATCTCATGAAGCCACATGAAGCCACATGCTATATGTAATTTAGATATAAGGGATTATTTAAATATCTCATGAAG
Source organism: Cibotium barometz (assembly GCF_041138505.1). Lineage (NCBI taxonomy): Eukaryota > Viridiplantae > Streptophyta > Polypodiopsida > Cyatheales > Cibotiaceae > Cibotium > Cibotium barometz. The sequence continues at coordinate 23,741,061 of NC_141092.1, forward strand.
CCACATGCTATATGCAATTTTTACATAAAACTCAAGAGTTAGTGTACATCTTTAAACTAGAAGATTTATAGTTTTAAAAAACATATTAGAGACTCCAAAAACCTCTCTCTCTCTCTCTCTCTCTCTCTCTCTCTCTCTCTCTCTCTCTCTCTCTGCCACCCACAAGTGGGGTAGATTGGCTAGTGCGAGGGCCCTTATAAAGGCCATGATCCACCCTAGTTCAAGTCCCACTGTTGGCTGTATATGCCCTCGTGTTGCATTCTACCGATGGTAATACCTCTCTCTCTCTCTCTCTCTCTCTCTCTCTCTCTCTCTCTCTCTTCCAAAAAAACACCTCATGTTGTGCGACTAATATTTCAAAGAAAATTTATGTGTTAATTAGTGAACATCTTTAAATGTGTTAATGTGCATCTTTAAACTAAAGCATTTATGACTAAAACTGCATATTGAAATCACTAAAGATGAGGTAGAACATTAAAGATGACTAATATTGGAATCACTAAAGATGAGGTCTATGTCATACCAGTGTGAGCTTGTCTTTGAGTTCAGCATTATACTTCAAAGAATCACCCGCATGCCTCCTTATTTTTATCTATATGAGCAAAAATAATAATAATAATGGAATTAATTTAAGATCAACAACTCTCCTAACACTAGGCAAACAACCCACTTTAAAAATATAGACTTTTAATAACATTTTCAAAGTGATTGTTTAGCAGTTTTTGAATGGCAAATATATCAACTAGTTATATTTCAAGACTCAAAAGGTATCTTACTGATGAGTTGTAGTATAGAAATAACCAACCTTAGAAAGTTTTTTCTGGGTTTTTGAATAGTCCATTTATTTATTTGTACATGGGTGTGTGGAGGATGAGTACCACTCAATTTTTGGTGTACTCTAAATGCAACATATGGTAGTATCATACAAATTTCTTTACATAATATCTTCATGTTTACTAGTTATTAAAACAACTTGTCTAAATATGTTCCGAATGTTTAACCCAAGATGAAAGTTGGTTGGTGCACCTCTAATATGTGCATGTCTTCGACACTAAATTTTATGTGATATTTCTACATTGATAATTGATAAAATAAGGTGAAGAAACTCTTATCCACCTTTCTTTAATAAGTCTCACGGTACCTGGGCTCCTTAGAGAGTTCTTGGTCGTTGTCGTGCCTAGCTCTTGGGTCTTCCGAGGTCATGCCACCTTAAGAAAGTAGCGAAACCGTCGTCACGACCGAGACGACGAAGTTAATGACAAAAGCGTTTGTCTGCTCGAGTCTCAGAGATAAGCATGCTCATCTCTGACCCCGGCTCGAAAAACAAAAAACTTTCTTTAATAATAGCGGGGCATAATTGACTACATTCTATAAAACAAATTAGCTTAAAAGGTATTATGCATTAAAGACATTTTGATAACAATAGCGGGGCATAATTGACTACATTCTATAAAACAAATTAGCTTAAAAGATATTATGCATTAAAGACATTTTGATAACAATAAAGACACTTATTAGAGACCACTTTCATACATTTCAAAGTGTGCGGGTGGTTGTTATACATGTGACATGGGTGCACCGACACTTATGAGTATATGCGCCCTCTAGAGACACTTATGAGTATACGCCCTCTACAGACAACCATAGGGTGAAATATAATCCAGACACACAATCTTTTGGAACGACCACTAAAAGGGCCTCCAATCTACAGAGGGTGAATTTCTTTGGGGTGTAGGCAAGCTGGAGGACGACCTGTAAAAAAAGGCTCTACAAAAAAAAAAGGTAGTACCACCCCACACCAGGCGCACACACTAAGTCTGTAACATTGAGATATCGTACCGTTATGGTGTAAGCTTCCACATAACGAGTGCAAAGGTGTAAGCTGCACGTCCTGCGGGAGCCACGCATCATCCCCTTTGGCTTGTACACCTGTGGTTCTTCATCGAGAGAGAGAGAGAGAGAGAGAGAGAGAGAGAGAGCGCAGAAAAGGTTCACGTGTAGAAGACGAAGACCAGCAGATTGACCTTTTTTAGCCCATTTTGCAATTGAATCAGCCAATAGGCGTCCGACTACTGACGTGAATGTACACCAGCCTTGAAAGCGTCGACAGCAACATGCGCTGCTAGAACGGCTGGCACCTACAAGTTGCGCGTCAATCGACCAATAAAAAATCCTTCATTTCTATTTTTTTTGGGGATATTTATATATATGTGCTGAAAAAGTCAAGTACACTTTTTTAAGTCATATACATCTGAAATTTCCTCACTACATACCAGTGTTCGAAAAAAACCGGGTATAGTGTAATTTGCACTTGCAGATTTTTAAAATTACCTTCAAATTTGAAACTCAAGGGTATTTTGAGGGGTTGTAGAACAAAAACCTTCAAAATTTGTAAATTTTCTTTATAAATAATTTCACAATTTTTAGATGAAGGTTTTTTACTTTTTGGGAAAATATTTTCGAACACTGCTACATACCTCTATTTTTCACACTTGACTTCATTTAAGATTCTACAAAGCAAACACCATCTGTCCTCTTCCAACAGGCTCCCAAGAAATCTAATAGTCCAACATGATGCAAGCCTCCATCAAAACACTTGAAATGAAGGGCCCACATGCCAATCTTCCATCAAAACACTTGAAATCTCCTTGGGATCTGACTCTCCCACAACAACTTCCATCTATTCTTCCAACCATCAAAACTCTATCTCACTCTCCAAATCTTGTTGCAGTATTCAACATTGCCTTCCCCTCTTCTCATCACAGAGTAACGATCTTTGGTTGTTTTGCCATTTACTAGCTTAACTCTATGAATCCAAGTCCAATCCCCTTAATCCAGCAGGTCTCATCTACAGTAGTGGAGCACCACCCACTTTGAATATGATCAAGCACCTGGATCAATAGATCTCTCTCTCTACCAGAAAGATGGAGCTCCCAAGTTAGTTGGTCCAAGTCTTTCCACCCAACCACAGTCCAGTCCCAACAGTCATTCAGACACCTTAGCCCTTTATTGTTCAGCTTTCTAGCAGAGGTAATGTCAAGTAAACCCAAGGGGTGGTTGAATTTATGTGTCCAGTCGCTCTAGATCCCCCATCCCAAGTCATCAAGCTCAGTTTGTCTTTCCATCTTTTACATAGAATCTTGCAGAATGCAAACTTTGTTAATTTGAGAGGAGCATAAGAAAATAGTTTATGTTTCTAGCCCAAATCCAACCATCTACCTTTATCATACACCTCTGATAATTCAACTAGTTCCCTGACCATTATGGCCCGGATTCATTCTAAAGCAAGCATTTAGGTAGCATCAAGGCACTCCTGCTAGAGAATGAGTAGGCATATGTAAAATTTCAATGCCCACATCCCCCTTTGGGACTGACAGTTTGTCCCAAGCCAACCAAGTTGGGACCCTTCTGGACACTCTACCATTCCTCCATAGGAAATCTCTAGCAAGACCCCCTATTCTTTTCCAATGACACTTCCCAAAATCCATCATTGGCAATAAAAACATTATGTAGGCATTCAGCACAGCATTACAAATATCAATCCTGTTCTGAAATGGAACTTTAATACCCTCCCATTTCCTTAACTTCTCCAAAAAACTATTAACAACCCAAGCAGTCATTTGTTTATTAGTGACACAAACCCCAAATTGGAATCCCAGCAATCTAACAATTTGTCCCTCACGCACCACCTCACAACCCCATTTCTTCACATGAAAATCATTATCAAGTTCTTCTCATTTCTAAAGAAACTCTTTCCACCACTTTCATTATATTTTATTTGTAAATTGGAAGAGTTTGACATGGCGTACACTTGCTTCTAAGCTAAGTTGTTTTGACATTGAATTTATCATGCATTAAATATATAATTTTTGCAAAGGTGCGTCCTTCCCCCACAACCATACACACACACACACCCAAGTACCACAAGGAGGTACCACCCTTCCAAATATTGACCAATTTTTATCAGGCAGTGGCAAGCCTTGGGACGAATTAATCCCACAAGGAACTCGGGGGGTTCACCTCAAAAAATGTTAGTGTACCACTGGTGCGTGAGTTCGACAAGAGGGGTTTTTTAATTAGATAAATTAAGAAAACTTAACATGATTACATTAACAGGAGGGGTTTTTTAATTCAACTTTAGAAAAAAATCATTTAGTTCATAAGTAAAGAGGGGTTGTTTTATTGGGGAAAAATTTTAGTTAAGGGGTTTTTAAATAGCTCTTGAACGCACGTGATACCTAGGGTTTTCTAGTAGTGCACACCCACCGAGACAAGGAATCACTCAATGAAATTGTTGAACACCGGACAACGTAAGAACCATGCACCTATAGTCGAATATAGGGTTTGATGCTACAAATCCACCAACCCCTTTCTAAAGTGTCATGCTTGAGGGACAACTGGATCACTACTATCATTACCAAAATTGTCGAGTCAAAGCAATGGATTAGTTCCTTGGTCGATCGTAGTCAATAGCTAGGGCATGCAAACCTTCGTGCGCCCACCTATATGAGAACACACACCCATGTGAACCCCTCCTAAGAGGGCTAACCTTACCCAAGGAGTGAGAGGGGGGATTGAATGCACAACAACCTTGCAAACTCAATGCCTTACCACTACACTATGAAGAGGACTTAGCAAGAATTATCTTTGTACTTTGTAAGCTTCAAGCATCATGTGCATGACCTACATGAGCATGGCACACTAATGGTGAGTGTCAATTGCCCATCTATTGCTCACTTATGATAAACACATCGCCCTTTAGGCATAAATCTATGATGCTACTTTGAGACAAATCATGTGGTGCACTAATGGTGAATGTCAAGTGCCCCATGCATAGCTCACATATAACAAACATGTATGATATCACCCATTGGAAGAGCTATCCACAAATCTATAATCCTACTTGCAGACAAGTTGTGTGGAATAGCCTTTGAAAAAAGATGATTTGTCTTGCTTATCAGTTATGAAACTTAGGGCGTAAAATAATAGAACAATATTCAAGTCTATCTCATTGAATGATCTCCTTTGTGCAATTAGATTTTTTTGTTTGTTCTAAAACTAGTTTAAAAAAAATTATTCTCAAAGTTATGAATTTTTAATGGGGGAGACACATGGTGTGATAAGGATTTCCATGCATTTTCCCCAAGCTAATAATCCAAGTGAATTAATAAGTGCCAAAAAGCCTTTACAAAAAGTGAGGTTGATTATAATTGTGCCTCTAAAAAACAAGATCTTTAGAAACATGTAGAGCATCCATAATCAAATTTCTCTATAGACATAATAGACATCATAGTCACTTCCCAATAATGTACTTCTGTGAGCCCTTAAAACTAGGCATGTGATATAGCTTCCTTGCATGCTTTCTATGGTATGTTATCGCCAAATGGCCACCATACTTTAGGCAATGGAAGATGTATATGCCATATTTTAAGGAGCCTTATGGGCCAAAGGGTTGAACCCATCACATGGGACAGAAGCCCTGCTGCATCACATCTCCTATTGTTGTTTCTACCCTATTGCGTGTGGAACATTACTAGTCCACACTCGATAGACCAAGGACGCGAACCCCTTGTGTGGGAGATAAGTCGTATGCATCATTGGCCTTGGCATCCTGTGTGGAGCATTATAATCGAGCTACAAGCTGTGAAAAAACCCTTTTTACATCTCCAACGTGAGTAAGTTAGAAAAAACCCAACACACATGGATGTAGCCAATCTTGCTTTGCACAAGATTTATTCACATTTTGTAGATATACACTCATTGATGCCCACCTCCCATCATGTACCCACCTTTGTTATCTCGCAATGCTCATTTATAAGACCCCCATTAGGACAAGAAGCCATGGGCATGTCATATGACAATGACATGTTAGATGGAAGAAGGAGTCATGTTTGTGTCCATTGATGGCAATGACATGAGTTAGGTTGAATTGGTACATTGAACATAGAATCTTGGTAGATATGAGAGTGAGTTAGCAAGTTGAGACACTCCGCCTTGGCTTGTGGAGATGAATGGGGGCCCTAACGATTTCAAATAGGTAATCTAGCCTCAACTTCGACCTTAAATCCTAGAGGGTTTTTTATAATCTCCTAATTAGTGGTAGGTGGTCAATTGGCCGCGTTCTTGATACAGGCACAATGAGCTATGTTAGTACAATGTAAACCACGATTATGTACACACCAACACTTGTAGCTCTATATATGGGGGTAGTGGTAACTAGCTCATGTATCTAATTCTTATGAGCATCCATAACTTCTATAGAGAGTACATCCTCCATCCAGTGCCTAAATAGATCTCCATCTAAGCTCTTCTTGAGAATGCACAAGTGGACAAAACTATCACTTACACCTTATTTTTTTGTATAATTAAAATTTGTAAATCCTCTCCATGTTCTTTATTGCTGTGCAGTCTATATTGTACTCTCTTCGCTAGTTCTCTCTTTTTCTTCTTCTGTATTTTTATATAGTATCAAAGTGTGAGGTGCTTGTAGCTAAGATTGTGCAGGAAGAATAAGTCTACTTTTGCATACTAATAGTTTAGATTTATAGATTCATCCTTGAAAGACACTACTTTTTTTGTTGGAGTGCTTCACATTTCTCAACCTGCCTTCATAGAAGACAAGCTATATAGAACAAGTTACATACTTCCAAAGTTTAAGATCAATGCCAAGCACTCCATTTTTAGCACTATAGATGGGGGGTATTTTCACGAGTTCATGTGTCTAGCACTTATGAGCATCCATACATTCTAATCAAAGTACATCCTCCATCCACAACATGTTTAGATTTCCATAAAATCTTTCCTTGATAATGCACGAGTGAACAAAACTATCACTTACACCTTGCTTATTATTTTTGTATAATCAAACCTTTTGAATTATTTCCATTCTTTAATTCATAGTATATTGTACTGTCTTGGCTAGTTCTCCATCAAATCCCACTCTTCTCCATGCCATCATACCCAAACATGCTCCGATCATGAACCAAACTTTGTAAGCATGTGTGGGGGACCCGTCCCCACATGCTCGCAAAGTTTGGCACCATCGGAGCATGTTTAGATTAGCAATTAATGCCCAGTGCGGATTTTTCAAGTCTCTTGGTGCTTGAGAGGCCATGGAAAATCCCGCTCTTCTCCATGCCAACATATCCACCAAACTTTGCAAGCATGTGGGGGAGACCCACCCCCAAATGCTCATAAAGTTTGGTCACCAGCGGATTAGCAACAATTAGTGCCCAATGTGGATTTTTCAAGTCTTTTCGTGCTTGAGATGCCATGGAAAATCTCGCTCTTCTCTATGCCATCATACCCAAACATGCTCCGATGGTGACCAAACTTTGCAAACATGTGGGGGGGACCTACCTCCACATGCTCCGATGGTGACCAAACTTTGCAAACATGTGGGGGGGACCTACCTCCACATGCTCGCAAAGTTAGGTCACCATCGGAGCATGTTTGGATTAAAAATCAGCGCCCAGTGTGGAGTTTTCAAGTCTCTTGGTGCTTGAGAGTCCATGGAAAATCCCGCCTTCTTCATGCCATCGTACATAAACATCTCAGATGGTGACTCAACTTTTCAAGCATGTGTGGGGACCCGCTCCCACATGCTTGCAAAATTTAGTCACCCCATCGGAACATGTTTGGATTAGCACCTAGTGCAGAGTTTTCAAGTCTCTTGGTGCTTGAGAGGCCATGGAACATCCTGCTCTTCTCCATGCCATCGTACCCAAACATGCTCCAATGGTGACCAAACTTTGCAACCATATGAGGGGGACCCTCCCCTACATGCTCGCAAAGTTTGGTCACCATCAGAGCATGTTTGGATTAGAAATTAGCACCCAGTGTAGATTTTTCAAGTCTCTTGGTGCTTGAGAGGCCATGGTATCATACCCAAACATGCTCCGATGGTGACCACACTTTGCGAGCATATGGGGAGGCCTCGCCCTCACATGCTTGCAAAGTCAAGTCACCATCGGAGCATGTTTGGATTAGAAATTAGTGCCCAGTTTGTTGGCGAAGTTTTCAAGTCTCTTGGTGCTTGAGAGGCCATGGAAAATCCCACTCTTCTCCATGCCATTGTACCCAAACATGCTCAGATGGTGACCAAACTTTGTGAGCATGTGGGGGGACCCGCCCCCACATGCTCCCAAAGTTTGGTTACCATCAGAGCATGTTTAGATTAGGAATTAGCGTGCAGTGTAGACTTTTCAAGTCTCTTTGTGCTTGAGAGGCCATGGAAAATCCCGCTCTTCCCCATGTCATTGTACCCAAACATGCTCCGATGGTGACCAAACTTTGCAAGCATGTGGGGGGGACCCACCCCCACATGCTAGGAAAGTTTGATCACTATTGGAGCACATTTTAATTAGAAATTAGTGCCCAATGTAGATTTTTCAAGTCTCTTAGTGCTTGAGAGGCCATGGAAAATCTTGCTCTTCTCCATGCCATCATACCCAAACATGCTTCGATGGTGACCAAACTTTGCGAGCATGTGGGGAGTTTCAAGTCTCTTGGTTCTTTGAGAGGCCATGGAAAATCGCGCTCTTATCCATGCCGTCATACCCAAATGGTGACCAAACTTTGCGAGCATGTGTGTGGGGGGCATGCCCCCACATGCTCCCAAAGTTTGGTCACCATCAGAGCATGTTTGGATCAAGAATTAGCGCGCAGTGCGGATTTTTCAAGTCTCTTGGTGCTTTGAGAGGTCATGGAAAATCCCGCTCTTCTCCATGCCATCGTACCCAATTATGCTCTGATGGTGACCAAACTTTGCAAGCATGTGGGGGGGACCCACCCCCACATGCTCACAGAGTTTGATCACCCCCACAGAGCATGTGGGGGACCCACCCCCACATGCTCACAGAGTTTGATCACCATTGGAGCACGTTTTGATTAATTAGCACCCAATGTGGATTTTTCAAGTCTCTTGGTGCTTAAGAGGCCATGGAAAATCTCGCTCTTCTCCATGCCATCGTACACAGCACATGCTTCGATTGGTGACCAAACTTTGCGAGCATGTAGGGGGTTTCAAGTCTCTTGGTGCTTTGAGAGGCCATGGAAAATTGTGCTCTTCTCCGTGCCATCGTACCCAAACATACGTCGATAGTGACCAAACTTTGCGAGCATATGGGGGCTCACGCCCCCACATGCTCCCAAAGTTTGATCACTATCGGAGCATGTTTAGATTAAGAATTAGTGTGCAGTGCGGATTTTTCAAGTCTCTTAGTTCTTGAGAGCCCCCATGGAAAATCCCGCTCTTCTCCCTGCCATCGTACCCAACATGCTCTGATGGTGAACAAACTTTGCAAGCATGTGGGAGGGACCCATCTCCACATGCTAGAAAAGTTTGGTCGCCAACGGAGCATGTTTTGGGTTAGCAATTAGCACCGAGTGCGGATTTTTCAAGTCTCTTGGTGCTTGAGAGGACATGGAAAATCACGCTCTTCTCTATGCCATCATACCCAAACATGGTCCGATGGTGACCAAACTTTGTGAACATGTGGGTGAGACCCACCCCCACATGCTCGCAAAGTTTGGTCATTGTGAACATGTGGGGGAGACCTGCCCCCACATGCTCGTAAAGTTTGGTCACCACCATCAGAGCATGTTTGGTACGATGGCATAGGGAAGAGCGGGATTTTCCATGGCCTCTCATGCACTAAGAGACTTGAAGAATCCACACTGGGCGCTAATTGCTAATTGAAACATGCTCTGATGAGGGAATAAACTTTGCGAGCATGTGGGGGCGTGATTTAAACCACTTGATTTACAGTTAGATTTAAACCACTTGATCAAAAGTTAGAGATTAAACCACTTGATCAAAAGTTAGAGATTAAAAAAAAAAATATTTCCATAAAATGTGCGATTTGGGGTTCTCCAATCTTTACATTAAATGTTGGTCACCATCGGAGCATGTTTGGATGAACAATTAGTGCCTAGTGCAGATTTTTCAAGTCTCTTAGTGCTTGAGAGACCATACAAAATCCTGCTCTTCTCCATGTCATTGTACCTAAACATGCTCCGATGGTGACCAAACTTTGCGAGCATGTGGGGGGGACCCGCCCCTACATGCTCACAAAGTTTGGTCATCATCGAGCATGTTTGGATTAGCAATTAGCATCCAGTGTGGATTTTTCAATTCTCTTAGTGCTTGAGAGGCCATGGAAAATCTTGCTCTTCTCCATGCCATCGTACCCAAACCTACTCCGATGGGTGACCAAACTTTGGAAGCATGTAGGGGGGACCCGCCCCCACATGCTCGCAAACTCTAGTCACCACCATTGAAGCATGTTTGGATTAGCAATTAGCACCCAGTGTGGACTTTTTAAGTTTCTTGGTGCTTGAGAGGCCATGGAAAATCTAGCTCTTCTCCATGCTAGCATACCCAAACATGCTCAGATGGTGACCAAACTTTGCGAGCATGTGTGGGAGACCCGCCCCCACATGCTCGCAAAGTTTGGTCACCATCAGAGCATGTTTGGATTAGCAATTAGCACCCAGTGCAAATTCTTCAAGATTCTTGGTGCTTGAGAGGCCTTGGAAAATCTCGCTCTTCTCCGTGCCATTATACCCAAACATGCTCCGATGGTGACCAAACTTTGCGAGCACGTGGAGGGGACCCGCCCTCACATGCTCGTAAAGTTTGGTCACCATTGGAGCACCTTTGGATTAGCAATTAGCGCACAGTGTAAATTTTTCAAGTCTCTTGGTGCTTGAGAAGGCCATGGAAAATCCCGCTCCTCTCCATGCCATCGTACCCAAACATGCTCCGATGGTGACCAAACTTTGTAAGCATGTGGGAGGGACCCCCTCCCACATGCTCGCAAAGTTTGGTCACCATCAGAGCATGTTTGGGTTAGCAATTAGCGCCCAGTGCGGATTTTGCAAGTCTCTTGGTGCTTGAGAGGCCATGGAAAATCCCGCTCTTCTCCATGCCATCGTACCCAAACATGGTCTGATGGTGACCAAACTTTGTGAACATGTGAGGGGAACTTGCCCCCACATGCTCGCAAAGTTTGGTCACCATCGGAGCATGTTTGGGTACGATGGCATGGGGAAGAGCGGGATTTTCCATGGCCTCTCAAGCACTAAGAGACTTGAAAAATCGACAGTGTGCGCTAATTGCTAATCCAAACATGCTCCGATGGGGACCAAACTTTGCAATCATGTGAGGGGGAAAGTCCCCCCCCACATGCTCGCCCAACAAGGTTTGGTCACCATCTCAAGCACTAAGGGACTTGAGAAATCCACATTGGGCACTAATTTCTAATCCAAACATGATCCGATGGTGACCAAACTTTGCAAGCATGTGGGGGCGGGTCCCCCAACATGCTCATAAAGTTTGGTCACCATCTAATCATGTTTGGGTAGTAAGATGGCATGGAGATTTTCAACAAACAATATGATAGCCAAAGTAATCCAAGAACCATGAACATAAACTAAAATGCAATGATCCTCAATAATGAAAAAACTCATAATGATTAAAACATCAACTAAGTACATCAGAATGAGAGCTAACCCAGCTACTCTAGGTTTAGCCACTAACTCAAAAGATCAAGGCATAATGAAAATAAGCTACCCAAGCTATTCTAAGGTTAGTCACTTCTTCCAATAAATCTAAGTACAATGTAAGTGAGCTAACCCAGCTAGTCTGAGTTTAGTCACTCTATCAAGATAGAGATCTAGTCAGCAACAGTATCCTCTCTAGCTCTCAAAGGCTCTAGAATGCTCTCATGGTCATCCACTCGAAGCCAAAAACGTGGGCGAGAGCTCTGTTTTTGGCTATGTACTCAATCAAGAGAGTGAGCCTGGTAGCAACCACCACTAGATGAGAGAACTGAAATGCCTCTAACTCCCACTTCCAGTGCTGAACTCAAGACTCCTCCACAACGAAGTTGAATCTGTTGGTAGAATTGACTTGCCACAATCATGCTATGGGCATCAAAAGAAAACCCATGATCATCCACTATATGCTGGTCAACTTGGATGTACTTTGGCGATGTACTTTGGCGTAGTGCAACTCATCTGATAGTAGTCTACTCCCTCACTATTGCCCTCACTAGCAATAACAGCAAATACATCACCCTCCTATAGAGCAAATATGTTAGGTCATCATAGCTGGCCATGAACACAGGACCTGTGTGCTCATCGAACAACACTGGATGTGAAGGATGCTCAGGGGAGAGGACTCTCTGTATCCATGCATATGCCCCCTCTCGAGGCACAATGTGAGGAGGGGGGTGGGTTCTTGTGGAAGAGAAGGGGGCTCATGAAGGGTGGATTCATGTGGATTATCTAAACTAAGGGAGAGTGGGGGGGAAGAGGGCGGAGGGAGAGGAAGTGGAAGAGGAGGAGCAAGGCTTGGATCATTGCCAACGGAAGGCGTTGCTTGTTGACGTGCTCTCCACTCTCTCTTTCTCTCATGAGCTACCCTTTTCCTCTCCTCCACTTGAACTTGGTGGACGGGGGGAAGCCTAGTCCTATCATGTTTCTGACTCTTCCAACTTTAAGAACCCATTCTCAAGGAAGCTAAGAGAAAAAATTATGAAGGCTCAATGATGGGATGGTACTAGAGATGTGTGTGGGATAGTGCTAGAGATGTGTGTTTATATAAGAAAAATAGGTTATCCACTTCAAATCTCATTGGATTTCCTATTTAAGATTGATTGGATAATTAAGATAAACATAAAGATAAAAAGAAAACTATTATCCACTTAAAAATTAATATTTTTAATAAAAAATATTTATCATTACTAGATATGTAAATATATCTTAAAAAATATCTTTTGTTTTATAATTAAATAACTTTATTTTCTTTTATAATGTATTTTTTTTAAATATTAAATTTTAAAAATTTTAAATTTTAAATTAAATAATATAAAATTTAAAAATAATATTATTTATCTAATTTCAAAATATAATCCTTTAAAATTAGTAATTTTAAATTCTTTTATATTAATAAGTTATATATATTTTATTATTTAAAATTTTATATTTTATTTTTCCTTTTTTGAAAAATACTAAGAATATACTAAATTAACATTTTCAAAATATGTTTTTGAAAAAAATGGGAAGGTGGAAAGGTGCCATGTGTCACACGCGTGCATGCCACATGGAATTTTCTTGACATGTGGCACTATTAGCTAATGTGGCATGCCATGTCAGCAAGTGCGACGTGGCATTAATGATGACTAGGATGATGACATGGAAAGTCAACTAGGTTGACCATGTTGACATGGAGGGTGGAGGTGGCAAGGTGCTTATGTGAATCCTCTTGAAGCTGATGTGGACATAAAGTGACATGCATATATAAGATTTGTGCCTACCCAAGCCTCACACATGGCATGATATCTAGGATTTGAACTTTACCAAGCCTAGATTTCCAAACCTAACTAAGATTGGTTCTAGATTTGAGTGGTAAATTTCAATACTTTTCAAAGAAAATATATGTACTGCATTTTTCTCTGAGTAAATCGTACAAGTTAGAAATAATTTTTATGAAGCTAAGTTCATTAACTTCACCAATTCGACTCAATGCATCAACAATGCGGTTCAAGATACCTGTCCTATATTTAATCAAAATCAAAGTCCTGCATCAACGTAGCCCATCTGGACTTTCTACCTTTCAAGTCTGGTTGATCACACAAATGTACTGCAAAGACTGGTAATCAAGATCATAAACTGAGACCTGTAGAGATATTGTCTCCATGCCTTTAAAGCATAAATGATTGCATACATCTCTTTCTCCTGAACTGGGTACCTATTTTGTGCATCGTTGAGTTTCTTATCCTCTCAAAGGCCACAGGCTTCCCATCCTGGAACAAAGCTGTGCTTACCACAAAATCACTAGCATCAGTCTCAACGATGTAAGGCCTGCTAGGATCCGACAAGGCTCACACAGGAGCATCTTGAACTTTATTTTTCAAAGTATCAAAAGTTCCCTATAGCTTCTCATTCCACTAAATTAGAGAATTAGACTTCTTATTTGTACCCTTAAGAAGATTGGTAAAAGGCACTGTCAACTTCGAATAATCCTTGACAGATTTTTAAAGAAACACCACGAAGCCAAAGAAAGATCTTAACTATTGGATCGTATGCAGACCTAGCCATTCCAAAATCTTTTAGATTTAATCCAAATATATACTCAAGCCATCTCGAGAGATCTTATGACCTAAGTATAACAATTCCTTCTTGAAATAATACTAAGATAATTTACAATACAGTTCCTCCTTCCTGAGCTTTCCTAGAATCTCTTTAAGATGATTCTCATGCTTAGCCAAAGTTTTACTGTATACCAAAATGTCATCTAAGAAAACCACCACGTATTTTCCTAACAAATCTCAAAATAAATCACTCATTGTCTATTGGAAAGTTGCTAGTGCATTAGTTAGACCAAAGAGTAACACTAAAAAGTAATGGTCGTAACATGTCCTAAAAGCAGTTTTAGGAACATCTTCCTCTATAATACAGATCTGATGTGATAACCGGTTCACCAATAGCTTTGTGAAATACTTAGATCCTTGCAACCTATCAATAATATTATCTGATCTATGAAATGGGTATTTGTTTTTAATTGTAAACTTGTTAATACGTTTGTAATCAATACACATCTACTAGGTACCTTGATCTTTTTTATTAACGAGGAGAATTGGTGCACCCCAAGGAGACTTACTTGGTCTAATTTTACTTATCCTCAAGTATTCAGCTAGTTACTTGGCTACCTTGTCTTCCTCAGTCTAGCTAAGCTGATACAAAGGAATACTAACACGTACTCCACCGATACTAACTCAATTTTATGGTCCAACTCTCATTTATGAGGTAATCCATGAAGTAACTCATCAGGAATACATCCTGAAACTCGCTCTTAATGGAATTTAACACTTTACTTTCCCAAACATTTTAAGAAACAGTGTTGACATCAAAATGAACACATGACGACATTGGATTCATAACCAATTGGAAAAGTTCATAGTTAAAAAGGTTTTCCATTAACTCAAGCTCATTAATGAAAGTTTCCTTGGGTACAACAACGTTTCCCTTTTAAGAGTAACAATGTTTCCATTGTGATAGAAAGACATCAAATATTGGACCCATTCAATAGAAAAATCTTTATTTTTGATGAAACTATTCCATCCCTAAAATGATGTCTACATGACCCAAGCTCATGACATGAAAATCAATTCTTTCTGAGTACAACTGGATGTCTAGCGGTAGAATTTTACACCTTCTTGTCCTAGATTCTTAAACTTTGCCAACAACAAAGTGCTCAAAATTATCTCCTAGATATTGTGATCCATTCCGAGTTATACGTCGGATCGTTTAGCGTATGAGCTAAAACTACCTCCACATGTTAGAGTTCATCTAGTCTTTCATGTCAGCAAAATGAAAAAGAAACTGGGAGTTGAGGATAACACATTTACTTCTCGAGAACTTGTTGAGGTCGAGGATTTATCCTATGTTCCACATGAGCCTAAAAAAGGTACTTGAATTCAGGGAAAGGAAACTTTGTAATTGCTTAATCCCTGAGGTTAAAATTAAGTGGAAAGATAGGAAAATTGAGGATTCCACTTGGGAGTCAATTGAGAACGTTCAACATAGGTTTCCTTCTTTTCATTGCAAGAGTACTTATATTATGTGCATATACTAGGAGGCGAACCTACCCTGGGCATGCTCTAGTGGGACAAGGGTTAGACCTAACCTTGGGTTGGGGTTAGGGTCAGGCAACCAAGGGTCACACATGGAAATGGATAGTTAAGAGTCATCTGAGAGCTCTCCTATATAATAGGGGCATGGGGCACTCTCAAGAGATATTCTCTTGTGTAGAGCGTAGTATCTACTCTCTTGCATTCCATACTAGATCGATGCACTACTGGATTAAAGGTAAACTTCTTGGTGGTATGGGACACCAAGGTTAGGTATGTGGTTCTTCATTACATTGATCTGTGCACCTTTGTGCTCGGGTGGATGCATATATGTCCAGATTATGTGTGTTTATGCATAGTGATTAGATAGAGAGATCTATGGGGTTTAAATAATGATATACATGAATACAAGATAGCCCTGAGTACTTGAGGATGGGTCAGATTAGACCAAGTAGGTCTCCTTAGGATGCACCAGCTCTCCTGGTAAAGAAAAAACATCAAGGTACTTGGTGGATATGTATTGATTACAAACTTGTTAACAAGGTTACAATTAAAAACAAATAGCCATTGCCAAGAGAACTGACAATCTTATTGATAGGTTACAAGGAGCTAAGTATTTCAAGGAGACCAAGTAGGTCTCCTTGGGATGATGCACCAGCTCTCCTGGTTAAGAAAAAACATCAAGGTACTTGGCGGATATGTATTGATTACAAACTTGTTAACAAGGTTACAATTAAAAACAAATAGCCATTGCCAACAGAACTGACAATTTTATTGATAGGTTACAAGGAGCTAAGTATTTCACAAAGATTAATTTGTGAACCGGTTATTATCAAATCCATATTGTAGAGGAAGATGTTACTAAAACTTCTTTTAGGACATGTTACGGTCATTACAAATTTTTAGTGTTATCCTTTGGTCTCACTAATGTATGAGCAACTTTCCAACAGATGATGAATGATTTATTTTGAGATTTGTTAGGAAAATGCATGGTGGTTTTCTTAGATGACATTTTGATATACAGTAAAACTTTGGTTAAGCATGAGAATCATCTTAAAGAGGTTCTAGGAAAGCTCAGGAAGGAGAAACTATATTGTAAATTATCTAAGTGTGATTTCTTCAAGAAGAAGTTGTTATACTTGGGTCATAAAATCTCTCAAGATGGCTTAAGTATAGATTTAGATTGAATCCAAAAGGTTTTAGAATCACCAATTCCACATGCGGTCAAACAGTTAAGATCTTTCTTAGGTTTTGTGTTGAAAATATGTGAAGGATTATTGGAAGTTGACAGTGCCTTTTACCAATCTTCTTAAGGGTAAAAATAAGAAGTCTAATTCTCCAATTGAGTGGAATGAGAAGCTACAGGGAAATTTTGATACTTTGAAAAATAAAGTTCAAGATGCGCCTGTGTTAGCCTTGTCGGATATCGTAGCAGGCCTTACATTGTTGAGACCAATGCTAGTGATTTTGTGGTAGGCGCAGCTTTGTTCTAGGATGGGAAGTCTGTGGCCTTCGAGAGTAAGAAACTCAATAATGCATAGACTAGGTACCTAGTTTAAGAGAAAGAGTTGTATGCGATCATTTATGCTTTAAAGACATGGAGACAATATCATATATCGCTTTAGATCATAGAACATAATCAAAGGTAAAAGTGGGGAAACCTAGCAAAGTGACTAGTTCACTTCTCGGCTACCGGATCACTACTCCAGTGCTGCTTTCCCCCACAAATGCACAAAGAAGAAACTAATGATAGTGGCATAATCAACAAAAAGAGGAAACCACCCTTTACTTCGGAATGACTGCCAAGGTATGCATTATGATTAAATCTCTTAAACCAATCTATGTCCACTAAACATGTTTCACGTTCGCATCCATAAAGTAAAGTTCCTATCAGTGAGATTCGGCAGAAGGTCCATATAGTACCCGCCTACCTAAAAGGAACCCCTTTGTCTTAGTTGCGCTAGGTGACCTGCAAATGATCCTAGAGGGTGCTGACCATACAGTGCTCGGGCTCTGGGTCACTGAAGATACCCACATGTGCATCGGGGAAGATATTGGAATAAGGAGTAAGAGTTGTTTTCTGAATTCGGGTATGGATCTGGTTTATTGGCCTTGCTGGTCCTCAACGGATGAGTCCATGGCTCTTTTATATGGATCTGTTGGTTGATCTTGCTGATCTTCAACGGAGATTCCATTTGGATTTTTATAAGTGAATATATTGTCGGGTACTATGAGCTAGGAACTATCGAAAAGGCCCCTGAGTGGACAGGTGGTGAGTGTTATGGTTGCCAATGATGCCATAGGTACACCGATAAAAAAAAATTAGAAATTAGGATTCAATCGGATATTTTGGAGGATTATGATCAGTGATACTATAGTTTCATTAAAAGATTGCTTTAAAGACAATTGAATCTATGAAAAAGGCAATTTCATATTGGGTGTGTAAGTGGTGTGACTAGTTTTAAGTTTGCATGAATATCCAGCTAGGGGGCTTGGGAACTGTTTTCCCTGGTACCCAGGACAAAAACTAACCAAATTCTTAAATGGATCCCATCACTACTGTAAGATTCCTCCCCCAACCCCTTTTTGATGTCTAGTATCTTCCCCTATAATCAATCCCTCTTCAGAAATATAAAGACCTTGTTTCTAACTGTTTTAGCCTAGAGAGAGAAAATTATTATAGAAAGAGAATATTCAGATTATGAATATTTTTGGATAGAAAAATAACTCATCTTATTAAAATAAGTTCCCCTGAAACAGAAATTCAAAAAGAATTTTCCAATGTGCAATTGGAATTAATTGGAAATGGGTATAAAGGACCTTAGTCTAAGGGTCTAGATTTTCTGAAATTTTTGGATTATGGTCCAATTAAGGTTCCTATGGGCCAATAGCATCAATCCATGTGTAGGGAGGAGATAAATCCAATTTGTAAAAGAAGATACCCAAAAATGAGTAAATGCTCACATAAGATGAAGAGTTGAAAATGTACAAGGTTTATTAGTAAAAAACTATGAACAATAAAATTTTGACACATATGTAAGGAAGGGGAGTTCTTTAAAGAAGGTGCATATTTCACATAAGATGAAGAGTTGAAAATGTACAAGGTTTATTAGTAAAAAACTATGAGCAATAAAATTTTGACACATATGTAAGGAAGGGGAGTTCTTTAAAGAAGGTGCATATTTCACATAAGATGAAGAGTTGAAAATGTACAAGGTTTATTAGTAAAAAACTATGAGCAATAAAATTTTGACACATACGTAAGGAAGGGGAGTTCTTTAAAGAAGGTGCATATTTCACATAAGATGAAGAGTTGAAAATGTACAAGGTTTATTAGTAAAAAAACTATATTTCACATGCTTGAATGAGTTTTAAACTCAAAAATAATGTGATATTTTTATCTCTCATCTCTCTTGAAACCAAATCGAATCAAAAAGTAACCAAACTAGGTCCAAATCTAGTCCAAATTCAACCAAACTGACTTGGAAAATTCTAGAATCAGTTTGTTTGGTTAGGAGCTCAATTTTTCCTATAAATAGAAGCCTTCCCTTGTTGAAAAAAACATAGTGTCTTATGCATTGTTACTCTACTCCACCTAAGCCAAGAACTGTGAATTCTTTAATAATTCACTAGTTTTTGACACTTCTCTCTTTCTTTAATCTCCATTGGTGGCTCCATCAACATACTAAACCAATTGATTGGTTGGGGGCCTCTACCGTGGCTCCATCAACATACTAAACCAATTGATTGGTTGGGGGCATCTACCGTGAATAAAGAATCAAGCAAATTATAAGGTAAGTATAGTGAATTTTGATCTTTTCTATAATTTCTCAATGATTCTCTCTTCTCAACCCCTCTCAAGCTTGAGAAGCTTAATTGGTATGGTTTTTGCTATTGAAGTTAATTAATTAATGATAGTAAAGAATTACATAAAATTTTATTTATATTTAATTCTAATGGTTTTTCTCTCTCTCACTTAAGAAATGGTCATACTCATGACCCTTTTCAATCCAAATGAAACTTTTCATAAGGCTTTTCCTTAATCCAAGATTAAGCTATGCTTGAGGCCAAATTAATGGCTTTTTTCTATGCTTTTAGTTTATGTATATCAATGATTCAATCCATTATGGATTGATGATCCAATTAGAGACCATTCTAATTATTTCCTTAATGATAAGCCTTATCCCTTAGAAAAAATTGAGATTTATCAGTCATAGTAGCGGAGCTATGGCAAAATTTTTATAGAAATTACGCATAAAATAATTTCATTCAAAGCATAAAAAGAGGACTTCCTACCATATTCTAGGAACTATCATCCTAGATTAATTAAAAGAATTTTATTATGCATGGAGATGTGGATGTTTGCATGTAGATGTAGATGTATGGATGTGAGTGTGAATGTGGAGGTGGATGTATGCATGGAGATATGGATGTATGCATGTAGATGTAGATGTATAGATGAGGATGTAAATGGAGATGTGGATGGATGCATGTAGATGTAGATGTATAGATGTAGATGTGAATGGAGATGTGGATGTATGCATGTAGATGTAGATGTATAGATGTAGATGTGGATGTGGAGGTGGATGGATGCATGTAGATGTAGATGTATAGATGTAGATGTGAATGGAGATGTGGATGGATGCATGTAGATGTAGATGTAGATGTATAGATGTAGATATGGATGTGGAGGTGGATGGATGCATGTAGATGTAGATGTATAGATGTAGATGTGAATGGAGATGTGGATGTATACATGTAGATGTAGATGTATAGATGTAGATGTGGATGTGGAGGTGGATGTATGCATGTAGATGTAGATGTGGAGGTGGATGTATGCATGTAGATGTAGATGTATAGATGTGGATGTGAATGTGAAGGTGGATGTTTGCATGTAGATGTAGATGTATGGAGGTGAATGTGAATGTGGATGTGGATGTATGCAGCATAGAGATGTAGATGTATGCATGTAGATGTGAATGTACGCATATAGATGTGGATGTATGGATGTGAATGTGCATGTAGATGAGGATGTATGGGTGTGGATGCATGAATGCGCATGTAGATCTGTGGATGTGAAAATAGATGTATGGATGTAGATGTGGATGTATGGATGTGAATATAAGATATGTGATGTGGATGTGGATGTATGGATGTAGATGTAGATGTGGATGTGAAAATAGATGTATGGATGTAGATGTGGATGTATGGATGTGAATATATGATATGTGATGTGAAGGAATCTAAAGTGATGAGATGGAAAATGATGTGATGGGATGAGTATACATATAAATGGAATATGGAATAAGTAATGTAGATTGATGAGGGATAATGTGGAAAAATGAAAGTTAAAATAGAAATTGTATTGTAAACTGTTTGTAAATGCTGTTTGTAAATGACTGTTTTATGTCAAGAATGCTGGGGGAGCATTTTGACCGTCTTGTGATTAAGGTCGTGGAGATCTAACTGAAAAAGTTACAACTGCTGACGGAGAGTCAATGAAGGACGTCTCGCATAGCAAGGTCGGCCGAGGTCTTGACCAGCCCCGGTGCGATTAAAATGGTGAGCTTCCGGTATGGTGGATGAGCCAAGGAAGCGGCCTATGAGTGAAGCGCTAGGTCACCTGCGCGAAGGATCCTAGAGGGTGCTGACCATACGGTGCTCGGGCTCTGGGTCGCCTAGGATACCCACGTATGCGTCGAGGAAGATATTGGAACAAGAGTAGGAGTTGTTTTCTGAAATCGGGCATGGATCTGGTTGATTGACCTTGCTGGTCTTCAATGGATGAGTCCATGGCTCTTTATATGGATCTGTTGGTTGATCTTGCTGATCTTCAACGAGAGTCCATCTTGATAAGTGATTATATTGCCGAGTATTATGGGCTAGGAGCTAGGAAACGGCCCCTGAGTGGACAGGTGGTGAGCGTCCTAGTTGCCAATGATGCCATAGATACTCTGATAAAGGAATGGTGGAGAAATTAAGAATCAACTGGATAAATTGGAAGATGGTGATCAGTGATACTATGGTTTTATTAAAGGATTGTTTTAAACTGGTTGAATCTGTGAAAAGGCAATTTCATATTGGGTGTGTGAGTGGTGTGACTAGTTTTATTTTTGCATGAACATCTAGCTAGGGGGCCTTGGAACTCTTTTTCTTGGTACCCGGGACAAAACCTAACCAAATTCTTAATTGGATCCCATCACTACAGTGGTTGGGCGGTTGGCTAACCCATGGGATCGGATGGGGTTAGGCTGGACTGATGGATCCGTAAATCGAGACTCAAACTTTTGTTTTTACGATAGATAAAATAAATCCTGGACAGTAACTGTTCTATGGATAGGAATCAACGGCTTTGCCTCTTGAATGGGGAAAAAAGCGTTGATCCCAATGATCCAAGTGCAAGTTTCTTCCTTGATCTGACCAAGTATCTTATAGATGTAATTGGATCAGCTCGATCAGAAATGATCTTGACTACGTTAGAGTAAAAAATTATCCTGGTGGAATCGCCCGTGCTTTTCGGTAAAGGAAGTTTTTCTGGGTTGGGTTTTGGAACAACCGACGGATTAGTCTCTTATCCGGATATCCGTAGGTGAGGCCCCGAATGTGGGACCCCTGTCTAGCGCGAGAAGTGCTACTTCCGCTGCTAGTATCCCGAATCTGTTGCTCGGTGGGAACAGGGATCTTACAGTTGGTATCAGAGCATTTGGTTAATAAAGATCAACTGAGAAGACAAATATGTCAAAAATTTATCAAGAAACACAAAAAGGTTATAATTGTGTGAGATAATTCATACAATTTGATATTCAAACTGAAATTCGTAATTTTGGTAATTGGGTCTTTAGATGGAAGTACCGCAATTATATAGAATCCCTGACTTGCTTGAGGCCTAGACATGATAGTATTTACCTTATAATTCCAAGGGCCGTGACTACCCGTATATACCGAGAGTATACTGCAGCTCTTTACTGACAGTATATACGAGTAAATCTAAGACTTGAAATTATAAGCGTTAATGCTATCCAGATGATGATTTCGAATGTGATTGATATGATTTTTAATTCTATTTGAGAATTGATGAATTGATTTGGATTCTGATTGAAAATTCTGATTGAAAAATGATGATTTTTAAAAAATTAGTTGAAATATAATGAAACCACAATGAGGGGGAATGGGACGAGTCCCTGTGATGATATTCATAACTAGAATGATGATAATGAATTCAGCAAATCACTATGAGATTAGTGGGTTGTGCTGTCAGATTGCTACTGTTAAGACTTGACCGGTAGATCAAGTTAAGGGATGTCAAATTGAGAACTTGCTTGACTGAAATTTCTGTGGAGGAATGTTCCGAAGGAAACTTTTCGGTCTAATGGACCATTATCATGTTAAAGATATGAATGATATGATCTGAATGAATTGTTATTTAATGATGAGTTCTATATAAGGGATATTTATCCCAGTGTTCTGTTGGGTTGACCAGAATATAAGGAACCCCAGAATAAAATTGCATCTTAAGAAAAAGAGCTGTCCTCTACCTTGCGAGATGAGGACATCTCGCACTTTTTAAGTGGGGTAGAATGTAAGATTCCCCCCCAACCTTTGAGGTATACAGGAGTAAGAATCTTCCTTTCTGACCTTATAATTATTTCCTCTCTAAAATAAAAGAAAGTTTCTGTTTAAAAAAGGAAGACCCTTTCCCTAGAATACTTCTCAGGAGTCCCACCTATTTTAAAGATTTAGAACAATGAGTTCAGAAGTGAGAATCGGTGTTTTGGATACCAAGGTTTTGGTTTTCATTCGAGTACGGCCCAAAAGAAGTTCTTTATCTCTTGGGGAGTATAAGAAGTTATCCCCCAGATATTGTGACTCTTATATTTGAATTCAATGAAAGTAGGTGACTTAGCCTACAAGCTTCTTTTATCTCCTCATCTCAAAATTCTTAATGCCTTCTATAGAAAAATATGTCAAACATAAATCATGGAAAGACGGTAAAACTTCAGTGGCAAGTTACCGTTGGCTTCTAGGTTACGCTAGCTCCTTCCTTTATATAAGTCGTAACTTTTACTTGTCGCTCATAGTAATCTTACTCCCATCAATCTCCTTTCTTTCTTAATCTCCTTCATGGCTTGGCAACATGAATTAGTTTTATCCCTGATGATTTCTCACCTTTAAGACGCAAGAGAGTCTGCGAAGAAAGACTTTATAGAACAGTATGAGCGCTCACTTTTTCCTCACCTAGGAACTTCTGTAGCTCAGACCAAATGGCGGACCTATCAAAACATAACTAGGATAACACCCTGGGGTCAGCAGCACTTTCGTAACAATGTCCGCTTGGCCATGGTTATTGAAGCTTTGGGTTTGGGTCCACGATACTACTACATCATGAGATCAAGGCATCTTGGGTTTTCTGAGCGGGTCTTCTTACTGGCGTGTTTTCTTCCTCATGAGAAGATATGCCTTTATCCCGTTTTTGGCTTGCCTCTCAGAGGTCCTTTTGTTAGATCACCTCATACCACTGAGATAGGTGCGGCAATAACCAGCAGAATCATTCCCATAGATGAGTTACCCTATACTTGTGCAGCTTGTGAGTGCTGCTTTTGTGACCATATGATGGACGGGCTTATGGAAGTGTAAAGAGTTCCTCTATCTTTACTGTATAAGTTCGGAGAATGAATAAAGTTTAAATCTTGTTCTATCTTGCTTTCTTTAAGATTTTTCTTGGTGGTTAATCTTGATTAAAATTTTTCTCTAAGTCTCATATTTGTGCATCTTGCGAAATTATCCCAGTTTGCGAGATGAGGACATCTCGCATTTTTTAAGTGGGGTAGAATGTAAGATTCCTCCCCCAACCCCTTTTTGATGTCTAGTATCTTCCCCTATAATCAATCCCTCTTCAGAAATATAAAGACCTTGTTTCTAACTATTTTAGCCTAGAGAGAGAAAATTATTCTAGAAAGAGAATATTCAGATTATGAATATTTTTGGATAGAAAAATAACTCATCTTATTAAAATAAGTTCCCCTGAAACAGAAATTCAAAAAGAATTTTCCAATGTGCAATTGGAATTAATTGGAAATGGGTATAAAGGACCTTAGTCTAAGGGTCTAGATTTTCTGAAATTTTTGGATTATGGTCCAATTAAGGTTCCTATGGGCCAATAGCATCAATCCATGTGTAGGGAGGAGATAAATCTAATTTGTAAAAGAAGATACCCAAAAATGAGTAAATGCTCACATAAGATGAAGAGTTGAAAATGTACAAGGTTTATTAGTAAAAAACTATGAACAATAAAATTTTGACACATATGTAAGGAAGGGGAGTTCTTTAAAGAAGGTTCATATTTCACATAAGATGAAGAGTTGAAAATGTACAAGGTTTATTAGTAAAAAACTATGAGCAATAAAATTTTGACACATATGTAAGGAAGGGGAGTTCTTTAAAGAAGGTGCATATTTCACATAAGATGAAGAGTTGAAAATGTACAAGGTTTATTAGTAAAAAACTATGAGCAATAAAATTTTGACACATATGTAAGGAACGGGAGTTCTTTAAAGAAGGTGCATATTTCACATAAGATGAAGAGTTGAAAATGTACAAGGTTTATTAGTAAAAAAACTATGAGCAATAAAATTTTGACACATATGTAAGGAAGGGGAGTTCTTTAAAGGAGGTACATATTTCACATGCTTGAATGAGTTTTAAACTCAAAAATAATGTGATATTTTTATCTCTCATCTCTCTTGAAACCAAATCGAATCAAAAAGTAACCAAACTAGGTCCAAATCTAGTCTAAATTCAACCAAACTGACTTGGAAAATTCTAGAATCAGTTTGTTTGGTTAGGAGCTCAATTTTTCCTATAAATAGAAGCCTTCCCTTGTTGAAAAAAACATAGTGTCTTATGCATTGTTACTCTACTCCACCTAAGCCAAGAACTGTGAATTCTTTAATAATTCACTAGTTTTTGACACTTCTCTCTTTCTTCAATCTCCATTGGTGGCTCCATCAACATACTAAACCAATTGATTGGTTGGGGGCCTCTACCGTGAATAAAGAATCAAGCAAATTATAAGGTAAGTATAGTGAATTTTGATCTTTTCTATAATTTCTCAATGATTCTCTCTTCTCAACCCCTCTCAAGCTTGAGAAGCTTAATTGGTATGGTTTTTGCTATTGAAGTTTTCTATAATTTCTCAATGATTCTCTCTTCTCAACCCCTCTCAAGCTTGAGAAGCTTAATTGGTATGGTTTTTGCTATTGAAGTTAATTAATTAATGATAGTAAAGAATTACATAAAATTTTATTTATATTTAATTCTAATGGTTTTTCTCTCTCTCACTTAAGAAATGGTCATACTCATGACCCTTTTCAATCCAAATGAAACTTTTCATAAGGTTTTTCCTTAATCCAAGATTAAGCTATGCTTGAGGCCAAATTAATGGCTTTTTTCTATGCTTTTAGTTTATGTATATCGATGATTCAATCCATTATGGATTGATGATCCAATTAGAGACCATTCTAATTATTTCCTTAATGATAAGCCTTAGTAGCGGAGCTATGGCAAAATTTTTATAGAAATTACGCATAAAATAATTTCATTCAAAGCATAAAAAGAGGACTTCCTACCATATTCTAGGAACTATCATCCTAGATTAATTAAAAGAATTTTATTATGCATGGAGATGTGGATGTTTGCATGTAAATGTAGATGTATGGATGTGAGTGTGAATGTGGAGGTGGATGTATGCATGGAGATATGGATGTATGCATGTAGATGTAGATGTATAGATGAGGATGTAAATGGAGATGTGGATGGATGCATGTAGATGTAGATGTATAGATGTAGATGTGAATGGAGATGTGGATGTATGCATGTAGATGTAGATGTATAGATATAGATGTGGATGTGGAGGTGAATGGATGCATGTAGATGTAGATGTATAGATGTAGATGTGAATTGAGATGTGGATGGATGCATGTAGATGTAGATGTATAGATGTAGATATGGATGTGGAGGTGGATGGATGCATGTAGATGTAGATGTATAGATGTAGATGTGAATGGAGATGTGGATGTATAGATGTAGATGTGGATGTGGAGGTGGATGTATGCATGTAGATGTAGATGTGGAGGTGGATGTATGCATGTAGATGTAGATGTATAGATGTGGATGTGAATGTGGAGGTGGATGTATGCATGTAGATGTAGATGTATGGAGGTGAATGTGAATGTGGATGTGGATGTATGCATAGAGATGTAGCTGTATGCATAGAGATGTAGATGTATGCATGTAGATGTGAATGTACGCATATAGATGTGGATGTATGGATGTGAATGTGCATGTAGATGAGGATGTATGGGTGTGGATGCATGAATGTGCATGTAGATGTGGATGTGAAAATAGATGTATGGATGTAGATGTGGATGTATGGATGTGAATATATGATATGTGATGTGGATGTGGATGTATGGATGTAGATGTAGATGTGGATGTGAAAATAGATGTATGGATGTAGATGTGGATGTATGGATGTGAATATATGATATGTGATGTGAAGGAATCTGAAGTGATGAGATGGAAAATGATGTGATGGGATGAGTATACATATAAATGGAATATGGAATAAGTAATGTAGATTGATGAGGGATAATGTGGAAAAATGAAAGTTAAAATAGAAATTGTATTGTAAACTGTTTGTAAATGCTGTTTGTAAATGATTGTTTTATGTCAAGAATGCTGGGGGAGCATTCTGACCGTCTTGTGATTAAGGTCGTGGAGATCTAACTGAAAAAGTTGCAACTACTGACGGAGAGTCAATGAAGGACGTCTCGCGTAGCAAGGTCGGCCGAGGTCTTGACCAGCCTCGGTGCGATTAAAATGGTGAGCTTCCGGTATGGTGGATGAGGGGCCAAGGAAGCGGCCTATGAGTGAAGCGCTAGGTCACCTGCGAGGATCCTAGAGGGTGCTGACCATACGGTGCTCGGGCTCTTGGTCGCCTAGGATACCCACGCGTGCGTCGAGGAAGATATTGGAACAAGAGTAGGAGTTGTTTTCTGAAATTGAGCATGGATCTGGTTGATTGACCTTGCTGGTCTTCAATGGATGAGTCCATGGCTCTTTATATGGATCTGTTGGTTGATCTTGCTGATCTTCAACGAGAGTCCATCTTGATAAGTGATTATATTACCGAGTATTATGGGCTAGGAGCTAGGAAACGGCCCCTGAGTGGACAGGTGGTGAGCGTCCTAGTTGCCAATGATGCCATAGATACTCTGATAAAGGAATGATGGAAAAATTAAGAATCAACTGGATAAATTGGAAGATGGTGATATGGTTTTATTAAAGGATTGTTTTAAACTGGTTGAATCTGTGAAAAGGCAATTTCATATTGGGTGTGTGAGTGGTGTGACTAGTTTTATTTTTGCATGAACATCTAGCTAGGGGGCCTTGGAACTCTTTTCCTTGGTACTCGGGACAAAACCTAACCAAATTCTTAATTGGATCCCATCACTACAGTGGTTGGGCGGTTGGCTAACCCATGGGATCGGATGGGGTTAGGCTAGACTGATGGATCCGTAAATCGAGACTCAAACTTTTGTTTTTACGATAGATAAAATAAATCCCGGACAGTAACTGTTCTATGGATAGGAATCAACGGCTGTGCCTCTTGAATGGGAAAAAAAGCGTTGATCCCAATGATCCAAGTGCAAGTTTCTTCCTTGATCTGACCAAGTATCTTATAGATGTAATTGGATTAGCTCGATCAGAAAGGATCTTGACTACGTTAGAGTAAAAAGTTATCCTGGTGGAATCGCTCGTGCTTTCCGGTAAAGGAAGTTTTTCCAGGTTCGGTTTTGGAACAACCGACAGATTAGTCTCTTATCCGGATATCCGTAAGGTGAGGTCTCGAATGTGGGACCCCTGTCCTGCACGAGAAGTGCTACTTCCGCTGCTAGTATCCCGAATCTGTTGCTCGGTGGGAACAGGGATCTTACAACTACAATGGTTGGGTGGTTTGTTAACCCACGGGGCTAGATGGGGTTAGGCTGGACTGATGGATCCCTAAAATGAGAACAGAATTTGTTGCACGGAGGGGACAAGGATCTTTCAGCATGAGCTTGCACAACGGGATGGCAAGACATTGAAAACAGCTACTAAAAATCCTAGTTCTATGCAATATGTCTTCTCCCCTATCCATGTAAATCTTGTTTTCATCCTTGGCATCAACTCCCGAAAGGTATCTCTGGCTAAACAATAAAAGTGACAATCTGTAAGTAAGCCTCTTGAGGGCCAAGAGTATTATCCACCTCATGAACTGCTCCTATGCTCATATTCTTACTATGTGCCTTATCTGCTTGTGTGTCAGAGTTTGCTTGCATATATATCTTTATGACAACACTTACTTGGTCAATATTCTCAACCAAGGTAGATTCTTGACTGTGAGAGCCCCTTCCACACTTGCCTCTCCCACAGGTAGAAGGACTACAATAACAAAGAGAAACATGACAATATGCCATGTCATAACCATGTTGGATAGGCTCAAAAATTGAACATTGAACTTAATTTTTCAAAAATTACCATTCCAAACATAGCACCAACATAGAAATTTCTTCTCTATCTATCTCACACGCACATACACACACACACACACACACACACACACACACACACTTGTGGCCATTTCATTATTATCATAATCAACAACAACATCAAAATCACCATCTTAATAGATAGGTTCCTCATGCTAGGTAGTTCTTTTACTTCTGTAAAGTGTTCCTATTGAAGTAGCACCCATAACACACATTATGCCTTAAGGGCACAACACTTGACATAAGTACCATATGTGCATTACTATAGTTTGGCTTAGTCAACTAAAATTATCATGTTTGTGTGTGTATGTGTGTACATTATGCTCCCACGAGATGTACATCATCATCATAATCATCATAAGAAAGCAAGGAAAGATCATTATTAAGTGTGTGTGTAAATTATGCTGCCCCACAAGCTGTACATGAGAATCCTCACCATGCATCTACACACCTTTTAAACTCTTGTAGTCTATTGCATCCTCCCACTTGCCAACATTAGCATAGAAATTTGACATTTAAACATAAACATTGCATGTTCACAATTAATAGTTACAAGGTGACCGAAACATTGCTTGGCCAAAGACTTCCACCCAACCATGTTGGTCCCAAAAGGCATACTTTCAAGTAGATCTACAGCCTCACTAATGTATCCAACATGACCAATAAGGTCAATAATGTAGCTACAATGATCTATTTTTGGCACTATCTTAGTCAGCCCTCGTTAGCTTGAAATAAAATGGCATTCATTCTCTAATGAGCCCACATGACTGCAAGAAGATATAAGGGATGTGAACATTAAAACACTCGGCTGCTGCAAGCCCTCTCATTGCATCTCCTCAAACCAATTCTTGACCACTTTATAATTGTTATTTTAAGCATATAATGCATTCCATGCCACTGTTCTTCACTTTGGCAATGAATGAAAAACTATGCATGTATGCATTTCCATACCTAGTGCACATGTGAATGAGACTGCTTCCAAGAAATAAATTAGAGTCGAGACCATTTTTAGTAACTTGAGCATGGATCACATTTCCCTTGTAAAGTGCTTCTATGTCTCAAAATAAGCTTTTTAAAAATTGTCATGTCACACTGTTTGCAAGATACCAACTTGCTCCATTTTTTGAAACAAATGAATGGCTTCTTGGCACTTCCCATGTTGAGCATGAAACACAATTAATGTGTCTCTCAGCCCGAAAAAGGGAAGCATAATACTCTATAACTAGTCCCATCACCTCCTTAGGTCTGGTCCTAAGGGTCCCATCACTGTTTCGCAAGGCCTTGACCTGCTTTCTAGAACTCCAAAAAAGAGTCTAGAGAGGCCCAAGGCCTTGAAGACCCCCTAATTCTGCAATTTGAAGAAGAGGTAGTTGTAGCAAATGCAATCCATCAAGAACAAAAAGAGACAAGAAATAAGAAGAAGAAAAGCCTTCACTGAAAGCATGTCTACACTTGCAAAGAACCTCCCTGTGTTTTTTGGAATGAAAGATGAAGATGCAAACCTGCATGTGACACAATTACAACCATATTGGAATGTGGAAAAACCACAAGATGTTGATTATATAGAGCTTGCACAGCTCCAACGGGATACATTCTTGAACACATTCTAGAAGGAAGCTACAAAATGGATTTCTTGGTATGCATAAAATCTTTTTGCAACTTATATGGCTGCTTTCTTGGAGAGGTTTTAGAATGTGAAAGCAACCTCACAATTGAATGACCAGATAAGGGAACTAAAGTAAGGAGACATGGATGTGGAAGCCTTTGCTTCCAAGAGGCTAAGTCTCTAGCAAATATTGGAAGAAGAGTGTAGGCCCTCGTTCAGGCAAACTACTGACTACTTCATTGAAGGCCTTATCCTTGAGTATCTTGTAGAAAATGAACATAAGAAAGGCTAATAATGAAGAGGAGTTGTAATGACATTGTGGAAATAGCCATAACTATAGAAAAGAGATCTCTGAAAAGGAATAAAAGAAACAAAACAAGGAAGTGTATGACCTCAACTAAAGGTGACTCTAGCTCCTTGGACTTTGAACTTGAGGAGGAGGAAGAAGAAGAGCAAGCCAAAGAAAGCCAAGGCAAAAAAAAAGGATTAAAAGGAAGATGTTCTCAGCAAGGTCTAAGAACTCATGGAAGATATTATAAGGGGCAAAAACTCTAGATTCAGGAAGGGAAAATGTTTCTCACAATGCCAACAGGAAGGACATTTGAAGGAGGAATGTGTAATGCATCCCACGTGTTCCATTTGTAATGCATCCCACGTGTTCCATTTGTAACATGTATAACCATAGCACATAGAATTATAGGGATAACTTGAAGAACAGAGGAGGCTGGTGGTACAAAAGTGAATATAGAACCTCCCCTACACCCAATTATTATGGAAGAGGTAGGGGAAGTTATAGAGGTAGGGGTGGCTTCAAGCGGAGAGGTGATGGTGGCAATAGTGGTGAGGAGTCACCTGTTATTACTGCCAGCAGCTACTTGGCAATAGTGGTGAGGAGTCACCTGTTATTACTGCCAGCTACTTGGTCATACAAGACAAGACTTCCCTATGAAGAAAAGACATGATATAGAGGTAGGGGTGGCTTCAAGCAGCGGAGAGGTGATGGTGGCAATAGTGGTGAGGAGTCACCTATTATTACTACCAGCAGCTACTTGGTCATACAAGACAAGACTTCCCTATGAGAAAAGACATGATATTGAGAAGGAGGCTGAGTTAGCCATGTTGCATGGGAAGCCTGCAGATGTACAGGGAGTTTACATAGAAGAATCGAGGCTCAAACTTCGAGAGGTGTTGATGGTGACATGATCCTAAAATATCCAACAACCAACTAAGGAATCCTCAGAAGAGAAGAAGCCCACAAGCAAATATAATGACACTGTGAGATGGGACGAACATGATAGAATAAGGAGGCTGAGTTAGCCATGTTGCATGGGAAGCCTGCAGATGTAAAGGGAGTTTACATAGAAGAATCGAGGCTCAAACTTCGAGAGGTGTTGATGGTGACACGATCCTAAAATATCCAACAACCAACTAAGGAATCCTCACAAGAGAAGAAGCCCACAAGCAAATATAATGACACCGTGAGTTGGACGAACATGATAGAATAAGGAGGCAAGATGCCAAGACAATTGAAAAAGAGTAGTGAAAATAATGGAGGCCAACCATGACATCACACCAGTGTTTTCAAAAAGAGAAGCACATGATAAAAGATTAAATTACAGATTCCCTGAAGCTCACAGTAATATTCTCGACATCTTTCTAGATCACCAAGTGCCATTGAGGGGAATCCTAGACCTTTGTCCTAGGTTCAAGGCCAAGGTTCATGGCCAAGGTCCTAAGGATTGGTATGCAACATATTAATTAAGAGCTAAACAAGCTAGAAAGTTCCCCATAATGCATCAAAACTCATCCTGAGGAGGAGGAAGCCTACACCAGGGTTGACAACGTGGCTCAAGTCACATTAAATATAAATCAAAAGGAAATTTAGAGAGTAGTGCTGGATGGAGGCTCTAGAGTAAATGTCATAGCAGAGGGCACTGTAAAGACCTAGGCCTGACATGGGAACCCATAACCTTCAACATCAGGATGGTTGACAATAGGACTATGATCCCAAAGGAAATTGTCAAGAATGTGAAGATGACCATAAGAGACATGGATTTTCCACCGATCCTGGTAGTTCTCACCATGGAGTCTTTAGTAGGGTCATACAAAATCCTGTTAGGGAAGGCCATGGTTAAGGCATGGCAAAGTGAAACATGATTGGAACACGGACATAATCTCTATAAAAAAGGGAAAGAAGAAAGTCTACATAGACTTAACAAAAGCTCTGATTAAAACTGTGAAACCCTTATATGCAAAGACATACAAAATGGGTGAAGGGATGGATGATGATGAACAAGAAAGAATATTGAGGGAAAACTCACATATTGTGCCACTATATTTACTGCATGTGGACCAGATTATAAAGGAATACAAAGTCGTAAATAATAAAGATCCCCAAGAATAAGGGCACAAAGAAACCCACATATTGTGCCACTACATTTATTGGATGTGGACAAGATTCTAAAGGAATACAAAGTCTTAAAGAACCCCAAGAACAAGGGCACAAAAAAAACAAGCCACATGTGTTCCAAGAGGGGACAAGAGAACTGACTGATAGAAGAAAAGGGAAGCTGAAAAAGAGGAAGAACAAAAGTAGGCAATGCAGGATCTGAAGCTTTGGATTAATGCACAAGAAGAGCAAAGAGAAAACACATCCACAAGATTCAAGCAAGATCAACTATAGGAGGTCAACATAGGGGAAGAAGATGAGAACAAGATGGGAAAAATCGGTGCTGAATTAGAGTAGAAATTCAGAGCAGCAGAGCTCATCCAAATATTAAAAGAGTACAAAGATGTGTTTGCTTGGTCCCCTATATAGACATGGAGGGCAATGACCCAAAGTTCTATTAGCACAAAATTAACTTAGAGGAGAGGCAACAATGTTATAGGATGAACCCAAACTATGTACAAAAAGTGAAAGAAGAGATAGATAGGCTCCTAAGAGTAGGCTTCATCTACCTGGTAGAAAAGGCAACAAGTGAAAGAAGAGATAGATAGGCTCCTAAGAGTAGGCTTCATCTACCTGGTAGAAAAGGCAACGTGGGTGTTACCCATAGTCATTGTGAAAAATAAGAACATGAAGCTCAAAGTGTGTGTGAACTATCGGAAGCTGAATGCAACTACCTTCACAGATCCATTTCCATTACCTTTCATTGATTCTCTATTGGATGAAATGGCTGATGGTGGGGAGATGTACACTTTTTTGGATGGCTTGAGTAGCTATAACCAAGTGAAAATGGCTCCAAAAGATAGACAAAAAACTGCATTCATTATTGAATGGGGAGTACTTGCTACCTTAGTGTTATGATGTTTGGCTTGAGGAATGCCCAAGCCACATTCCAAAGTATGGTTGAGGAGATCTTTTATGACTACCTGACTGACTTTATGAAGGCCTTTGTGGATTATTTCAATGTCTTTGGGAGGAAAAGCCAACATGTGTTTCACTTTGAGGTTATGTCTACGAAGATGTAAGGACACTAGGCTAAATCTCAGCCCTTCCGATTGTGCTTTTGCTGCTATGAAGTCATGCATCCTTCTGGGACGTGTCAGAGCAAGGACTAGCTATAGACTCAGAATGTTGTGGCAATCAAAAACATGCTAGTACCAAAAATTTTAAGCAGCTGAAAAGATTCACTCATAAGGTAAAGTGGCACACCAGGTTCATCAAGTTGGCAAACACATAGCAAGTCCATTATACCAACTAAAAAATAAGGATGCCAAGTTTCTATGGATACAAGCATGTTAATTATCATGAGTTGCTTAAGAAGATGGTCACAATTGCACCAATTATGGAAAACCTTGACTGGACTAAGACCTTTCATGTGTGTGTGGATGCATCAGACAAGGCACTTGGTAGTGCACTCATGCAGGACATAGAGACATGATACATGTAGCCCATTTATTATGCTAGCAAAGCACTCAAGGCACTCATGCACGAGACAGAGACATGATACATGTAGCCCATTTATTATGCTAGCAAACCACTCACACTAGCTAAAAGAAACAATATAATAGAAAGAGAAACATTGGGCATGATCTACTCAATGAACAAGTTCAAGCACTACTTGTTGGCAAAAAAATTTGTGTTTCATGTGGATAACCAGGCATAGGTATATCTAGTAAACAAAGCTTTTTTAGCTAGAAATATGGGAAGATGGATGCTTATGCTACACGATTTTGAATTTGTCATTTGATAACACTCGAAGAAGAGATAATGTGATCACAGATTTCTTATCAAAATAGAAGAGTAAGGAATAGAAAGAAGCGGTGCAAGACCAACTACCAGATGCTAAATTGTTTCACTAGTAATAGAAGGCATTGAGGAGAATTGGTATTATGACATTTTGGATTTTTTGTAGGAGTACAAATTTCCTTACTAGTGGCCAATGGGGAAAAAAGAAGAAGGCTGGCCTTGAGGACCATAACATTCACAGTGTGATAGAGCTGGGCAATTGTATAAGATAGGCATTGACCAAATACTCAGATGTGTCTTGACCATGATTAGAAAGTGATTTTGATTGTAGCTCTCCAAGGAGTGGCCAAAGGCCATCAAGGAGGGAAAACAACTAAGAGGAAGGTACTACAGGCAGGTCTCTAGGGGCCAACTCTCAACAAAGATGCCTGGAAGTTTGCAAGGGAATGTGATGTATGACAAAGGATATGTCACCCCAATGACAAGGTCAAGATGACGCTTAATCTAGTGCTACCTCTAGATCCCTTCAGGAAGTGGGGGCTAGACTTCATAGGCCCAATCTGACCCAAGGCAAGGGGGTCACATGCAAAGTACATACTAGTGGCTACTGACTACTACAGGCTCTGAGAAACAACTCTACTATATTAGTGGCATAGTTCATTTACAGCAAATCATGACAAGATTTGGATGCCCAGTGGAGCTTCTGAGTGATCAAGGCACTCATTTTATGAATGAAGTGATGTTGAAGCTAACATAGAAGCACATGATAATCCATAAGAAGTCAATTGTATACTATCCTCGATGTAATAGAGACATGTCATCTAACAAAAATGTGATGAAGACCATGACTCGGAAGATAGTGAATGCCATAAGAATAACTGGGACCAGTAGTGCCATAAGAATAATTGGGACCAGTAGTGCACTCTGGGCATTCATGAACTCATACAAGGTGACCACAAATTTCACACCATTTAAAT
The DNA here is from genome assembly GCF_041138505.1 of Cibotium barometz. Classification (NCBI taxonomy): domain Eukaryota; kingdom Viridiplantae; phylum Streptophyta; class Polypodiopsida; order Cyatheales; family Cibotiaceae; genus Cibotium; species Cibotium barometz. The sequence goes on from NC_141092.1 coordinate 23,777,063, forward strand.
TGGTGTATAGTTTGGAGGCTATTGTGCCAATGGAGTTTGTAATGCCAAGCCTGAGGATGGCAATACATGAGAGATTGTTCATGGATGGGTCAAGGAGAGAAAGGATTACTGAACTACTAAAAATGGATGAACTCAGGCAAGAAAGTTGCTTGATAATAGAGGTATTATAGAGAAGGACAAAAGCCTAGGTGTACAGGCATTGTAGAAAGTGTTTAAAAAAAGAACCTCGTGTCATTAAGGCATATGTTTTCATTGTTTACAAAAGGGCCATAGAACTTTTGAGTGTAAAAACAAGCTAGCATCACGTGAGGTACATGAGAGATTAACAGGAGATCACAAAACAAGAAAGAGTACGCAAGAGAATGTACGTAGATTTTCAAGTAATGACAATGCTTGTGGAGCAAGAGGAAAAGTTGTTGCAACTGTGGCCAAGGAGATTGAAGAATATGCACATGTCAATTTTGTTGTTCATGCAGGGAAGGTCAAAGAACGAGCTTCAATTTTTAAAATTCCTATCAAGATTGCGAATAATGTATTTCAAGTGTTGATTGACTCGGGAAGCACGCATAGTTTTCTATCAACCCACATGGTAAAACAGTTAGGAATGACTGAATTTTATCAAAAGAAGCTTATGGTAGAGCTTGCTTTGGGAAAGCAACAAACATCATAGGTGACCTCAAGTTAAAAGAAGATTTCCATGTGTTGCCTTTGGGAAGGTATGATGCCATTTTAGGGATGGATTGGTTAGTTCCCAGAAAGGTTAGAATATTGTGCCATGAGAAGTGGGTTTTCATGATTGGAGATGATGGTATAGATTATTGCTTATACGAGGTCAAAGATGTGATGTAAAATTTAGAATGATGTCTGCTATGCATCTTGTTAAAGAAAAAAAGAAAAGGTTGTCATGTATATTCCGTGGAATTGCTAACAGAAAGTGTTAAAGAATAGAAAAAGGGTGATGATTATCCTTTACTTCAAGAATTTCAAAATTTGTTTCTTGATGATTTGATTGAACTACCTCCACATAGATTTGCATATCACAAAATAGAGCTTATACCTGGTGTAGAACTTGTATGTAGAGTTCCTTATCATTTATCCGTAGAGAAAAGTGCAAAGTTGAAAATGCAATTGCAAAAATTGCTTAAGCAAGGATTTATTAGGCCTAGTATGTCGCCATGGGTTTCTCTTGCTCTCTTCGTAAAAAGAAGAAGGATGGTACTATGCGGCTATGTGTTGATTATAGGGGGCTCAATAAGTTAAGATCAATAATAATGGGGGAGCTTTTTGATCGGCTTACAGGGAGTTGCGTATTTTCTAAGATTGATCTACGATTTGCTTATCATCAAATTCACGTCAAAGATAGTAATATAGCAAAGAGTGCATTTAGAACACATTTTGAGCATTATAAAAATTTTTAAATGTCATTTGGATTAATGAATGCCCCTGCTACTTTTCAATGTGTGATGAATTGCATTTTTTAGGAGAACTTGGATGACTTTGTGCTTGTGTTTTTGGATGACATATTTGTGTTTTCCAAAAGCAAGAAGAGCATGAAGAACACTTGGAAATGTGGAAAGTGTTTCACATATTGCTAGAACATAAGTTGTATGCAAAGTAGTCATGCAATAGGGATTGACACTCATTGTAAGGGTGTGGCTTCACTAATATGATCTCCCATGCAAGACAAGATTGTCCTCATCCATACTACCTCACAACAAAAAATAACACGCTTCCTTGTACTTTATCTATGTGGAAGAAAGTGCCACTTTATGTTGCTTCTCAAATGTTCAAAAAAACGAACCTGAACTAAGTGGCAAACTTATTTCCTAAAATCATTTTCTCCAACCCCATGTAAATCATAGTAGCCTGTCTTGGTATGTCATACTCAAAAGTAACTTTGATGTACTTAAATCCTCACATCCCTTTCTTTCAAGGACTTGCCCATGTCTTGTTAGAGAATATTCTTTGTACACCAGCTTTTGATATCAAATATAGTTTTTTGTGAGAAAAAATATACTTTCCATTATCTTCATATAGTTCCTATTGCTTACACATGACAGAGAATCCAAAACAAAAAGATTCTCAATCTTCGAAATAAACAAGTTGGCAAAAAATGTAGTGTTCTTAAAAGCTAGTTTGTTATGTGTCCTTGGGGCATTTTGTAGCATGTATCATACCTTCTTTAGCATGCATTCCTTGTTCACTAGTTATTACATCTGAAATCTTGGCAGTTATGCTATATAAACTTCTACATTTTGAGCTTTGGTGCAACCCATGGCCAACATATTTAAAACATATCTGATTGACCACCTAAAACTACCGCAAATTAGGAGATTAAAAAAGCACTCTAGGTCTTAGGGTCATGTTCAAGGCTAGATTTTTTATACTCTTGTATTTGTGCCCCCATGTTGGCCCCATAAGTTAATGTAGACTATCGTAACTTGCTAAGTCATTTTTGTATCTATCCAAATACTATGTTTAAGTGTTCCAAGTCTATCTAAACCATGTCATTAACATTCATGGGGTCACAAGTTCCAAACCCCCTCTAGTGTCTATGATTGGGATCCCACGTCAAAAGTCATAGGGTCCTATAGCTTCTCTTTATAGTGGGGCCCTACCAATGTGCGTAATTATAAGAAATATAGGTACATGATGAGATGTGGGGCTTGAGTGTGTTATAACACTCCTCTAGCCATGATTTTTTTATCTCAAATCTTGGTGGTTATGCTATATAAACTTCCACCCTTGAGCTTTTTCCATGATGCATTTCAACCTATATGCACAAAGCAATCACACCCAATTTGTTTGAAAAGAGAAATAAAAGCCTTTTTGTCCTAGCAGGCCTCCTACAATGTAATGCCGTTGAGTTCCTTTGTGTGTCTTTGCAATGTAAACTACTATGTTGACTCCTCTTCCCCCTTTCCCTTCAAGATGCACCTTTCTATCTTCATGAGGGTACAATTATGGGGTTCAACAACACCATTTTGATTAGGTGCAATGTAATTATTCAATTCACTTAAAGCTAATTCTTGTCCTTGATCTATATGATACACTTTCAATGTTTTCTTATCTTGCCCTCATCAAGGTTATGCCACTCTTTGAACTTACAAAAAGCATCAACCTTATCGCAATAGAACCAGACCCACATCTTCATATTGAAATTGTCTACATCCATGAAAAGAATTGGTAGACATTGTACCACAAACATTAGCATCAATACCATATTTAGAGAAGACTTTTCTTGGTTACTGCTCTCCTATGGAATGCCTATATGATTCTTTCCCATTATTCAATCCTTGTATGGTTCCTATAGCTCTGAAAATGTGGGTAAATGAGCCAATGTCCCTTTTTTGAGCATTCCTTCATTACAAGAAATATAATGTAGCCAAACTACTCATGCTAAAGTTTTCTTATTACCTTTCCTATGCCTATTATACGGGCACTAAATTTGTATAGGTTGTTGTGCCTTACACCTTTGCCAATCATCGTACCATCAACATCACATATTTTTTTCTTCCTTTTTCTTAAAGTATACTTCATGATTGAAATCTATTATCCCAATTGCTAATGTCAAATTGGTCTTGAGGCTAGTTTTGTGGAGCACATTGAAGATATTCTTGTCTTCACCTATTATATGGCCATATGGAATTGAATCTTTGTTGTGACATGATTGATTGATTCTAATAAGAATTTTCCCCTTCTAACAAGAATTCTTTGTGTTGCCATTTTTTTTCCTTAGCCTCATTGATTCTGCAACCTTTGATGGTGTGACCCTTTTGAGTCACACTAATACCAACTTCCTTCTTGAAACTTCTTCTTCTTGAGCCTCTTCTTGGCATCACAAGTTGCCCCCCACCTTTGTCATTAACAATGGCCATAAAGTTGATTCATGTCAAATTGCAGCTAATCAGTACCATATCCTCTAATGTGACATGCATGTATGCTAGTAGACACCTTAGGCGATGATAATATAACATCATGACTCTACTAGGTCCTTGATTCATGTCAAATTGCAGCTAATCAGTACCATATCCATCATATCTTTCTTTGGGTTGATCTATGAGGACCATAATCAATTTTAGGAATCAAACACTAGCCACAATTGTCGAGTCCGGAATGCGGCGCCATCATGCATGTATCCAATTCAACATTTGCTTTCTTTGATCTCCTATATCTATAAATGTTGCTTGGCAAGAATATAGGGAAGTTGTAGGCAGATATGTGAATCTCTTTGCTTTGCCACTTGAAACTCCAATGGTGTCCACCTTCTCTTCAGTGGCACATGTACAAAGGGTCCACTCTCTATGTTGGTGGTGCACAAATATATTGATGGCTATATTCTGGAATTGTAAGGTACTCTTTCCTCTAATCCGGTTGTATACCAAAATCTTCAAGTTTGGGGTTGGCATCATCTCATAATCACTGTATAACCCCCTCTTGTGTGGACTGGATTAGCCTTTCTCCACCTACAGAAGTAGTAAAACTGATCATAACTGTAGCAATTTTGATTTCCAGTAGATCTGCCAAGTGTGGGTTTGCTAGCTTTGTATGTCATGCCACATTGGAACATAACATGCCCTCTCCAGCCAAAGGCAATAGCTCTTCTAATTTTGGTCTTGGTTCTCGAAGAGGGTATGGTACATATGACTGTTTCGTTGGTATAACATTTGAATAGCCTTCGGGTAGAATCCATCGAGTAGGCTCAAAGGGTGTTATTTGCATTAACACCTTGAACATTAGCTTTGTCTTGAGTAGAGGATTCCCGGCTCTTATTAAACCTTCGTACTTTGCAGCAGCAGGACAAAGACTCTGTTAGCCCGTGCGTGCATGCACTACATGTGAACTCATCCTTAACCATACCTCTTCACCTACCCTATGCCCTTTTGCCTCATATCCCTTTGCGTACATGAGGATATACTACCCTATTATCTTTGTATCGGACATTCTAGGATCCATGAATGAAGCAATACAATAGCAATGGCATTTTGTCTCTCGTGTGTTCATATTATCTCTGTGTGTATGTCTATTTAATTTATGTTAAAGGCTTTTGCCACCATTGGGTTGTTGCAAGATCAGGGTGTCCACTTTTGTCTAGTTTATGCTGGACTGGGACAATGCTAGGAGAGCAAATTTGGGGAGCAAGGTACTTCAAAAGAGATCAAGCAACTAATAGAAAATACACATACACTCAAATTATTTTAATATAACGTAAATTAATATAAAGTAGTCTAATTTTAATCAAAATTTAAAAAAATGATGAAATGATTAAAATTGATCTTTTCATACTTAGAGTGATCCAAATTTTTTTCCATAAATACACCATTACAAGTACACTAGTCCCTATAAGTTTTAGATGATTTACATCAAAAATGTAATTTTACTAATTAGATTATTAATATTTGAAGGCGTTCTGATAGCCTAGAAGAATTTTGGAAAAGAGATAATAAAAAATCCAACCATTGGATTTGCAATTTTGACTAAGCACCACATTCTACTAATGTCTCACTATTTACCATTCTTTTCATTTACAAGATTGAGCATTTTAAGTGGTAGTTATTGTGGGTGCAAAAAGTGGCATATATTATAACATTTTAAAGACCTTGAAATATTTAAAGAAAATAGAGAGATAGATTAAAATTTTCTCAAAAAATCAAGTTAAGATCTATATTATGTGAAGATATAAGGTCCGAAGTGGGAATCTTATATAAATCTATATGTAAAAGATATTAGCATTTTATGGAATCAGTCCAAATTTGGGACAGCGTATATACATTGACTTTGTACCTAAGGAAATGAGGACTTTCGACTATCTAATGCTTAATCAAATGAGGACTTTCGACTATCTAATGCTTAATCAAATTATGCAACTATATTCCCAACTTTTTATCTGATGTTCCAACAAAAGAACTTGAAAGGAAATTCCTTCACTAGCTAGGAGAGATTGGCCACCAAAGCTAAACAAATGCCCATTTTTTTACTGTTTACAAGGTGCCTGAGTGGACAAAATTGGGCACCCTGATCCTACAACCACCCCATTAACACTTGGCGGCCATGAGGTTCTTGCTCACACACCTTTGGTTGATGAAGAATATGGCAGTGTGGTCCATGTGCTTTTGATACCGAATAGCCACAGGGTTTCCTATCTGAAGGATAGGCGGCGTCTCTGAATGATGGCTATGGGTGTTCGGATGGCTATGGGTGTTCGGATGGCTATGTGTGTTCGGAGGGGTGTTTAGAGAAATTTTATGCTGTGTGCAGAACCGATAGATCAAGTGAAGGTAATCTAGGGACATCAATCACATGCTAAAGAGCAAGATGGAGATTAAGCACCTTATCAAAGAGGCGGCTATTAAGGTGTAAGATTCCTCCCTCCAGCTTTTAAGGTGTAAAGGAGTAAGAACCTCCCCTTCTGATCTTGTAATTATTCCCCTCTTTGAAATAGAAGAAAGATCCTGTTTTAGCCTGGAGAGAGAAAATGTCTAGAGAGAGGTAATCCAAAATTGAGATATTTTTGGATATAAAAATCCTCCTAGTGTCTAAAATGGTTTCCCTTGAAACAGAAATTCAAAAAGAACTTTCCAATGTGCAATTGGAATTAATTGAAAATGTGTATAAAGGACCTTAGCCTAAGGGTCTAGATTTTCAGAAATTTTTGGATTATGGTCCAATTAAGATTCCTATGGGCCAATAGGATCAATCCAAGTGTGGGGAGGAGATAAATCCAATGAATAAAAGAAAATACCCAAAAATGAGTAAATGCCCACATAAGATGAAGAGTTGACTGAGTACAAGGTTTATTAGTTAAAAACTATGAGATATTACTAAAAAATGAGATATTTTGGCATAATGATACATTTTTGACACCTTGGTAAGGAAAAGGGGGGACTTCAAGGAGGCACCTATTTCACACATGTGGTGGAGTTTTTAACTCAAAAAAATTATGATATTTTTATCTCTCCTCTCTCCTGGATCAAACCAAATCAAAAGGGAGCCAAACTAGGTCCAAATCTTGTCCAGATTCAGCTAAACTAAACCTAGAAAATTCTAGAACCTAGTTGGACTTGGTTAGAGGCCTCCCTCACCTATAAATAGATCCTTAGTCTTTTGTAAAAAAATCTGTGAACTATACCATGCCAATATTACATTAAAATAATGATATTTTTTATTATCCCTTATTAAAAATCCTCTACTTTTGGAGAGAGTGGAGCCTCTCTCTCTCTTCAACCATCCTTGGAGCTTTCCTTTCAACACACTAACCAATTGATTGGTTGGGGGCTTCTTCTAAGATAGAGAAGCAAGCAAAAACAAGAGGTAAAGTATAATTTTATGATTTTTCTCTACTATTCTCAATGTTTTTCACTTCTTAACCCCTCTCAAGCTTGAGAAGTTTTTAATTAAGTGGTTATAATACAAATCAAGCTTTTCTTAAGAGTTATAATGAATAATTAAGAAAAGTTTACATTTATGCTTAATTAGGATGCTTTTTATGTTTATCTCTCTCTCTCCCCCAAAGAATGGTCTTTCCTATGACCAATTCTCTATTTAATTGATGCTTCTCATGGAGAAATTCTCAATTCACAAATCAAACTCTAGGCTTGTGAAGTTATAGTTCTACACTAGTAAATTATGGTAATCTTATGAGTTAAATCCATAAATTGGATGTAAGGTTAAAAGATAGTTATACTATCATAATTACATTACTAAGTCTTATTCTTTTCAAAAATATTAAAAATTGTCAGTAATAGCAACGGAGCTATGGTAAAATTTTTAAGAAATTGATACATAATTCATTCTTATGCATAACGTGAAAAGAGAACTTCCTACCATATTCTAGGATTGAATATCCTAGGCTAAAAGAATGATTTTCATTACATTCAATGGAAAACTAATTTTTAAGGTTTATGTATAATTAAATAATTAAAAAAAGAAAAAATTATGGTAATTTTATTTAAATGATAAAAGAGAAATTCCCATATTATTGGAATTCAATCATTTAAATGGAAAAAGTAAAATTCTTGGTATATTGGAATTAATGGATATTTTATTTAAATTTAAAAGAGAAAATTTAGATAGATTTATTTTACGTATGAAAAATATTTAAATGATAAAAGAGGAATTCCCATGACATTGGAATTCAATCATTTAAATGGTAAAAGTGGAATTCTTGGTATATTGAAATTAATGGTGGATATTTTATCTAAATTTAAAAGAAAAATTTTAGATAAATTTATTTAATGTATGAGAAATATTTAAATGATAAAAGAATAATTTTCATGGCATTGAAATTCAATCATTTAAATGGAAAAAGTGAAATTCTTGGTATATTGAAATTAATGGATATTTTATCTAAATTTAAAAGAGGAATTTTAGATAAATTTATTTTATGTATGAGAAATATTTAAATGATAAAAGAGGAATTCCCATGACATTTGAATTCAATCATTTAAATGGGAAAAGTGAAATTCTTTGTATATTGAAATTAATGGATATTTTATCTAAATTTAAAAGAGAAAATTTAGATAAATTTATTTTATGATAAAAGAGGAATTCCCATGCCATTTGGAATGCAATTAATTAAATGCAAAAAGAGGAATTCCCATGATAATTGAGATCCAAGAAATTAAATGGGAAAAGAGAAATTTTTAATATAATTCAATTTATGAATATTTAACAAAAGTGGAAATATGAGTAGAATTGATTTTTGTAAATCCCTTGAATTCTTTTTTTTCAAAAGAGGAATATCGAATATAATTCATTTGAGAAACTGAGAAAGAATATGGAAATAGTCATCGAGAAAAAGAACCTTTATCTAAGCCAAACAATTAGCAGAAATTTAGAAAAAGAACCTTTATCTAAGCCAAACAATTAGCAAAAATTTAGAAAAAGTCCCATTATCGGTATCAAAGTAGGAAAAGCTACTAAATGGGAATAAGATGTGAATGGGATGCCATAGGATTTGAATGGATGTGATAAGATGTAAATGGGATGTGATAGGATATGGATAGATGTGAATGGGATGCGATAGGATGTAAATGGGATGCGATAAGATATGAATGGGATGTGAATAGATGTGATAAGATGTAAATGGGATGCAATAAGATGTGAATGGGATGTGATAGGATGTGAATAAATGTGATAAGATGTAAATGGGATGCGATAAGATGTGAATGAGATGTGAATAGATGTGAATAGATGTGAATAGATGTAAATAGGATGCGATAGGATGCGAATGGATGTGATAAGATGTGAATGGCATGTGATAGGATGTGGTGTGATGAAAATGAATGTGGATGAGATGTGAAGTAAATAGATGTGGATGTGAATGATGAGATGAGAGGATACGTGAAAGGGTGAGATGGGAAATAAATGAATGTGGATGTGTATGTGAAAGAATGTGATGTAAATGGATGTGGATGTGTATGTGAAAGAATGTGATGTAAATAGATGTGGACGTGTATGTGAAAGAATGTGATGTAAATGGATGTGAAAGAATGTGATGTAAATAGATGTGGACGTGTATGTGAAAGAATATCATGTAAATAGATGTGGACGTGTATGTGAAAGAATGTGATGTAAATGGATGTGGATGTGTATGTGAAAGAATGTGATGTAAATGGATGTGGATGTGTATGTAAAAGAATGTAATGTAAAGGGATGTGGATGTGAAAGTGATGTGGATGTGGATGTGGATAAGATGTGAAAGAATGTGATGTAAATAGATGTGGACGTGTATGTGAAAGAATGTGATGTAAATGGATGTGGATGTGTATGTGAAAGAATGTAATGTAAAGGGATGTGGATGTGAAAGTGATGTGGATGTGGATGAGATGTGATATGCTGAAAAGAGATGTGGATGTGAATGTGATGTGGATGTGGATGAGATGTGATGTAATGTAAAGAGATGTGGATGTGAATGTAATGTGGATGTGGATGAGATGTGATGTAATGTAAAGAGATGTGGATGTGGATGAGATGTGATGTGATGTAAAGAGATGTGGATGAAATGTGATGTGATGTGGATGTGAAGTGATAGATGTGAATGTATGGATAGATGTGGATAGTCGTGCATGTGAATGATTCGATGGATGTGGATGAATGAGATGGGATGTGTATGAATGAGATATGATGTGGATGTGATGTAAAGTGGATGGAATGAATGAGATATGATGTGGATAGATGTGGACGTGATGTAATGTGGATAGAATGTATGTGATGGAATAGGGATACAATGAATGTGATGAATGTGAATGGATGTGATTTGATGTGAGTCGGGATAAGTGTGAATGGGTGAGATGTGATGTGAAATGGATGTGATGTGATATGATGTAAATTGGGATAGATGTGAATGGATGATATGTGATGTGAATGGATATGATGTGATGTGAATCGGGATAGATGTGAATGAATGAGATGTGATGTAATATGATGTAAATTGGGATAGATGTGAATGGATGATTTGTGATGTGAATGGATGTGATGTGATGTGAATCGGGATGATAGATATGAATGAATGAGATGTGATGTGTGATGGACGAGATGTGATGGGATGTCAATCGGGATAGATGTGAATGAATGAGATGTGAGGTGAAATGGATGTGATGTGAATCGGGGTAGATATGAATGGATGAGATATGAATGAATGTGATGGGATGTGGATATGGGTAGATGCGAGTGGATGAGCTGTGATGAGTATAAATGTGGAAAGATGTGATGAGATGGAAAATTATGTGATTGGATGAGAATGGATGAAGGACGATGAGAATACATATGATTGGACTTGGATTAAGTAATGTGGATTGATGTAGAACAATGTAGAAAGACAAGAGTTCATTATAGAAACTGTATTTATGAAGTTTTGAATGACTGTTTTATGTCAAGAATGATGGGGAAGCATTTTGACCGTCTTGTGAATGAGGTCATGGAGACCTAAATGATAAAGTTGCAACAGCTCTGACGGAGAGTTAACAAAGGACGTCTCGCGTAGCACGATCGGCCGAGGTCTTGACTAGCCTCGATTCGATTTAAATGGTGAGCTTCTGGTGGTACAGTGGATGAGGGACCAAGGAAGCGGCCTATGAGTGAAACGCTAGGTGACCTGCGAGCGAAGGATCCTAGAGGGTGGTGACCATACGGTGCTCGGTCGTCGAAGATACCCACGCATGTGTCGAGGAAGATATTGGAACAAGGAGTAAGAGTTGTTTTCTGAATTCGGGCATGGATGTGGTTGATTGACCTTTTGCTGGTCCCCTCAACAGATGAGTCCATGGCTCTTTTATATGGATTTGTTGGTTGATCTTGCTGATCTTCAACGGAGAGTCCATCTGGATTTTTATAAATGAATATATTTCCGGGTACTATGAGCTAGGAACTATTGAAAAGGCCCCTGAGTAGACAGGTGGTGAGCGTTCTAGTTGCCAATGATGCCATAGGTACACCGATGAAGGAATGATTGGAAACTAGAATTCAACCGGATATTTTGGAGGATTATGATCAATGATACTATGGTTTCATTAAAAGATTGTTTTAAAGATAGTTGAATCTGTGAAAAAGGCAATTTCATATTGGGTGTATAAGTGGTGTGACTAGCTTGAAATTTGCATGAAGATCCGGCTAGGGGACCTAGGAATTCTTTTTCCTGGTACCCGGGACAAAACCTAACCAAATTCCTAAATGGATTTCATCACTACAGTGGTTGGGCGGTTGGCTAACCCACGGGATTGGATGGGATTAGGCTGGACTGATGGATCCCTAAAATGAGACTCAATTCTGTTATGGTACGATAGATGAAGTAAATCCCAACAGTCCTTGTTCTATGGAAAAGAATCAAAAAGCGTTGGTGGTCTCTATGATCCAAGTGCAAGTCTTTTCCTTGATCTGACCATGTGACTTACGGGTTCGGTCAAATCTGTTTGGTTAGTGATGTCCTTGACTATGTTAGAATAAAAATATCCTGGAGGAATCGTCCATGCTTTTTGGATGGGATTAGGCTGGACTGATGGATCCCTAAAATGAGACTCAATTCTGTTATGGTACGATAGATGAAGTAAATCCCAACAGTCCTTGTTCTATGGAAAAGAATCAAAAAGCGTTGGTGGTCTCTATGATCCAAGGCAAGTCTTTTCCTTGATCTGACCATGTGACTTACGGGTTCGGACGGATCTGTTTGGTTATTGATGTCCTTGACTACGTTAGAATAAAAATATCCTGGAGGAATCGTCCATGCTTTTTGGTGGGCAAGGGAAGTTTTTCTGGGTTTGATTTTTGGAAGAACTGAGGGATTAGTCTCTTGTCCGGGTATCCGTGTGGGCGAGGCCCCGAGTGAGAGGCTCTTCCAACTCGTTAACCTCCATTACAAGAGCATCATGCTCAACCTTCTCCAACACAATGTCTTTTTGGATGAGACCCTCCCGCCAAACCTACACCTATCTCCTCACCAAGCTCCCTATCGCTAGCATAGCTCACATCCCCCCCCCCACTTCTACTTCCTCGAGCTCATCTCATTCACCCATCCCCACGATCTATACGAGCTGCCTCCCCACCCTCTCCAGCCCATGTTGATTTGTTGGAGTCACCTCCTTGGTTTTGGCTTTCCCTCCCACCCCATTGATGTTATCGACCTATCCATCCTGGAAGGTCTTTGTCCATACCCCTACCCCTCCCAGAGGATGGACAATGCCTTTGCACATCTACATGGTAGGGGATGGCACCTCGTCCATGAAGCCTATATCTCCCTCTACATTGATGCCCTTCCCCCTTATTCTGATTCTGGCCTCCTTATCTTATACCACATATGTCATGAGCAAATGGAGGTCACGGGGCAGCCACCAAAATCTGCCAGCTCAACAACTCCCATGTTGCCTTCCCAATGGAATTCACCTTCGAGCAAGCAGCAGTAACTAAAGCCTTTTTCAGATCCCAGGGACTAGCTGACATGCAATAGAGGGTGATCATTCCCCCGATGTCCATGAGACGGAGGTGATGATGGCCATGGCAGCCTCCCACCTCCACCCCCACCATGCTCATCTCCCCCACCCCCTCCACCACCCAGTTCTCCTCTCAGCCAAGTACCAACACCCAACCACCACCACACCCACCCCCATCTGGTACATCTACACTACCACTCTTCATTCCCCCAACCTCTTCTTCCCCCATTCATTTTCCTACACCACCCCCCTCACACCAACCCCCACCTTCACCACCCTCCTTGTCATTATATCTAGGAATACACATTGCATTCCGTAACATCCTATCCACCTCAACCAAACCCCCACCCCTCTTTGATGTAAACCTCTCCCACCCCACGGGAGCCTCAACATCGACAAACCCTCCACCCTCGTTCACCGACACACCACCCCTCCCACCCTGACCCTCAAAGAAGGTTTTGGCTTGTGGATTGGATGCAAAGAACCCATGCCATGCAATGATGCTATGCGTATCGCATCCAAGCATATAGCATGGGAGATTTGAATCACAGTAATGAGACTTTTTGCTTGCTAATCTGATGCAAAGAGTCCATATCACGCAGTGACACTATGTGCATAGCATCCAAGCATACCATGGGTTCTTTGCATCCAATTGGTGAGATTTTTGGGTCATAAATTGGATACAAAGTGCCTATGCTATGCAATGATGCTAAGAATACATCATCTAAGCATAGCATGGGTGATTTCTGTCCATTAGGCAAGTATTTTTGCTTGTTGATTGAACATGAAGTATCCATGCTATGCCTGGATGCTACATGATTAGCGTTGCTCTACGTCCAATCATCAAGCTTTTTTTCTCGTTGATTGGATGTAAAGCACCCATGCATTTCAATGGGGCTTTGTGCATAATGTTTAAGCATATAATTGTTGCTTTGTATCTAATCAAAATGACATTTTTCTCATTGATTGGACATAAAGCGCCCATGGTGTGCATTGAAGTTATGCGAGTAGCATCCATGCATACCATGGGCACTTTGCATCCAAAAAATGAGCATTTTTGCTTGCTAATTGGATGCAAAGTACCCACCTCATGCAATGATGGTATGCATATAGCATCCAAGCATACCATGGGTGCTTTTCATCCAATTTGTAAGCGTTTTTGCTTACCAATCGGATTCAATGCACCCATGGTACGCATGGACACTATGCAAGTAGAATTCATGCATACCATGGATGTCCAATTGGTGTGTCTTTTGCATGCCAATTGGATGAAAAGCACCCATGCCATGCAATGACACTATGTGGATGTTGTTTGGGTGTACCATGGATGCTTTGCATCCAATTAGCAAGTCTTTTTTCTCATCGATTGGATGCAAAGCATCCATGCCATGCAATAATGCTATGTGCATATCATCCAAGAGTACCATGGGTGCTTTGCATCCAACTAGTGAGTATCCATGCCATGCAATAACACTATGTGCATATCATCCAAGATTACCATGGGTGCTTTGTATTCAAATGGAAAGTCTTTTTGCTCACACTGATTGGATGCAAAGTATCCATGCCATGCAATAATACTTGTGCATATCATCCAAGAGTACCATGGGTGCTCTGCGTCTAACTAGTGAGTATTTTTCCTTGTCAATTGGATACAAAACACTCATGCTATGCAATGATGCTATGTGCATAGTGTCCAAGTGTATCATGAATTGGTGAGAACTTTTGCTCATTAGTTGGATGAAAAGTTCCCATGGCAGCATCCACCATGTATACCATGGGCACTTTGCATCCAATCAAACGAGTCCTTTTGCTTGTTGATTAGATGCAAAGTGCCCATAACATATAATGAGGCTATGCACATAGTGACCATGGTTGCTTTTCATTGAATAAAAAATTAAATTTTCTTGTCTCGATTGGATGAAAAGCACCCATGCTATGCAATGATGCTATGTGCATGACATCCAATCACACCATGGATCAGGGGTGCTTTGTTGCCAACTGGCAATAATTTTTTTCTTGCTGCCTATGAAACTCAAAAAGTTCTCATGGAATGCATGGATGCTTTGCATGCAACCAATGAGCATTTTGGCTTGTTGATTGGATGCAAAGTGCCCACAATACTCTTGTATCATATAAAGATAGCATTCAAGCATACCATGGATGCTTTACATGTAATCAACAAGGAGAAACACTCATCAATTGGATGCAAAGTACCCATGGCACACATGGACCATTTGCGCATATGTGCTGTGCCTATATCAAAGCATAAGCTTCACTAGGAAAATCAACAATATCTTGAGAATAAGTGCACAAGCTAGGTTGCTTGCATTCCATGTGGATTTGAGATGGCATAAGGGGAAGAGGGGGTATACCTATCTAGATAGTTCTACACCATAAGCACAAATTCAACAAACAAAGTTAAGGGGAAAGTATGGGGGTCATGGGGTAGGGTATATCTAAGCTATTTCAACATAAACACAAACTCTCTCTCTTTCAAATTAATTTAGTTGTCTATGTGTGGATGTTTGTGTGTGTTGAAATTTAGGTGTGTCAAATTTTTTGTTATAATTTACATGTGTGTATATGTGTATGCATAGATCTAAGCTATTTCAATACACTTATGTATACACGCTTTCTTTCAAAGTAATGTAGGTGTGTATAGATCTAAGATATTTCAACACACACTCTTGTTTTTAGTAAAAACACATATGTGCACACACATGCTCTTTCAAACTAATTTAGGTGTGGGTATGTGTGGTAGTCTAGATGTGTGGGTATGTGTGGTAGTCTAGATGTGTGTGTATGTGTGTTCTAATTTAAGTGTGTGTGAGGATACATGTGTGTGTGTGTGTGCACTCGCACATGCGTGCATGCTCTTGGGAGAGCATGATTGCAAGGGAGACCCACATTTTCCTAGAAGCACAAAAAAATAATTAGATGATCGAGGAGAAAATTGCTTACCTCTTGCAAATGTAGTAGATTAGCTTTTGGTTACCTTTTGATAAGATCACACTTCCTCCCAAGTGGTATGTTAGCCAAAGCAAGATAAGGTTGTACACATTTCCTACTCATTAGTAGGCTAAAACAATCTCAAAAATCAACATAAATGCATCTATTTTATTGATCATAAACATACAAAAAATATCACTTCTAGTGCTATCTAAGGTGTCTTGAACTATGAAGTGGTTTAAGCCATCTCATCTATGCTTAAAGATACTTAAAAATCATTTAAAAGCAATAATGTCAAGGACACTACTCATAGTCCACCTTAGCTTTCTTTCACATATATTAATTTGGTCTCAAGTTAGCACTTATGCAACAATTCTCCAACATACTTTGCTTCCTCAAACATTGATTTAAATGATGCCAACAAGGTCAAGTTCAAAGACGGACATTTTTCTCTCAAAAATGTGGAACGGCATCATGAGAATGAGCACACAATACACAATCATTGATGCATGCTTGAAAAAATTCATGCTAGCCTTCTCCTATTTGAAATTGCTTTTGTGCATGTAATGCCTTATTTTCCAATGATCCATAGAGACTATACCACCAATATATGAAATGGTTTTCATGGATTGAGATGATATACATCCATTCCTTGTCCACCACATTGTTTCTAAAAATAAATTCTTGCAATGAGAAACAAAAATACATATAAATGGAAATACTGTTTCCATGTGATTGAAGCCCCTTGATGCCAAGTGAGGACCATTTAAAGTCCTTCTAATTCATCCTAAACTTAGTGCACTTCACGAGATAGCATCCCTAATATGGAGCTCCTCAAGAACTTATTCTACTTTTGCAAGAACATCCCATATGACATACATACCCACCAAATCTTTGCTACGAACAATAGCATTTTCTAGCAAGCCTTGCATTACAATATCATCATAAATTTTCTCCCCCCCATCAATTGCTATTATGCTACCACATACTTTGAAGATTAGTCGGCATCTAGATAGACACCCCCTTATAGTGTATCACCAATGAGATAATTTCAAAACATCTTGTCAAGGTCCTTACCACAATGAATATCTTTCAATTATTGCAATTTAAAACAATACATTTTATCTTGATAATGTCAATCAATTCATTTTCTTTCAAAGCACTCAATGTTTTGCATTTATGGCCACTAAATCATCAACACTTTTAGAAATATCATGTACTCTAGTAACTCTTTATAGATGGTTGTTCTTAGAATAAGACATAAAAAAGGCCACAAAACTAGGACCCTTTTAATTACAAAGAAGTGAATTGCTATGGATTACCTTCTCATTCCATTCACATGGCCATCCATCTTGTAAATGTGTTGACATTGTGGGCTCTCTGCTTTTTACCTCTTCAACAAACTTAGGTTCATTTTATTATACAATCATTCATAATGTTCCTTGGTAGCCATGTGATTTAAGACCAAACGTTTTGTGAAGTTCTTCACCATTATCAGCATTAGGTTAAGGAAATTTTTCTTTAATTTTTTTATATAAATTTTCTTAGATTTAGACTACCCATCGTGTTCCATTACTGTAATGAAATGAACCCCAAGGGTAGGCTAGGAGAAGAGATTTATAGACAAGTTTCTAAATAAGCATTTTTCTAAGACAATGTAGCTTGTTTGCAGCTAACTACAACCAAACATGTGAAGATGAGTACAATAAGCGTAGCCACACTTGCAAAAGTAATGCTAACCGGAGTGATTAATATACCCCCTCCCTAATTTAGGTTCATCCTTGGAGCTGGCTGGATCAATCTGTAGTAGATTGAATATGTTCGGATGAAGTTGCGGACGGGAGGTTGGAGTAGGGGGGGCTTGATGGAAGACTTTGTAGCTAATCCAAAATGTCGTCTCCATCATGTCTTCAAAAGTTTGTAGGCTCCAAGTGGGCATCCACATTATGCACTCATAATATCCAAAAATATACTTGAGTGTTGGCCCTTTGTTGATGTCAAAGGCCAAGCCCTAGCGTGCCTTCATGGTAATGGTCCCAATCGAGA
The DNA here is from genome assembly GCF_041138505.1 of Cibotium barometz. Lineage (NCBI taxonomy): Eukaryota > Viridiplantae > Streptophyta > Polypodiopsida > Cyatheales > Cibotiaceae > Cibotium > Cibotium barometz. Next base: position 23,794,981 of record NC_141092.1, read on the forward strand.
AAGGAATCCAGCAACATGATGAGATCAAGTGGAAAAATTTGATCGTCTCGCGGTGTGCTCGGGGTGCCTTGAAGGCAGTAGGTCTCCCAGATGAAGGGTTTGAGTAGAAAAGGGCACTGCCAGGCTGGTTGCTTGCCCATGAGTTCGAATGTGATGGGGCAAGTAGCGGCGGCGGGTGGCCTATGGTATCCTCTGTGTGCTCTAAGTGGATGCTCTTACTGCCATTGTCGATGTTTGGCCTTGAGGTATGTACGCATGACGTTGATATCCTTGTGGTTGTAATGTGGCTGATAGGTGCGGCATCAACTGAGTAGTATAGAAATCGCTTGCTTGAACTCCGTGCGGTTGAGGGGGTCCCACTAGTTGAGAGGGTTAAGTGAAGGGTTGACCTCCTCACGCTCTAGTGACGCTAGCGAGACAGAATCTAATGAGACACAAATTACCCATGCTATGCTTAGACACTATATGCATAGCCTCATTTCATGGAAGGTAGTTTGTATTCGATCGGTAAGCAAAAATGCTTGTTGATTGGATGCTAAGCACCCATGGTATGCTTGGACACTACGTGCATAGCATCATTGCATGGCAGAGTTACTTTGGGTCCAATCGTCTCAAGAAAAAAGCTCATTGATTGGATGCAAGCACCGATGGGATGCATGGATGCTGCTTGCATAACATCCATGCATTTCATGGGTGCTTTGCATTGAATTAAAGAGTAATAATTCTCTCTGAGATTGAACATAAAGCACCCATGCTACTCTTGTACTCTATGTGTATAGCATCATTGCATGTCATGGGTGCTTTGTGTCCAATATGCAAGTGCCTATGATATACATGGATGCTACTCTCATAGTATCCATGCATTCCATATGTGTTTTGCATCCAATTGATGAGAAATACCACTCGCCATGTGGATGCAAAGCATCCACGATATGCATGCATGTCCATAGCATCCATGCGTACCATGGGCATTTTACATCCAATTAGTAAGCAAAAATGTTCACAGATTGGATGCAAATTGTCCATGTTCTTCTTGGATGCTATGCACATAGCCTTATTGCATGGCATGGGCAATTTGTATCTAATTAGTGAGCAAAAATGCTTGCATCATTAGACACTAAACACCCATGGTACACTTGGACGTTATGCAAATAGCATCATTGTATGGCATGGGCAATAATTTGTGTCCAATTGGAGAGCAAAAATGCTCGCTGATTGGATAGAAAGGGCCCATGGTAGGCTTGAATGCTATGCAAATAACGTCATTGCATGGCATGGGCTCTTTGCATTCAATCTATAAGCAAAAAGACTCACCAATTTAATGCATTGCACCCATGCCATGCAATGATGGTATGCACATGAGAGTCATGGGTAAAGACAATGAACATGATTGAATTGTGAAGGAGTGCAAAGGCAAAAGCAAGGAGCCAAGGATTCCCCCACGGGCTATCAAAGAAATCCTACCTTTAATATAATGTGGAATATGGGAGGAAGAGAGGAGAGACTTAAATAACAATAATGTGGAATATGGGAGGAAGAGAGGAGAGACTTAAATAACAATAATTAATCACCATTATTAACAATAATTAGTAGAATCGTAACAAGATGCGATTACCCATGTTGTGGAGAAGAAGGTTAGTGCCATGCACAGGAATGAGTATAGGAGATGAAAGCACTCATGGTGTGCATGGACACTATGCATCCAATTGGTGAGTGAAAATGGTTGCCAATCAAACACAAATTACCCATGCTATGCTTAGATGCTATATGCATAGCCTCATTTCATGGAAGGGGTAGTTTGTATCTGATTAGTAAGCAAAAGTACTGATTGGATCCTAAGCACCCATTGTAAGCTTGAACCCTACGTGCATGGCATCATTGCATGTCACAGTCACTTTGGGTCCAATCGTCATCAAGAAAAAATCTCATTGATTGGATGCAAGCACCGATGGGATGCATGGATGCTACTTGCATAACATCCATGCATTTCATGGGTGCTTTGTATTGAATCAAAGAGCAAAAATGCTCATTGAGATTGGACATAAAGCACCCATGCTACTCTTGTATGCTATGTGTATAACATCATTTCATGTCATGGGTACTTTGTGTACTTTGTGTCCAATTTGCAAGTTCTTATGATATACATGAATGCTACTCTCATAGAATCCATGCATTCCATGTGTGTTTTGCATCCGATTAATGAGCAATACCACTCGCCATTTAGATGCAAAGCATCCACCATAGCGGCATCCATGTGCATAGCGTCCATGCATACCATGGGCATTTTACATTCAATTAGTAAGAAAAAATACTCACAGATTGGATGTAAATCATCCATGTTCTTCTTGGATGCTATGCACATAGCCTTATTGCATGGCATGGGGGCAATTTGTATCCAATCTATCTTTTACATAGCATCTTGCAAATTACAGAGTTTGTTAATTTGAGAGGAGCATAAGAAAACAATTTATCTTTCTAGCTCAAATCTAACCATCTACCTTTAGCATAACACCTCTGATGATTCAACTAGTTCCCTTACCATTATAGCCCAAGATTCATTCTAAATCAAGCATTTAGGTAGCATCAAGGCACTCCTATGAGTAGGCATATGTAAAATTCCAATGCCCCCATCCCCCTTTAGGACTGACAATATGTCTAGAGCCAACCTGTAAGATTCCTCCCTCTAGCTTTTGAGGTGTGGAGATGTAAGAACCTCGCCTTCTGATCTTATAATTATTCCCCTCTCTGAAAAAATAAAAGAAAGATCCTGTTTTACCCTGTTTTGGCCTGGAGAGAGAAAATGTCTAGAGGAAGGTAATTCAAATTTGAGATATTTTTAGATATAAAAATCCTCCTGGTGTCTAAAATGGTTTTCCCTGAAGAAACAGAAATTCAAAAAGAACTTTCCAATGTGCAATTGGAATTAATTGAAAATAGGTATAAAGGACCTTAGCCTAAGAGTCCAGATTTTCAGAAATTTTTGGATTATGGTCCAATTAAGGTTCCTATGGACCAATAAGATTAATCCAAATGTAGGGAGGAGATAAATTGAAGAATAAAAGAAAAACCCTCCTAAAATGAGTAAATGTTCACATAAGATGAAGAGTGGACTAAGGACCAAAGAAAACAATTACAAAACTAAATTTTGAAACCTCAATGTGGGGATCTCCCCTCATGAAAGTAGGCACCTTTTTTCTCATCATTACCCCCAATTTTTAATCAATAAAATGAGATATTTCATCTCTCCTCTCTCCTTTTTCAAAACTAGATCCAAAAAGTAAGCTGAGCTAACCCAAAAATGGTCAAAAATTGACCAAACTGATGTGAAAAATTCTAGAATCAGTTTGCTTGGTTAGAGGCTCAATTTTTCCTATAAATAGAAGCCTTCCCCTTTGTAAAAGCTTAATAGTGTTTATGCACTGTTACTCTGCTCTCCTATCCTGAGCCATCTACATTGAATTTTTTAATAATTCAATTGTTTTTTGCCTAATCCTCTCCAAAGTGAATTGGTGGCCACTCTTGCTTCAACAAGAGTAGAACCCTCAATCCCTCAAGTCAAAGGAGAGCTTACAAGCTTAATGTAAGTTAATTTTCTTACTTGTTTAATTTTAAATCTATGGTTTTCTTGATTTTCATGTTTTACAGTTGATTGAATTAAATTCAAATGCTATGCCTTTGAGGAAAAGGCCACCCCTTCTCTTCTTTACATTCCAGCCTTTCTTAATAATAGAAAGATTAACTAAGAGATTAATTAAACTCTTCTTATTGTTTACTCTCTTGAATTTAGAAAATTGTGTAGATTAGAGTTCTATGAATCTAATTTGGGTTAATTTAAGCTAAATAAAGAACGATAAAAATGAGAAATGGTTAGCCATACAAAGGAGGTTATGGTAAAATTTTCCAAAATTTTTTAAAAAGAAAGTTTGTTTTTATGTTATTCCAAAAGAGTAATTCCCATCATTTTTGCATCTAAAAGAAAAGTTCTAATTACTCCATGTACATATTCACCTGTGAATATGCATGGATATCACTGATATTAATTATTAAAATTAATTTCTATGCATAGAAAGATGCATAATAAAAATTTTTATTATAAAAGTGTTATTCTTATTAAATTTGATTTCTATGCATAGAAAGATGCATAATGGAATTTTTTTATTATAAAAGTGTTATTCTTATTAAATTTGATTTCTATGCATAGAAAGATGCATAATGGAATTTGTTTTTATTACAAAAGTGTTATTTTCATTAAATTTATTTTTATACATAGAAAGATGCATAAAGAAAATTTTTTATTACAAAAGTGTTATTTTTATTAAATTGATTTTTATGCATAGAAAGATGCATAAAGGAATTATTTTTATTACAAAAGTGTTATTCTTATTAAATTGATTTTTATGCATAGAAAGATGCATTAAGGAATTTTTATTATTACAAAAGTGTTATTCTTATTAAATTTGATTTTTATGCATAGAAAGATGCATAAAGGAAATTTTTTATTATAAAAGTGTTATTCTTATTAAATTGATTTTTATGCATAGAAAGATGCATAAAGGAATTTTTTTTTATTACAAAAGTGTTATTCTTACTAAATTTGATTTTTATGCATAGAAAGATGCACAAAGGAAATTTTTCTTATTATAAAAGCGTTATTCTTATAAAAATTAATTTTTATGCATAAATAGATGCATAAAGGAATTCTTTTTTTAAAAAAAAGTGTTATTCCTATCAAATTTGATTTTATGCATAAATAGATGCATAAAAGGATTTTTTAAGTGTTATTCCCATTGAAGTTGATTTTTATGCATAAATAGATGCATAAAGAATTTTTATATCAAGATCAGAATTCTCTTAAATTCTATGTTTAGATTCTATGAGCATTTGATAAATGAATAATTAAATACTCTAAGAGAGAAATTTTTATCGTTTTATATTCACACGGATTGTAAAAAGAAAATTCAGGAAATCTATTGAGATCAAAATATTTAGATAAATGATTAATTTATTCCTCTTTGGAATTCATAACTATTTTAGAAATCAGTTAAGTGAATATTCAAAGAAAGAAATTCAATAAAATAGTAACTAAATTACCAAATCTTTTTGAGAAAGATAGTTAAGGAAAAATCTTATTCGACTCGAACCTTGAATCAGACTATGACCAAGACCAAACTCTTTCGTCAGTTTCGAGGAAAGAAGGTGTGACCAGTTTAGAAAAATACACTCAAAACTCTCGCCAAATCTGAAACTAAGTTTGAGACCCTTCGAATTGATATGTGGATCAAGGTTATAGAATTCGAGGAATTCTGGTATGAAATTCAGAATTCCGATCAAGACGTTTTGGGGATACTGATTCAAGAAATACTCCTTGTATTCAAATGGATGTGAATGTGTATGTGAATAATGGATGTGAATGTGTATGTGAAGAATGGATGTGGATGTATGTGAAAGAATGGATGTGGATGTATGTGAAGAATGGATGTGGGTGTATGTGAAGAATGGATGTGAATGTGTATGTGAAGAATGGATGTGGATGTATGTGAAAGAATGGATGTGAATGTGCATGTGAAGAATGGATGTGGATGTATGTGAAAGAATGGATGTGGATGTGCATGTGAAGAATGGATGTGAATGTGCATGTGAAGAATGGATGTGGATGTATGTGAAAGAATGGATGTGGATGTGTATGTGAAAGAATGTGATGTGATGTAAATAGATGTGATGTGACATGAATATATGTGGATGTGAAGTGATAGATATGAATGTATGGATAGATGTGGGTAGTTGTACATGTGAACGATTGGATGGATGTGGATGAATGAGATGAGATGTGTATGAATGAGATATGATGTGGACAGAAATGATGTGATATAATGTGGATAGAATGTATGTGATGGGATGGTGATGAGAATGAATGTGATGGATATGAATGAATGTGATGGATATGAATGAATGTGATGTGATGGATGTAAATGGATGTGATGTAAATGGATGTAATGTGATGGATGTGATGTAAATGAATGTGATGGACGTTAATAGATGTGATGTGATGTCATGTGAATCGGGATGTGAGTGAATGAGATGTGATGTGAGTGAATGGGATGTGAGTGAATGAGATGTGATGTGATGTAAATTGGGTAGATGTGAATGGATGATATGTGATATGAATGAAAATGATGTGATGAGATGTGGATATGGGTAGGTGCAAGTGGATGAGATCTGATGAGGATAAACGAGGGAAGATGTGATGAGATGGAAAATGATATGATTGGATGAGAATGGGAATACATATGAAATGGATGTGGAACAATGTGGAAAGATGAGAGTTCTTATAGAAACTGTATTTATGACATGTTTTTAAATGACTGTTTTATGTCAAGAATGCTGAGGAAGCATTTTGATCGTCTTGTGAATGAGATCGTGGAGACCTATCTGACAAAGTTGCAACAGCTGCTGATGGAGAGTCAACGGAGGACATCTCGCTGCTTGCATAGCAAGGTCTCGGCCGAGGTCTTGATCAGCCTCCCTTGGTTCAATTTAAATGCTTGCTTCCGGTATGGTGGATGAGGGACTAAGAAAGTGGCCTATGAGTGAAGCGCTAGGTGACCTACGAAGGATCCTAGAAGGGTGCTGACCATACGGTGCTCGGCTCTGGGTCATCAAAGATACCCACATGTGCGTCGTGGAAGATATTGGAACAAGGAGTAAGAGTTATTTTCTGAATTCGGGCATGGATCTATTGGTCCTCAACGGATAAGAGTTCGAGTCGCACATTCTCTCTCTACCCATTCTTTTATGTACGCCCACAATGATGGGGTGAACTACGTAGCAATTTCCCCAATGGCATTTACAATGAAGTGGACAATACAGTTGTTTCAAGACTGCCTATGTCTCTAGGTTCTCTAGCAATTGAGAGTTCATTCCATGTGTGCATCTTGTATCCATCCCTAGGGAATGAATGGATGGACTCATCTTGCGCATCTTTCCCAAACATTCTTGACATCATGTTTCCTTGAGATCCATCTTCTGACTCCTTTGGAATTGGAGTAGGTATGTCCAATTTCCTTTCCCTTGTTGGTTTGTTTCTTGGATACATTGTCCCATATTTAGAATGATCTCTTATTCCAAGATGATAAGGTTTGTGCCGGATGTGCCGCTTGCCTGGACATCCGTGTGGGCGAAGCCCCGAGTGGGAAGCCCTATCCCACACGAGAGGTTACTGTGTCGAAAATTAGACTCAGGATTGGCAATACATCCTCGTATATAGGGAACCTTGGCTTTGGCTAGAAGGATAATTTTTCTAGCCAAAAATGAAAGATTTAATTTAGAGTTATGTGGTATAATGTCATCAATGTAAGATAAACAAGTTTGGACGCCTTAAATATGTTGGGTTATTACATCCTTTGGATATTCCATCTCGAAAGTGGGAAAGTATTTCCATGGATTCATTACGGGACTTCCACGTATCAGCAGGGGGGTCACGATGCCATTTGAGTAGCTGTGGATAGATTGACAAAGATGGCTAGGTTTTTACCCATAAAGACAACTGTCAAAGCATCAAAATTGGACCCCAACCCAAGGTTAGGTCTAACCCTTATCCCACTAGAGCATGTTCCCTTGCTCCCATGCTCATATGCCTAGGGTGGGGTTAGCCTCCTAGTATATGCACATAATATAATGTGCACATAACACCCTCTCTCAAAAAATTGCACTCTTGAAATGGAAAGAAGGAAACCTGTGCTGAACGCTCTCAACTGGCTCCCAAGTTGAATCCTCGATTTACCTATCTTTTCACGTAATTTTAACCTTAGGAATTAAGCAATTACGAAGTTTCCTTTCCTCGAATTCAAGGACCTTTTTAGATTAATGTGGAACATAGGATAAATCTTTGACCTCAATGAGTTCTTGAGGAGTAACTGTGTTATCCTCACCTCTCCCAGCTTCTCTTTCAGTCCGCTGACATGAAAGATTGTGTAAGATTCCTCCCTCCAGCTTTTGAGGAGTAAAGGTATAAGAACCTCCCCTTCTGTTCTTGTAATTATTCCCCTCTCTGAAATAGGAGAAAGATCTTGTTTTACCCTGTTTTGGCCATAATTTAATTCCATAATTTGGATTTAAGTTTAAGGATAGTTCTTCTATCATAATTGTATTATAAAGTCTTATTCTTTTTAGAAAAATTAAAAATTATCAGTAATAGCAGCGAAGCTATGCTAAAATTTTTAAAAAATAATACATATCTTATTTTTATGCATAATGCTAAAAGAGGACTTCCTACCATATTCTAGGATTGGACATCCTATGCTAAAAGAATGATTTTCATCAAATTCATGGGAAACAAAATTTTAGTGTTTATGCATAAATAATTAATTAAAGAAAAGAGTAATTTTTGGTAAATTTATTTTTATGTAAAAAGAGAAATTTTCATGATATTTGAGAATCAAGTAATTAAATGGTAAAAGAGTAATTTTTGGTAAATTTATTTTTATGCAAAAAGTGGAATTCCCATGATAATTGAGATCCAAGAAATTAAATGGTAAAAGAGGAATTTTTGGCATAATTCAAATTATGAGTATTTATCAAAAGTGGAATTTAGAGCATTATTAATTTTATTGGGAAATATGGGTAGAATTGATTTTTGTAAATCCCATGAATCTTTTACTCAAAAGAAGAATATTGAATATATTTCACTTGAGAAATTTGAGAAAGAGTATGAAAATATCCATCGAGAAAAAGTACCTTTAATTAGGCCAAGCAATTGGGCAGAAACTTAGAAAAGTCCCATCGGTATCGAAAGTAGAAAACAATACTAAAAGTGGATGTGATAAGATATGCTGTAGAGCCGAATGAATGTAAATAAATATGACGGGATGTAAATGGATGCGATATGATTAGATGAGATGTGAATGTGATGTGAGGAGATGTGAGTGGATGTGATGAGATGTGATGTGATGTAAATGGATGTGGATGTGAATGTAAATGGATGTGGATGTGATGTAAATGGATGTGGATGTGAATGTGATGTGAGGAGATTGTTGAGATATCGAGCTCGTCTAGTGAGGCGGTGGCCACTGATGACCCGCTTGGGGGATAGGCCCCACACTTACACCACTGGCATGATTGGTGAGATCTTGGGTGATATGCGGCCAGTGGGATGATAGGCTGTGTGACAGCCATTCTAGAGACTGGCATAGTTATAGCGCCAGCTCATTTAGTCGGGTTCACACTATAGAGAACCGGTGTATGTATTGGTTGAGTACCTTTCATATTATGTGTACTCTTATTCTTGTATATGGTGTGTTGAGTGTTGAGTAGAGAAGAAGAAGATTTTCAGCCTCTCACCTTGTGTGTTCTCTATTAGGGTTTTGTGAGTGTGTGTGTGTGTGCTTGCAAGAGCTCAAGCTCTCTTCTCCCCTGCATCTTTTCATGGTATCAGAGCCTGGTTTGTGCTAAGGGCTGAGCTGCAAGCAAGAGAACCATAGGAAGCGGTACGAGGGTAAGAGCTTCAACTACTCTTCCCTATATGTGTTGGTGACTACACCCTTGTCGGGAGCTCTACGGGAGGCACCGGCAACGATCTCTGATTGAGGAGCTTTCTTCGCGGGAGTAAAGCTATAGGGCGACTCTATTGTCCTATTGGACAACAATTTCTGGGCCGAAAACGCGTTTCGGGCGCGTCTGGACCTCCGTTTTTTAGAAAGCAGGCGATTTCGAGCACTGCGAGTAAGTCATCGATTCTCTGCAGAACTCTGTTTTAAGAACTGCAGGAAGACAGATTGACTGTGCAGACACTGTGGGTGCTGCAAAGAGGTCTACAGTTGCCATTGGGTGTATGTATGCACATTGAAGTCACTGGTTGTGACATTTGAGAGTACTACAGTACCGCTGTGTAGAAAATACAGCAGTTTGTGTAGAAAAACCAGAGTGCAGTTTCTGGTAAAATTGTGTGTTTCTCAAAAACAGGTATCACTCTGGACTCTCCGTCTCAAGACTAGCTGGTCAGCAACGAGATCCACTAACAGATTACAATAATTTTTTATCATCATACATATATATCTTCCATGACATATGCATGGGTGTCCTAAGCACCGCGAGCCCGTGCATCGCCTGGTCAGAACCCTCCAAGACCCTCCTTAGGTGTCCTGGCACTTCACTCAGGGACCGCTTCATCGGCCCTCGCCTATCATACGTGAAGCACACCATTTTTCACCATACCAAGGCTGGTCAAGGCCTAGGTAGGTTTTTGCCGCGTGAGCCATCCTTTGAACACTCCCTGCCAACTGTTGCAACCGAACTTCCCTTAGAAAAACACATATACCAAATGCTCCCTCCAACATTCTGGCGTAAGACAGTCCTTTAAGAAAACATGGTTTCTATGCAAGTTTTCAATTTTGAGTTTCTTTTGAATACAATGAGTATATCTTAAATCCATATCCCAAGACTTTCTGATCGCAAGTCTGAATTCCAAATAGAATTCCTCGAGTTCTATAACCTTGATCCTCAGATCAAAATCAAAGGGTCTCAACTTAGTTTCAGATTCAGTGGGTGATTTGAGTGAATTTTTTTGAATTGGTCACACCGTCTTTTCTTGAAACTGACGGAGTTATGTCTTGGTCATAATCTGATTCAGGGTTTGAGTCTGGAAAGGTTCTCCTGAACTATCTTTCTCGAAGGGTAATATTTCAATTATTACTTTATTGAATTTCATTTATTGAGTATTTTGCTTAACTGAATTCAAAACTAATCACGAATTCCTATGAGGAATAAATTTATCATTTTTCTAAAATTCTGACTTCGATAGTTTTTCTGAATTTTCTCATTACCATCCAGAGAATATGAAACGGTAGAATTTTCTCTCATAGAGTATTTACTTATTCATTTACCAATATTCATGGGATTTAAACATAGGATTAAAGAGAACTCTTATTTTGATATAAAAATTATATATGCATCTATTTATGCATAAAATCCAACTTCTATGGAAATAACACTTTCATATAAAAGAAAATCCTTTTATGCATCTATTTATGCATAAAAATCAATTTTGATGAAAGTAACACTTTTATAATAAAGAAATTCTTTTATGCATCTATTTATGCATAAAAATCAATTTTGATGAAAGTAACACTTTTATAATTAAAAAAAATCTTTATGCATCTATTTATGCATAAAAATAAATTTTGATGAAAGTAACACTTTTATAAAAAAAATCTTTTATGCATAAAAATCAATATTGGTGAAAGTAACACTTTTATAATAATAAAAAATTCTCCAATATGCATCTTTCTATGCATAGAAATTAATTCTAATGTTATAATAAAAATATTTCTAATATGCATTTTTTAATGCCTAGAATAAAAATAACACTTTTAGAATATACAAACGGTGGGGATTACTCTTTTTGAATAATAAAAGATAAAACTTATTTCACAAAATTCAAGAAAACTTTGCCATAACCTCCTTTGTATGGCTGACCTTTTTTCAATTTTTTTCATTCTCAAGCTATTTAGAAATTATCCCAAATGGTTTAAAGCATTCTAAACTAATCAAATTCTACTTTTTAAAGAGAAACAATATGAAAAGTTTAATTCTAAGAATTTAATTACATATCTAGGATAAAGAAAGGTTGAATTCAAGAATGAAGAGAGGGGGAAAACCTTTCCAACAAGGCATACCATCATTTTTCATTTTAAAGAAAACAAAAATTAGAAAACCATTAAATGGAATAAAGAAAAAGTAGGATTTCTAGCTTACATGAATTTTTGTGAGCTTTCCTTTGGCTTGATGGTTTGAGGGATCTACTTTTGTTTCCAACAAGAGTGGCCACCAATTCTTTTGAAGAGGAAATGGTCAAAAACTAATGAATTATCAATAAATTCACTGTTTTTGGCTCTAGAGGGAGGAGTAGAGTAACAGTGCCATAAAACACTATTAAGCTTCTACAAAGGGGGAGGTTTCTATTTATAGGAAAAAGTGAGCTTCTAACCAAGCAAACTGATTCTAGAATTTTCCAGATCAGTTTGGATAAATTTTGATCATTTTTGGGTCAGTTTAATTCACTTTTTGGATCCAGTTTTGAATTAGGAGAGAGGAGAGATGAAATATCTAATTTTATTGATTTAAAATTCAAAAGCAATGATGGAAAAAAGGTGCCCTATTCATGAGGGGAATCCCCACTCTCAGGTGTCAAAAATTCATTTTTTTAGTATTTCCTCTGGTCCTTAGTCCACTCTTCATCTTATGTGAGTATTTACTCATTTTTAGGGGGATTTTCTTTATTTCTTCAATTTACCTCCTCCCTACATTTGGATTAATCTTATTGGTCCATAGGAACCTTAATTTAAAATTTTCAAAAAATCTGGACCCTTAGCATAAGGTCTTTTGAGCAAATTATAATTTATTTCTAATGCACCTTCTGAAATCCTTTTTGAATTTCTGTTTCAGGGGAAGAGATATTTTTCCATCCAAAAATATTTAAAAACTCAATCACCTCTCTCTAGAAGATTTTCTCTCTCTACGCCAAAACAGGTAGAAACAAGATCTTTATATTTCTGAAGAGGGATTTGATTACAGAGGAAGATACTAGACTTCTTGAGAGGCTGGGGAGGAATCTTACAGAATAGGGGCCCCACAAATGTGCAAGTACATGATGAGAGGTGGTAATTGAGTGTATTTTAAAACTCCTCCCCCCCTCCCTCCTTTCCTCAATGACCAACCATAGATGCCTTAAAAAGGCCTTGGGGGGGGATAACATTGAGTCCGTGAAGATGTCAAGTATATTGAGAGGTAGTGATTGCAGGCGGTTGTGCAATGCTACATTGATATGGGTGATGGATGAGTTGTGGAACACCTTGATTAAGAGGGGGTGTTGAGAGATGTAATCGTGGTGTTGTTTGTATGTGGGAAAGCACCCTAGATGTGCAAGATATTGTGGTAAGATAAGAATGCCACATGCGATATTGTATGGTGTGTGAGTGTTGACCAAAAGAAGAGGAAAAGGGAGTGCCACTTGAATGATGACATGTAAAGTGGGATAAGGCTATAAGGCCTATATTAGTGTTTAATATGGTTCATTGTGAATGCAATAGAAGAAGAGAACAAGTGTTGACTGTCCAATCTCTCTCTCTAGTCATGGAGTTTTAGTGTGGTATAACCCACCTTAATTTTATGCTTAATCTTGTGTCTACCACCATGATAAATCCCATTTTAGGATTGTTAACATGGTATCAGAGCTTGGGTGGGCTCTTGGTCATAGTGAATATTTATGTATAGTGTTCTTGGTTATGTGTTTATTTGATTAAGCATTATTTTTAGTTTATTATAAAACAAATTAGCACACTCATTGCCATCAGTATTGCAGTTGGAGAGAGATTATGCTTATGGAGATTATGGTGCAGCTCAATGAAGTTTAAAATGGAGATTTCAGCAGCAAGTATGAAGGCTATGGAGTCTTTGGTGTCAATATTGAAGCTGCCATGGAAGTTGAAAATGGAGATTTCAGCAAAGATAAAGTCTTGGAAGCTACCTCATCAAGGAAGGTGAAAATTACAATTCCAACATTCAAGGTTGGTTTGTGTATTATATTGCCTCAATTTTGAAGCGTTTAGCATCGGAGAATGCTCAAGTTTATAGAGAAGGGTTTCTATGGTGGGATTTAAAAATTATATAGTCTTCTCAATAAGTGCAAGACATGGAAGAAGGTGCATTGGTTCTTACTTGTGCTGTGGCACAAACAAGTTTTTTGGGCTATTGTGATGGTCCTTATTGAGCATATTGGAAAGGGTATTGCTCATTGATTTGCTCACGTAGATGGGCAAGGAGGTGAAAGTTCATTGAATCTCCTACAATGGTTTTGCACCTAAGATTTCTTGTGAGAAATCTTGCATAGGAGGACCCTTGAAAATGATGCATGCAACAAGCAAGGCATGCATATGCACATTGAAACTCAATGGTGAGCAAGTGTGGGCATGTTGATGACTATGGAGAAACCTCTACTTGAAGCTTGAGGAGGCAAATCATTTTTTCAACAAGGAGGAGCTGTGTCTAAGAGTTCCACATGTGATATTGTATGGTGTGTGAGTGTTGACCAAAAGAAGTGGAAAATGGAGATTTCAGCAACAAGCATGAAGGCTATGGAGTCTTCAGTGTCAACATTGAAGCTGCCATGGAAGTTGAAAATGGAGATTTCAACAAAGATGAAGTCATGGAAGCTACCTCATCATCAAGGAAGGTGCAAATTTCAATTTCAACATTCAAGGTTTGTTTGTGTATTATATTGCCTCAATTTTGAAGTGTTAAGCATGGGAGAATGCTCAAGTTTATATAGAGAAGGGTTGGTATGATGGGATTTAAAAATCCTATGGTCGTTTTAATAAGTGAGACATGGAAGGTGCATTGGTTCTTGCTTGGCTGTGGCACAAAAAAGTTTTTTGGGCTTTTGTGATGGTCCTTATTGAGCATATTTCAAAGGGTATTGCTCATTGATTTTCTCACATAGATGGGCAAAGAGGTGCAAGTTTATTGAATCTTCTATAATGGTTTTAAACCTAAGATTTCTTGTGAGAAATCTTGCATAGAAGCACCCTTGAAAAGGATGCATGCAATAAGCAAGGCATGGACATTGGATCTCAATGGTGAGCAAATGTGGCCATGTTGATGGCTATGGAAAAATCTCTACTTGAAGATTGAGGAGGCAAATCATTTTTTCAACAAGGAGGAGATGTGTCTAAGAGTTCCACATGTGATATTGTACAGTGTGTGAGTGTTGACCAAAAGAAGTGGAAAATAGATATTTCAACAAGTATGAAGGCTATGGAGTCTTCAGTGTGTCAACATTGAAGCTACCATGGAAGCTGAAAATGGAGATTTCAGCAAAGATGAAGTCTTGAAAGCTGCCTCATCGTCAAGGAAGATGTAAATTGCAATTGCTGCCTCATCGTCAAGGAAGTCTTGAAAGCTGCCTCATCGTCAAGGAAGATGAAGTCTTGAAAGCAATTTACATCGTCAAGGAAGATGTAAATTGCAATTGCAACATTCAAGGTTGGTTTGTGTATGATATTGGCTCAATTTTGAAGTGTTCAACATGGGAGAATGCTCAAGTTTATAGAGAAGGGTCGCTATGGTGGGATTTGAAAATCCTGCGGTCCTTTCAATAAGTGAAAGTCATGGAAGGTGCATTGGTTCTTGCTTGGCTATGGCAAAAGAAAGTTTTTTGGGCTATTGTGATGGTTCTTATTGAGCATATTGGAAAGGGCATTGCTCATTGATTTGCTCACATAAATGGGCAAAGAGATGGAAGTTCATTGAATCTTCTACAATGGTTTTGCACCTAAGATTTCTTGTGAGAAATCTTGCATAGAAGCACCCTTGAAAAGGATGCATGCAACAAAAAAGGCATGCACATTCGAGCTCAATGGTGAGAAAATGTGGCCATGTTGACGGATATGGAGAAACCTCTACTTGAAGGTTGAGGAGGCAAATCATTTTTTCAACAATTAGAAGATGTGTGTAAGAGTATCACATGGTTCTTAGAACTAGCATTATAATGGGGATTGACATGCACTGCAAGGGTGTGGCTCCGCTAATATGAGCTCCCATGTCAAGCAAGATTATACTCATCCTTACTACCTGATAAGAAACATAACACGCTTCCTTGTACTTTACCTATGTGGAGGAAAGTTCCACTATATGTTGCTTCTTAAAGGTTCAATAAAAGAACGTGAACCACATGATAAAATTATTTCCTAAAATCATATTCTCTAGCCCCATCTAAATCATAGTATCCCATCTTGGAATGTGAGACTCAAAAGTACTTTTCATGTAAGTACTTAAATGCCCACATTCTTTTCTTAATTACTTGTACACAACTTGTTAGAGAATCTTATTTATACACCAATCGCAAAGTTGATGTGAATTCTAGTGTTTGTGAGAAAAGTGTCCTTTTCATCAGCTTCATGTACTTCCTATTGCTTACAACAACTGGTGAAGCAACCTCAACAAAAAGCTTCTCAATATTCAAAATAAACAAGTTAGTAGAGAAAAATCATTTCAAGCAAAATCAATGTTTTGAAAAGCTAACTATGCCCATGGGGCTTGTTTTTTCTTGTATAATGCCTTCTTTAGCATGTATGACTTGTTCATTGATTTTAACATCTCAAATCTTGGTGGTTATACTATATAAACCTCTACCTTTAAGCTTTGACATAACCCATAGCTAACATATATTTAAACATGTTTGATTGACCACCAAAAACTAGGAGATCAGAAAAGTACTCTAGGTCGAGGCACCCCAAACAATGAGCAAGCGTGAGCGAGCCAGAGGAAGATCGAGCAAGTGGGAAGGCTGGAGGCCATCATGAAAATTCTATACAATAACAAAACAAATGCCATCATTCAAGTGCTTTATTTCAATCCCTTGCACGCGTACTTAAGTATGTCTATTGCCTCTTCGAACACTCATACACACAATAGATAATTATGATGCACTATGTTATTGGTCTAACTCTTCAAACAACTATTCTTTCATGCCATTGTGCATACTTAAGTATGTCTATTGTCACTTTAAACACTCATACACACAATAGATAATTATTATCCACTATGACATTGGTCTTTATGCTATACAATGATGAAATAAATGCTCCTCTCTCTCTCTCTCTCTCTCTCTCTCTCTCTCTCTCTCTCTCTCTCTCTCTCTCTCTCTCTCTCTCACACACACACACACACACACACACACACACAAACACACACCCTATGTTCACACAATATCCAAGCTGTAATGCACATAATAGATAATTACGATGCGCTGACATTGATCTATTTGCACAAAATTACAAAGGTTGTAATGAGGTGTTCAACCGGTGGCACATCTATATGCGAATTTTAATCGACAGTACTTTCATCATCCAAAAATAAGCATCGTCGTTGTGATGCTCTCCTGTGACCTTGTCATATCAATGATCCCGAGCCATCTCCAAAGCAATCACCTTAGCATAATCTAGCAAGACACTTAACATGGACAAAGAACTTGCTCAACCAATGAAGACCTTGTAATGGCATTACAGAAATGTAAACAAAATAGTCACAACCAAATAACAATCTCGGACATGATCTTACTCAATTTGCATCGGCCATATGTGCACACACACGACATATGGGTTCATGCATATAACATCACCAATCAAAGATCTAAAGACATGAATCTCATCCAATGTAGCATCAACAACTGTTTTGATTACACAAATAAAACATAGTGATAGTGAATCCATAACCAAAATGTGGCAAGCCGCAAACAAAATGTTATCTTAAAAACACATGAAACCAAATGCCATAGTGCAATTGAAATATGGTGCAGCAAAATGAAAAGGTGAGCTGCTCACTAGTTATATGGAGAGACCCCGGCCAAAACATCCACCTCATCTTCGACAATCTCTGATGTGCTTGCCCCAACACCTGGTTACTGCTTCTTCTCAAGAAGCAAGGGAACTACATGTGATGTGATGAGCACATCATCAATGTCAATGGCCACACATAATTGATTAGAGTCCATGCACACCCGAAGGAAGGGAGCAGTGCCACAACCCCCAACTCAAGCACTATCCCATCATGACAACGACAGAGGAGCTCCAAATAACATGCCACAAAGGTGTGGTTCCTCTCCATGGCCCCTAATCACATCTGTTAGAGGCCCTAGCCCTGCTATAAGAAGGTAGATGATGTGGTAAACAATGTTGTCCATAGCGCTCAGCCGTAAAGCCTCAAACAAAGGCTGGCTAGAATCAAGGTAAATAGGAGGATCACAACCAAGGCAAACAGGAGAATCAAGGCTAATATGAATCAAGAAGGGCATAGAAGCTAAACACTGCAACAAACACCGAAAGTTTAAAAAAAATAGTGATTGGCATTTGGAACAAGTTCAATCATCAAACCGAACAGCATAGTTATTGATTTTCTCTTTTTGTACCATAGACAAAAAGCCCATAAGCTCTATAGAACCATAAGGTGTGTGATGCATGACCACCACACGATGCCAAATGTCCAAGCCACTCACCCTAACATGTCTCTCAATCCAACCAATGGCTAGCCTTGTATACAAAACAAATGAGGCATCACCATCCAACCGTCGACACTCCATGACCTATGAAACTCTACTTGCATACCTGCTTAGGAGCTCATATAATCAACAACCATCCACTATCTGACATGGAGGTAGCAACCACACATATGCCATAGCGCACATGCTCCTCACTGAGAATATCCCACTGTGGGCAAGGCACCGGCTCAAAGAGCACTCCACCAAATGGCAAGTCCAAGAAAACAATATCGGCCACCCAACTGACCGGTCTACCATTGCGGACATACTCTCTACCCTTAGGACAAAATGTCGTGAAGTGATCTTGTACCTAAGTGTACATGGAGTTTTTTTGTCCACAAGCAAAGTCTCTACCTATGGCCACATAGTCTCCCACAATGGTCAGACAATGGTGATCCCTACTAGATGCAACAAAGTTCGATTTTTGTGCACCAATAAAAATGAATGTGCATGTCCTCTTGGCAACACGAGTGTTGCCATCACACCCTACAACATCAAAACAACCATTCTTCAAAGCATATTAAACAATAAGCCAAGGCAATGTGACTGAGAGAGAGAGAGAGAGAGAGAGAGAGAGAGAGAGAGAGAGAGAGAGAGAGAGAGAATGAGAGAGAGAGAGAGAGAGGGATAGAGAAATCACGGGAGAATGGAGAGAGAAGGGCATAATATAGTAATGCGTGTAAGGGAAAGAGAAATATAGAGAGATATTACAGCCATGTGTATAATGGTAAAAAGGCATAATAGAGAGAAAGAGGCATTGAGGGAGAGAGCATGGATGCATGAAGAGAGAAAAGTGACGTTTGAGTTGTGTGCATGATTGTGAAAGGAGAGGAGTTGGACATATGGAGAGAGAGTGAGAGAGAGCATGGTGAGGATCATTACCTAATAAGGAGCCATCATCCTCATTTACCAAGCAAGGAAGTCTCCATTTCACTCCTCTCTTGTCTTTTTCCTCGTCGTTGGTCTTTGGACTAATGCCCTTTGGACAAAAGACATAATCCTCAACTAATATGCAAACATTTTAGAATACTACTTAAATGAAATGAAAAGAATTGCCATGAATGTTTGAGGTAGAGTCTTTCTCTCTCATCGAATTCTCCTGAGAGAAAACCACATGCGTCTCTCTCTCAAGATACTTCCAACACATGTTGATCCACCACGGGCAGTTTTCTAGTTCCCACTTAGACACTTAGAGAGGGAGTGCATGTCCAGGCTATACATAGTAGTAGCGTCATCAGAGATAGAAATCCACACTCGACAAGTGATCGGAAGAGCGGACATATGACCACCTTCTTTTAAAAACGCGAAGTATCTGCTGTCACACAAAAAGAATAAAAGAAGACACAACACAAGCATAAGATGCTTGAGAAAATTTAGATAAATACTGCACGCTATCAAGAAAGAAAACTCAAAGAACATTATACATCCCACATGTAAACAACCGTAGTGCAGCCATCTGAATCAAGTCATACTTTCTCAAGTTCTTTAACTCCACGTTGTTCTCCCTACTCTCTAGTCGAACTATAGTAGGAAAGAGCGACTTGTGTTTTTTCATCCTAACCACCTCATAAAATTGCAATGAGAACTCCCCAGAGCCAAGACCAAACCCCCAAGTTGGTCGATGAAATATTTAAGCACATCACGTTGCATCCCCTTTGAGTGAAAGCACTCTTTGCCACCAACCATCACCAAGGTTGGGATCCACAATATTTAATATCTTTTTGCAAACACACACATGTAATTAATTATACATTAAACAACAAAGTAAACACAACTATGTTGAAGAATTCTCAAGCTTACCTTCCCAATTTTGTCACTATATTTCCTTGTGAGGTCATCAAGCTCTTTTACCCATGTCTCTTAAACTCTTCTGGAGATAGAGAAGGGCAAAGGGAATCCAACTTTTGATGAATTTCTTTGTCCATTTGAACCTAGAGGAAAAGTGTGAAGAACATTCAACTTGAAACCCAAAAAACATCCTTATAAACTAGCTAAAAAAACATTCAACTTGCTTATGACAATAGTCCAAAGAAGTATACATTATAAACTAGCCGAGCTAGGTATCTCCTTGTCAAGGGAAACCAAGGCTCTGCATCCTTGGTATTCTTCCTCCAAATCCACATCTTCAGGAGACAAATCCTTAAGATAACATTAAATGCATTCACCAACTCATCCCGAAGAGATGTAGCAACCAAAGCATGTGTGTTACGACTACATGCAAAATCTCAAGTTAGTCCAAATTACAAAAACAACATAATTTTCAATAATCAACAAGCAAGCTTTGAGTAATCATATACTTACAAATTCATGCATTGGAAGCAACAAAGGAGGGGGGTGGATTCTTCTTAGAATACAAGGATAGAGAGCAAGACATAAGTCTCAAGGGAGAGAAAGAGAGAGAGTCACAACATAGGTTGCATTGTTGTAAACCAAATTGATTAATGAAGTAGCAAGAGGGCCTTTGAGAATTCGCAGCAATCCACGTGTGTGTGTTCTTCAATATGTATGAGTGGTGTTATATATATATATATATATATATATATATATATATATATATATATATAGAGAGAGAGAGAGAGAGAGAGGGAGAGAGAGAGAGAGATTCTCCAATATGTGTGCAGTTTTCCTTGCATGTGGACATACATGTTTGTGCTACATAGTACAGAAGCAATCAAGACTATAAGGTCTTGAAAAAGGCAAAGGTGGCCCTAGTCTTGCTCATGAGGAGGTGCCTTTTTCAAGACTATAAGGTCTTGAAAAAGGCAAAGGTGGCCCTAATCTTGCTCATGAGGAGGTGCCTTTTTCAAGACTATAAGGTCTTGAAAAAGGCAAAGGTGGCCCTAGTCTTGCTCACGAGGAGGTGGCACTTTATAGTGAGCATGAGCAAGAGATTGAGAAAACCAACATGATGGTCATCATGTTGGTTGGGTTGCAAGTGAAAAAGCTGGCACTGATGTCTTGGAGGTACTGCCACAACTCAATACAAGTTCTAACAAGGTGCAGGTTTGCACTCTTGTTTACAAATTGTTGAACTAAACGTTAATGCAGATTGCAGAGTAGAAAAAATGGTAAGCAGGCTAAAGAGGATATTCAGAAAAGTGTGAGCTCAACTTTGCAACATATCATATAGACTGAAGAGGATACTCAAGGTGTGAGTTCAATTGCTTTCTACTGACTTTGTAATATATCATATTGCAATCAACATTTGGTTTAGATTGCAAGGTGGTGCTCATAATGCTTGGCATCATGTCACATATGGGTAAGTTGAAGAAGAGGTTTATTCAAGTCTCGACACCCAAGATGAGGATTTATGCACAAGATTTGATTTGCTAACACATGATGATGAAGAGGATTTATGCACACGATTTCATTTGCTACACAAGATGATGATGAATTAAGGAGTCGGTTAGACTATACTACCTTTTTATTGACCTGTTTTCCACACTTGTGCCAGTGGTGGTTGGGTTGGTGAGATTATGGATGATATGCTGCTAATGGTTTACCCAGTTCTCGATGTTAAGAAAAAAGATCAGGGTACCTGGAGGATGTGCATTGCATTAGGGGAAGGTTGAGGTCTATAGGGGCCCTTTAAGCTGCCATATTATGATTTTAATGACTTTTTGTTAAAATGTTAAGTTTCTTTGACTTTAGATACCTTCTTATTCTTCAAATGGCTAGAAGTTTGAATTTCAAAGTTTCCCGCCAAAATTGAATTTAAAATTGAGTGGGCAAAACCATATCATGTGACATATCTATGGAAAGAGCTCAGCGTGAGTAGATTCTGGATCTCTAATCTCTCACAAATTTTGAGCTCATATGTAGAAGTTATGGATGTTCGAAATTTCAAAAACTTTCCTCCCCACTTTTTGGAAATGAAAAGTACAAAAAGGCATTTTCTAGAGAATCTTTTGACCACCTTTAATCACCCAACATTTTTGTATACATGGCATCACATGATTGGCCCTTTTCCTTAAAATAACCTTTTAATCACATGGCATCTTAAAGGACCCCTATAGACCTCAACCTTCCCCTAATGATTACAAACATCTTAACAAGGTTACAATTAAAAACACATACCGATTGCCAAGATTAGACAATCCTATTGATAGGTTGCAAGGATCTCAAAAAGATTGATTTGCGAACTAGTTATCATCAGATCTGTATTGCAGAGGAAGATGTTCCTAAAACTACTTTTAGAACACGTTATGGCCATTATGAGTTTTTAGTGCTAACCCTTTGGTCCCACTAATGCACCATCATCTTTCCAATAGATGATGAATGATTTATCTCGAGATCTGTTAGGAAAATTCATGGTGGTTTTCTTAGATGACATTTTGATATACAATAAAACTTTGGCTGAGCATAAGAATCATCTTAAAGAGGTTCTAAGAAAGCTTAGGAAGTAGAAACTATATTGTAATTTATCTAAGTGTGATTTATTCAAGAAGAAATTATTATTCTTGGGTCATAAAATCTCTTGAGATGGCTTAAGTATAGATTTGGATCGAATCCAAAAGGTTATAGAATGGCCAGTTCCGTGTAAGGTCAAATAGTTAAGATCTTCGTTAGGTTTTGTGGTGTTTCTTTGTTAAGGATTATTCGAAGTTGACACTGCCTTTTACCAATCTTCTTAATGGTAAAAATAAGAAGTCTAATTCTCCAATTGAGTGGAATGAGAATCTACAAGGAACTTTCAATACTTTGAAAAATAAAGTTCGAGATGCTCTTGTGTTAGCCTTACTGGATCTCCTAGCAGGCCTTTTACATCATTTAGAGTGATGCTAGTGATTTTGTGGTAGGTGCAGCTTTGTTCCAGGATGGGAAGCGAGTGGCCTTTGGGAGTAAGAAACTCAACGATGCACAGTTCAAGAGAAAGAGTCATATATGCGATCATTTATGCTTTAAAGGCATGGAGACAAAATCTTTACTGGTCTCAGCTTATGGTCTTCACAGATCACTAGTCTTTGCAATTGATTTGTGATCAACCAGACTTGAAAGGTAGAAAGGCCAGATGGGCTGAGTTGATGCAAAACTTTGAGCTTATGATTAAATACAAGAAAGGTAGCTTGAATCGCATTGTTGATGCATTGAGTCGAATTGGTGAAGTTAATGAGCTTAGCTGCACGGAAATTTCTTCTAACTTGTATGATTCACTCCTCAAGGAAAATTGTAGTACATATATTTTCTTTGGAAGATATGAGAATTTGGCAGATCAAAGGTAGATCAAAACCTGGTGAATCAAGGAGAAGCCAACCAATTTTTTAATTTGGAATGGTCTCTTATTCCAAAAAGATAAGGTTTATGTGCGCCGGATGTGCCAAAAAATAGACTGAGGATCGTCTTTGAGTCCCATGATGCACCATCGACAAGATATCCTCGCATACAACAAAACTTGGCTTTGGTTAGAAAGGACATTTTACTCACAAAAATGAAGGATTCTATTCACAGTTATGTGGTCCAATGTCATCAATGTCAAATAAACAAGGCTAAACACCTTAAATCTGTTGGGTTACTACATGCTTTGGATATTCCAACTCGAAAGTGGCAAACTATTTCCATGGATTTCATTACGGGAATTCCACGTACTAGTAGGGGTCACGATGCCATTTGGTGGGTAGTAGCGGATAGATTGACAAAGATGGCTAGGTTTTTACCCACAAAGACAACAGTCAAAGAATCGGAATTGGCTTACCAATTTGTCAAGTAACTGTTTAGATTGTATGGTCTACCTTTTGATATTGTGAGTGATTGGGACTCTAAGTTCACGGCTCATTTGGTAGGAAGTTTTCAAGAGATTGGAAACTACTTTGAGTATGAGTTCCTCTGATCACCCACAGTCTGATGGGGGCAAATAGAGCATGTGAATCAAATTTTAGAGGATATGCTTCATGCGTATATCTCTAGAAAACCATTGAGTTAGGAAAAGTTTCTTCCAATGATGGAGTTTGCTTATAAAAGTTCAAATCATATGGCTGTTGGTTATAGTCTGTTCATGCTTATGTATGAGTATCAACCTAGGGCACTTGTTGATGTCGGTCTTAAGACATTGAGCTTTATTGATCGAGGGATTTCTTACATGATATGCAAGAAATGCTGATCCAAGCTCACGATTCTATCAAGAGTGCTCAGGATAGAGAAAGGTTTTATGCTGATAGGGGACACTCACCTTAGTCTTTTGAGCCAGGAGCGTTGGTTTATTTGAAAGCTCACGATTCTATCAAAAGTGCTCAGGATAGAGAAAGGTTTTATGCTGATAGGGGACACTCACCTTAGTCTTTTGAGCCAGGAGCGTTGGTTTATTTGAAAGCTCCTAAACATTCTAAGAATTTGTCAATAGGAAAGTGCTCAAAATTATCTCCTAGATATTGTGGTCCATTCCGAGTTATACATTGGATTATCACGGTTGTGTATGAGCTAAAACTGCCTCCACATGTCAGAGTTCATCCAATTTGAAAGATCCCTGCCCCCTCCGCGCAACGAATTCTGGGGGTGCTGGCAGCGGAAGTACAGGGCAGAACCTCTCGTTTTGGGGCCTCGCCCACGGATATCCAGACAAGAAACCAATCCCTCGGTTCTTCGAAAATTGAACCCAAAAAAACTTTCCTCGCCCAACAGACAGGCGATTCCTCCAGGATATTTTTATTCTAACGTAGTCAAGTGCCTTAACTAACCAAACTGATTCGACCGAACTCGTAAGTCACATGGTCAGATCAAGGAAAAGACTTGCACTTGGATCATAGAGTCCAACGCTTTTTTCCTCATCAAGAGGCACAGCCATTGATTCTTTTCCATAGAACAAGGGTTATCCGGGATTTACTTCAACTATCGTAACTGAACAGAATTGAGTCTCATTTTAGGGATCCATCAATCCAACCTAACCCCATCCAATCCCATGGGTTAGCCAACCACTGTAGTGATAGGATCCATTTAGAAATTTGGCTATGTTTTGTCCCGGGTACCAGGGAAAAGAGTTCCCAGGCCCCCTAGCTGGCGCTTCAAGCAAACTTCAAGATAGTCACACCACTTACACACCCAATATGAAATTGCCTGTTTTCACAAATTTAGCCGTCTTTAAAACAATCATTTAATGAAACCATAGTATCACTGATCATAATCCTCCAAAATATCCAGCTTGAGTTCTAATTTCTAATCATTCCTTCATCAGTGTACCTATGGCATCATTGGCAGCCAGAACGCTCACCACCTGTTCACTCAGGGGCCTTTTCCTAGCTCATAGTACTTGGCAATAGAATCACATAAGAAAATCCAAATGGACTCTCCGTTGAAGATCAACAAGATTAACCAACAGATCCATATACAAGAGCCATGGACTCATCCATTGAGGACCAGCAAGGACAATCAACCAGATCCATGCCCGAGTTCAGAAAACAACTCTAACACCTTGTTCCATTTTTCTTCCTCGATGCATGCGTGGGTATGTTCGACGACCAAGATCCTGAGCATCATCAGCACCCTCTAGGCTCCTTCACAGGTCACCTAGCGCTTCACTCTCATAGGCCGCTTCCTTGGTCCCTCATCCACCATACCGGAAGCTCACCGTTTAAATCGAATCGAGGCTGGTCAAAAGACCTCGGCCGACCTTACTACGCGAGATGTCCTCTGTTGACTCTCCATCAGCAGTTGTTACAACTTTATCACTTAGGTCTCCACGACCTCATTCACAAGATGGTCAAAATGCTTCCCCAGCATTCTTGACATAAAACAGTCATTTAAAGACAGGTCATAAATACAGTTTCTAACAAACTCTCATCTTTCCACATTATTCCACATCAATTCACTTTGCTTATTCCACATCCAGTCATATCAATTCTCATCATCCTTCATCCATCCTCATCCAATCATACCATATTACATCTCATCACATCCATCCTCATCCAATCATACCATATCACATCTCATCACATCCATCCTCATCCAATCATACCATATCACATCCATCCTCATCCAATCATACCATATCACATCTCATCACATCCATCCTCATCCAATCATACCATATTACATCTCATCACATCTATCCACATCACATCACATTCATCCACATCACATCTAATTACATCTATTCAGATCCTCATCTCACATCACGTCACGTCCAATTACATCTATTCAGATCCTCATCTCACATCACATCATATCCATCCTCATCACATCTCATCCATTCACATCTACCCATATCCACATCACATCACATCACATCTCATCCATTTGCATCTACCCCGATCCACATCACATCCATTCACATCACATCTCATCCATTCACATCTACCCCGATCCACATCACATCACATCACATCCATTCACATCACATCTCATCCATTCACATCTATCCCGATCCACATCATATCCAATTACATCTATTCAGATCCTCATCACATCACATCCATCCTCATCACATCTCATCCATTCACATCTACCTCGATCCACATCACATCCATTCACATCACATCTCGTCCATTCACATCTACCCCGATCCACATCACATCTCATCCATTCACATCTACCTAGATCCACATCACATCACATTCATCCACCTTACATCTCATCCATCCATTCACATTACATCACATCCATTTATATTCATTCAGATCCACATCACATCTCATCCATTCACGTCTCATCACATCATATTCACATTCACGTCTCATCACATCATATTCACATTCATTTACATCTCATTATATCATATTCACATCAAATCACATTCATTCACATCTCATCACACCCATTCACATCCATCACACCCATTCACATCCATCACATTCATTGCATCCACATCACATCACATATATTCCATCCACATCTATTCTTATCACATCACATTCATTCCATCCATATCACATCACATTCATTCCATCCACATTACGTCACATCCACATCTATCCACATCACATCTTATTCATTCCATCCACATTACATCACATCCACATCTATCCATATCTCATCACATCCATTCACATCTCATCACATTCATCCACATCCATCCATTCATTCACATTCACATCTATCCACATCCATCCATTCACTCACATGCACATCTATCATTTCACATCTCATTCTCATTCATTTACATCACATCACCCCCATTCACATATCATCATATCTCATTCACATCACATCACATCTCATCACATCCACTCACATCTCCTCACATCACATTCACATCTTATCACATTCACATCCACATCCATTCACATCTCCTCACATCACATTCACATCCATATCCATTTACATCACATCACATCTCATCCACATCTCATCACATTCACTCACATCTCCTCGCATCACATTCACATCCACATCCATTTACATCACATCCACTCACATCTTATCACATTCACATCCACATCCATTTAATTCACATCCACATCCATTTACATCACATCACATCTCATCCACATCTCAGCACATCCACTCACATCTTGAAAAGATGCAGGGGAGAAGAGAGCTTGAGCTCTTGCAAGCACACACACATACTCACCACAAAACCCTAATAGAGAACACACAAGGTGAGAGGCTGAAAATCTTCTTCTTCTCTACTCAACACTCAACACACCATATACAAGAATAAGAGTACACATAATATGAAAGGTACTCAACCAATACATACACGGGTTCTCTATAGTGTGAACCCGACTAAATGAGCTGGCGCTATAACTATGCCAGTCTCTAGAATGGCTGTCACACAGCCTGTCATCCCACTGGCCGCATATCACCCAAGATCTCACCAACCATGCCAGTGGTGTAAGTGTGGGGCCTATCCCCCCGGCGGGTCATCAGGGCGGGTCATCAGTGGTGGCCACCGCCTCACTAGACGAGCTCGATATCTCAACACTCCCCCTCGAGCTCAACTCCATCTCATGTACACCAAGCGAAGCCCTGAATCTCCGGAGCTTCTCTGTACCCAATGCTTTGGTGAAGATGTCAGCTACCTGATCCTCTGTGCTGACATAAACAAGGTCAAGGTCTCCTACCAAGACCTTCTCTCTGACAAAGTGGTAGTGGACCTCCATGTGCTTCGTACGAGCATGAAAGACTGGTTTCCTGGCCAACTATATACTGCTAATGTTGTCACAGAAAATGACAACTTGTCTATCCACCAACTGATAGACCCAAATCTGCAAGTAGCTTTCTTAACCAAGCTACCTCACATGCTACCATAGCAGCTCCTCTGTCGGCCTCTGTACTCGATAGAGCAACCGTAGGCTGCTTCTTGCTACTCCAAGTCACAGCAGCACTCCCCAAAGAAAACATGAATCCACTGGTAGATCTTTTATCTGAGATACTACCAGCCCAATCAGCATCTGTGTACCCATGTACACATATCTCTGTCCCAGTCTCATAGAATAGTCCACAATGCAAAGTAGACCTCACATACCTCAGTATGCGTCTCACTGCATCCAAATGCGGTTTTCGTGGAACCTGCATAAACTGACTCACCAACCCAACAGCATAGCTCAAATCTGGTGGTCTGGTGAGGATCGTCATGTAGATCAAACTTCCTACTATGCGCCTATACATAATAGGATCCTCCAAGATCTCTCCTGAATCTGCACTCAACTTGCCATTCTGATCCAATGGCACAGAAATAGGCTTACAGCCTGTCATACCATACTTGGACATGTCCAAGCCATACTGTCTCTGCAGTAATCCAATACCATGTGGTGACCTAATCACCTCAATGCCCAAGAAATATCTGAGCTCCCCCAGATCCTTCATCTCAAACTTCTGTCTTAGCAAGATCTTTACATCAAAGATCTCTACATCATGGTCCCCCGTAATGATCAAGTCATCTACATAGATGACAACAAGCATAACTCCTCTATCACCATGTCTCACATACAATGAGAAATCTGCATTGGCTACATGAAAGCCAATAGTGACAAGATATTCAGAAATCTTGTCAGACCATGCTCTTGGTGCTTGCTTTAAGCCATACAAGGCTTTCTTCAACCTGCAAAAACATGCTCGGGGTGACCCACATCCTCATAACCAGGTGGCTGCAACATATACACCTCTTCTTGCAAATCCCCATGCAAGAATGCATTCTTTACATCCATCTGATGTAAAGACCATTGCTTTGACGCAGCCACTGCTATCACAACTCTCACCGTTGCCATCTTGGCAACTGGGCTGAAAGTTTCCTCATAATCAATCCCATATGTCTGCGCATATCCTTTGGCTACCAATCTAGCCTTGTACCTGTTTATGCTTTTCCTTTAGCCTGCATAGACTTCAATCTCTGCACATTCACATGTCCAATCCTTTAATGCCAAATGTCTGTGTCTGCAACAATTCCTGAACCATTTGCAAACATCGCAGTACTCATTTCAGGCATGTCTACATTCAAACATTCTACCCACTCTGTTGCCTTTTGCAACCAACCTGCGCTTGTCTTTGAAGTCTTCGACATAACAACCATCAGGGTTAAACCGAACCTGCAACCCTTGCTCAATCATCTGGCCAACTGAAACTAGATTCTTTGTTATGTTTGGTACATGAAGTACATCTGCAAGGTACTTCACTTTGCCATCCTGCATAGACAATGGCACATCTCCAACGTGGAAATCCATGTATTCCAATGATTTAGAGAAAAAAAATTGGAATGCTAAAATAATGTATATTTTATGAAAGATTTTAGTTAAATTTATCTTTTTGTGTAGATACATTTTTATGATGAAAGAGGAATTCCCACCATATTGAAATTCAAATATTTAAATAAAAAAAGTATAATTCCTAGTGCAAAGGAATTAATGAAGATTTTTATTTAATTTTTAAGAGAAAA
Organism: Cibotium barometz; assembly: GCF_041138505.1. Taxonomy (NCBI): domain Eukaryota; kingdom Viridiplantae; phylum Streptophyta; class Polypodiopsida; order Cyatheales; family Cibotiaceae; genus Cibotium; species Cibotium barometz. Next base: position 23,824,869 of record NC_141092.1, read on the forward strand.
TATAGTAAAATTTTGTATAGATAAATTTTTATGATAAAAGAGGAATTCCCACCATATTGGAATCCAATTAATTAAATGAAGAAAGTGTAATTCCTAGTGCAAAGGAATTAATGGAGATTACCCTGTCATGTCTGAGCAATGGTCTGCCCAATAGTATTTTATAAGACCCTCCTAATCTCCATAGTTGTTGAGACATATAAGCTCGATGTATGTCTTTATGTGGGAATGCACATTAAAGGTGCATGACATTATGTGCTGTGTGAGTTGTGGCCAGTCATGTGAAAAGTGGAGTGCCATATGTAAAGAGAATTGGGTAAATGGTTATCTATATTAGAAGCCACATTTGTATCATGATTCATTAAGTATATGAAATAGAGTAAATTGTTGAGTGTGCAGCTTCTCTGAGTCTCTCTCTCTCTCTCTCTCTCTCTCTCTCTCTTTCTCTAGCAATGGATTTTTTTTTGCGATATGATCCACCTTAGTTATGCTTAATCTTATGTATGCACCATGATTAATCCCACAGTAGGTTTGTTATCATGGTATTAGAGCATGGGTGGTCTCTTAACACATAAGTTTATGTGTCTTATTCATTTGGTTGATTGATTAATCATATTGATGTTTATGTTATTTTACAAGTACATGTACCAATCAATATAACACGAGACGAGAGCTGGTAAGTGCACTATCCAATATAAGAAGAAGGCATGTAGTAAGTGCCCAGTACATAAGAATAAATGTCATCTTGTTGACTACTATACTCCTTCTCATATATTACCAATGATGTACAAGGATTCTCTTCACTATGAAGCCAACCTTCCCACTGAAGAGGAATGTCAAGATATTCAAACTCAATAGTCCACAATTTTATTCAACTCACTACTTTATAATTGTGAGGTTTATTGAAGAATCAGAGAGAGAGAGAGAGAGAGAGAGAGAGAGAGAGAGACAGAGAGAGAGAGAGAGAGAGAGAGAGAGAGAGAGAGAGAGAGAGAGAGAGAGAGAGAGAGAGAGAGAGAGAGATGAAATGTAGACTTGAGAATGAGAGATCTAGAAGGAAATACCTTCTCCCTTCTTGTTTTCTCTTCCTTATTTTATAAAATTTTCATGTCTATCTTACTACAATCACCACTGCACAACACTTCCTCTACCTTCCCTAGCTATGTAAACACCTTGCAATAAATTTTTAGAGATAGGGAAAGGGTGCAATGTGTAACCCTCATTCTTTTTAAATATAGCATAAGATTTTAATATCATGTTAATTTGCACCCCACCTTCCTTATAGAATGTCCTTTTTCTCTAACTACCACTCCTTTTTGGCACCTTGATGTTTACATACTATCTTTGTGATGGTTTTATGTGCATGGGGGGGGGGGAGAGAGAGAGAGAGAGAGAGAGAGAGAGAGAGAGAGAGAGAGAGAGGTAGATGTGATGTGTACTCATTAATGAGATATTAAGAAGGAAATCCCCCTCCCTTCTATTTTTCTCATCCTCTTTCCACAAACTTTTGATGTTGTATCTTCTTGTTGTAACCACCACTATGTGTAGTTATTGTAGCTTTTTCTATCTATGTGGAGATGTATAATGTGTATAGGTAGGAAAAGGGTGCCATACCTACCATTCTCTTATTCTTAATGTATAGATATTAAACTAGTTTTGGTGATCATTTGCACTCATGGACCAACTTCCTTATAGTTTCCCACATTTCTTCATTTTACACTCTTTCTTGGCTCCTTGATGTTTCATAATTATCTTTTTGAAAGTTTTTCGTGCATAAGAAATATGTACATACATAGAGAAAGAGATATCAAGAAGAAAATACTCCTTTATAGTTATTTATTCCTCTTTTCACAAGCACACATGCTTCTCATGCTCAATCTTCCTACAATCACCGCTATAGCTCTAGCTTCCTTAAGCTCTAAAGGACACCTTGGAATGCATGTGGCACCGTACTCCCTTTTATACATAGAAGAAGAGTAATATGTGATGATTATTTACTTTAAATCTTCCTTATAGTTTCATCGCTTTTATTACCAATCCTTCTTGCATCTTTGTTGTTTGTGATATTTTTGTGTGCATGAGAGACACACACATAGAGAGAGAGAGGTAGAGAGAGACAAAGAAATAAAGTGGCAGATAGAAAGAATTAAAGAAATAGAGAGAGAGAGAGAGAGAGAGAGAGAGAGAGAGAGAGAGAGAGAGAGAGAAATTGTGGAAACTAGGATTTATAACTTAGAATAAGAGATTGTGAAGGCAATCCTTTCTCCCTTCTAGTTTCCTCTGCTAGTTTCCACAAAATCCTCATGTTCTATCTTCTTGCAATCACCACAACATCCTCACTACTTGTAGATTCCTCTAGCTACATGGACACCTCATAATGAGTTTGTAGAGATAGGGAGAGGGTGCCATATATCTCCCTCTTCCCACTAATGTGTAGAAAAGGATCAAAACATGATGATAACTTTCATTGCAGCTACCTTATAGTTTGCCTCCTTCCTTTGATTACCACTCCTTCTTGGATACTTTATGTTCTATTTACCTTATTATGATGATTATGTGTTAGTAATATATATATATGTATTTATGTATGTATTTATTAATTATATATATATATGTATGTATGTATTTATTAATTATATATATATATATATGTGTGTGTGTGTGTGTGTGTGTATAGAGAGAGAGAGAGAGAGAGAGAGTTATCATGTATACTTGAGAATATGATATGAAGAAGGCATTCCCTACTTTCTTCTAGTTGTCCCTTCTATTTCACACAAACTACTCATGTTACATTTTCTTGTAATAACCACTACATCTTCACTTGCACAAGATTCCTTTAGCTACATGTAACCCTTAGAATGGAGAGGGTGCCATGTGGCACCCTCTGACTTTTAATACATAAGAGATTGTTTAAATAGGATTATTATATGCACCCTATTACCCTTGCTATAGTTTGCCTCCTTAATTTAATTACCCATCCTTATTTTCTCCTTGATGTTATTTTACTCTTAAGGTGATGGTTTTGTGTGCATGAAAGACCTCTAGAGAGAGAGAGAGAGAGAGAGAGAGAGAGAGAGAGATCTAATATGTATACTCAAGAATGAGATATCAAGAAGGAAATCCCTCTTCCATTTATCTAGTTTTCTTTTCCGCTTTCCACAAATTCCTCATGTTCACCATCTAGCAGTCAAGTACGTCTTGACTTCCTGTAGCTTTCTTTAGCTACGTGGACACATTAAAATGTATTTCTAAAGATAGAGAGAAGAATTATTTGCACAACACCTTCCTTATAGTTTGCCTCAACAACCAATTTGATTTGTCTCTTCTATGTCCTATGATGCTCTTTGTGTTGGTTTTGTGCACATGCAAGAGAGAGAGAGAGAGAGAGAGAGAGAGAGAGAGAGAGAGAGAGAGAGAGAGGCTATGCTATACACTTGAGAATGAGATATCAAGAAGAAAATATCCCCTCTCATCAGATCCTCTTTCTTTTTCCACAAAATCGTCACCACCACCACTGCTTCCTCTTGCTATGTCAGCACCTTAGAATGCATGTGTAGAGATAGAGAGAGGGTGCCACTTATTTATTTTTATATATAATAATATTACTACTAGTATTTTTTAATTCTTAGTGTAAAAAAAATATTTTGACAATTTACATTTTTGTCATGCTCAGTGCTAAAACAAACTACCGTCTTTATGCTACACATGTTTGGTTGCTACTAGTTAGCTTGTGGTGGCAAACAAGCTATATGGTCTTAGAAACTTGTCTATAAAGCTCTTCTCCTACCCTCCCCTTGGGGTTCATTTCGTTGTAGTAATGGAACACGATGGGTTGTCTAAATCTAAGAGAAAATTTGGAAAAATAAAGAAAATTAAATAAAATTTTCCTTAACCTAATGCTAAGATTGGTAAAGAACTTCACAAAAAGTTTGGTTTTAATCACATGGCTACCAAGGAAGATTATGAATGATTGTATAATAAAATGAACCTAATTTTGTTGCTGAAGAGCTTAAACGAAGAGAACCCACAATGTCAACACATTTACAAGATGGATGGCCATGTGAATGGAATGAGAAGGTAATCCAGAGCAATTCACTTCTTTGTAATTAAAAGGGTCCTAATTTTGTGGCCTTTTTTAGGTATTGTTTTAAGAACAAAAGTCTATAAAGTGTTACTAGAGTACATGATATTTCTAAAAGTGCTGATGATTTAGTGGCCATAAATGCAAAACATTAAGTGCTTTGAAAGAAAATGAATTTATTGACATTATCAAGATAAAATGTATTATTTTAAATTGCAATAATTGAAAGATATTCATTGTGATAAGGACCTTAACAAGATGATTTGAAATTATCTCATTGGTGATACACTATGAGGGTGTCGATCAAGATGCAAAGATCCTCGACTACATCTTCAAAGTATGTGGTAGATTAATAGCAATTGATGGGGAGGAGAAAATTTATGATGAGATTGTAATGCAGCAAAGATCCTCGACTACATCTTCAAAGTATGTGGTAGATTGTAATGCAAGACTTGCTAGAAAATGCTATTGTTCCTAGCAACAAAGATTTGATGGGTATGTATGTCATATGGGATGTTCTTGCAAAAGTAGAATAAGTTCTTGAAGAGCTCCATCTTATAGATGCTATCTCTTGAAGTGTACTAATTTTAGGATGAATTAGCAGGACTTTAAATGGTCCTCAAGGCATCAATCACATAACAACATGAATCTTTCCATTAATATGTATTTTTGTTTCTTGTTGCAAGAATTTATTTTTGCAACAATGTGGTGGACAAGGAATGGACATATATTAGCTCAATCCATGAAAAAAATTTCATGTATTGGTGGTATACTCTCTATGGATCATTGGAAAATAAGGCATTACATGCACAAAAGAAATTTCAAATAGGAGAAGGCTAGCATGAAGGATTTTAAAGCATGCATCAATGATTGTGTGCTCATTCTCATGAAGCCTTTCCACAATTTTAAGAGCAAAATGTCCCTATTTGAACTTGACCTTGTTGGCGCCATTTAAATCAATGTTTGAGGAAGAGAAGTATGTTGGGGAATTATTGCATAGTTGCTTGTCAATTTGAGAATCTAAGAAAGCTAACAATTTTTTTGAGACCAAATTAATATATGTGAAAGAAAGCCAAGGTGGACTATAAGCAGTGTCCTTAACATTGTTGCTTTTAAATGATTTTTAAGTATCTTTAAGCATAGATAGGATGGCTTAAACCACTTTATAGTTCAAGACACCTTAGATAGCACTAGAAGTGATCTTTTTTAATGTTTATGATCAATAAAATGGATACATTTACATTGGTTATTTAGATTGTTTTAACCTGCTAAAGAGTAGGAAATGTGTATGACCTTATCTTACTTTTGGCTAACATACCACTTGGGAGGAAGTGCGATCTTATCAAAAGGTAACCACAAGCTAATCTAGTACATTTGCAAGAGGTAAGAAATTTTCTCCTTGATCATCTTTTTTTGTTTTGTGCTTCTACGAAAATGTGGGTATCCCTTGCAATCATACTCTCCCAAGAGCATGCACGCGTGCACACACACTCACACATGCATCCTCATACACACTTAAATTAGAACACACATGCACACACACACACACACACACATCTAGGTTCCCACACATACACACACCTAAATTAGTTTAAAAGAGCATGTGTGTGCACATATGTGTGTTGAAAGTTTTTACTGAAAAACAAGTGTGTGTGTTGAAATATCTAAGATCTACACACACACCTACATTACTTTGAAAGAAAGCGTGTATACATAAGTGTATTAAAATAGATTAGACCTATTTATACACATACACACAATGTAAATTATAACAAACACTTAGACACACCCAAATTTCAACACACATAAAGATCCACACACAGATAGCTAAATTAATTTGAAAGAGAGATAGAGTGTGTGTTTATGTTGAAATAGCATAGATATACCCTACTCCATTACACCCATACTTTTCCCTTAACTTTTTGTGTTTAATTTGTGCTTTATGGTGTAGAACTAGCTACCTAGGTATACCCCTTATGCCATCTCAGATCTATATGCAAGGTAGGTAGCCTAGCTTGTGCACTTATTCTCAAGATATTGTTGATTTTCCTAGTGTAATTTATGCTCTGATAGGCACAACACATATGTGCAAATGGTCCATGTGTGCCATGGGTGCTTTGCATCCAATTGATGAATGTTTCTCCTTGTCGATTGGATATAAAGCGTCCATGGTATGCTTGAATGCTATGTTCATAGGATAGAAGCATATTGTGGGTAGTTTGCATCTGATCTCAACAAGACAAAATGCTTATTCGTTGGATGCAAAGCATCCAAGGTATGCATGGGTGATGCTACATGTTGAGATATCGAGCTCAACTAGCGCTACTACGGGGGCAGACATTGATGACCCGCCTAGGTGATAGCTTCCGCATCTACACCACTGGCATGGTTGGTGATATTATGGGTGATATGCGGCCAGTGGGATGACAGGGTGTGTGATAGCCATTTTGGATTACTAGAGACTGGTATAGTTATAGCGCTAGCTCATTTAGTCGGGTTCACATTATGGACCAACCCTTGTATGTTGTAGTAGTTGAGTACTAACCCATATAATGTGTACTCTTATCTTTATGTTATATTGGTTGAGTAGAGAAGAACAAGATAGAAGAAAATTCAGCCATCCATCTCTCTCTTGGGTCTTGCTCTCTCTCTCTCTCTCTTGTGTGTGTGTTTTCTTGTGTGTGTGTATGTGTGTGTGTGTTTTCTTGCTAGGGTTTGAAGCTCTCTCTCTCCCCCACATTCTCTCTCTCTCTCTCTCTCTCTCTCTCTCTCTCTCTCTCTTGTGTGTGTGTGTTGGGTCTTGCTCTCTCTCTTGTGTGTGTGTGTGTGTGTGTGTGTGTGTGTGTTTTCTTGCTAGGGTTTGAAGCTCTCTCTCTCCCCCACATTCTCTTTATGATTCTCTTTATGATGGTATCAGAGCTTGGTTTTTGTGAGAGCTAAGGAGGCAAACAAGAGGCAAGAACAAGCAAGGAAGGAAGTGGTACTACACAGGTAAGAGCACCATCATCTCTTCCCCCTTCTTAGTTAAGGTACAACACTCCCTCAGTAGCTCTGCGAGCTACACATCTCCGATTGAGGAGATATCTTCACGGGTGTGGAGCTACAGGGCAATATACTGTCCTATTGGACAATGTTTTTTTGGGCTAGATTCATATTATGGGTCCTGTTTCGTCACATTGTAGGGTGTTTTCGATAGTTTTCTGGAAGTTTTGGTAGAGAGCTGTTTCTGCTAAGAATCTGGTTATTACACTACAATAGTGCATTTTGGAAGTGCAGACAGGCTTTGCACATGTATTGTTAATACTAGCTGTATGTACATGTACTCTGGTCACATTTGGTGACACATAGGTTGTGTTGAAGTATCGTTGCTATAGCAGTTACAGGAGATACTGTTGTATTATAAGTTGCATACAGAAGTTGTCTGTTTGCATGCTACAAGAAAACATGTCTGATGGAATTAATTAGATTGTTAGTGAGAAGCTGGATAAGAATAACTTCCATGCCCGGAAGTTCAGAATGACCAATTTCCTAATGGATAAAGGATTTTGGGATTATATAGAAGGAGACAATGAGGAGCCTCCAGAGTTATCTGAGGAGAATGCCACTCCTAAAGATATAAAGGCATTCAAGGGTTGGAATTAGGGTGCTAGAAAAGTCATGTACTGGCTTTCAATTAGTGTTACAGACACTATGATAAGACACATACAAGATGCAAATACTCCAGCAATTGCATGGGAGTATCTAGATCAGATGTTCCTGACTAACACAAAGGCAAGGAAGTTGCAGTTAAAGCAAGAGTTGCATACTGTGGAAAAGAAAAGCATGTCCATCAATGAATATGCCTTAAAGATCAAGGGTATTGTTGAATCCCTTGGGTCTATCAATGTATCAGTGGAGGATGATGATTTGGTGAGTGTCTGTCCAAATGGGCTTGGCAAAGAGTACAAGCCATTCAAGACGGATTCTTCTTCACAAAGCAAGAACACATCAAAACAGGCCTTCTCCTCTGATTCGGGTAGAGGCAGAGGTAGAGGCCAAGGTAGTGGCCAACAAGGAAATCAAAATTCTAGACAACAACAGTCCAATGATTCACATCAACAATCATACACAGGTGGAAGAGGACAGTCTAGAGGAAGGGGGAGCCAAGAGGCCGAGGTGGTTGGCAAAGAAATCAAAATGTAAATAGCATAGAGTGCTATTACTATGGCAAACCAAGACACATGGCAAAGGACTACTACAAAAAGCAGAATGACATTAAAAGTGGGAAGTTGCAGAGCAAGGCAGTTGTGCATCATCTAGCAAACATGGAGGTGATGACAGAAGTGAGCATCTGTTTGTGATATAGCACATGCTTAGTTCCATAACAGGGGATGTGTCAGGATCTCAAGATATATGGTATGTGGATTCTGGTGCCTCTAACCACATGACCAGTCATGCTGAGTGGTTTAGAGATATGTAGAAAATGGAAAAACCAAGTTATGTAGAAACAGCAGGTGATTATACAGTGCATCGCATTGTGCATGTTGGTAAAGTGCCATTGTCTATGCAGGATGGCAAAATGAAGTACTTGGTTGATGTACTTCATGTTTTGAATATTACAAAGAACCTAGTTTCTGTTGGAATATTACAAAGAACCTAGTTTCTGTTGGAAACAGCTGGTTGAGCAGGGTGTGCAACAAGTGAGGTTTAATCCTTAAGGATGTTTTGTGGAAGACTTCAAAAATAAGTGTCGCTTGGTTGCAAAGGGTAACAGAAATGGCAGGATGTTTACTTTGGATGTGAACATGCCTGAGATAAAGGCAGTCATGTTTGCACATGGAACATGTGTCATTGCAGACAAGCCTAAGGTTTGCCAAAGTTTAAGGTTGAGGTGATGACAGAAGTGAGCATCTGTTTGTGATATAGCACATGCTTAGTTCCATAACAGGGGATGTGTCAGGATCTCAAGATATATGGTATGTGGATTCTGGTGCCTCTAACCACATGACCAGTCATGCTGAGTGGTTTAGAGATATGTAGAAAATGGAAAAACCAAGTTATGTAGAAACAGGTGATTATACAGTGCATCGCATTGTGCATGTTGGTAAAGTGCCATTGTCTATGCAGGATGGCAAAATGAAGTACTTGGTTGATGTACTTCATGTTTTGAATATTACAAAGAACCTAGTTTCTGTTGGAATATTACAAAGAACCTAGTTTCTGTGGGAAACAGCTGGTTGAGCAGGGTGTGCAACAAGTGAGGTTTAATCCTTAAGGATGTTTTGTGGAAGACTTCAAAAATAAGTGTCGCTTGGTTGCAAAGGGTAACAGAAATGGCAGGATGTTTACTTTGGATGTGAACATGCCTGAGATAAAGGCAGTCATGTTTGCACATGGAACATGTGTCATTGCAGATATTGACATATGGCACAAGCACATTGGTCATATGAATGTATAGCGGCTGAAGTCTATGCAAGCCTAAGGTTTGCCAAAGTTTAAGGTTGATGATATGCATAAGGTATGTGAAGCATGCCAACTTGGTAAGCAGGTCAAACATGCCTTCCTGCATGAAAAGCATGTCAGTGCAAGGCCATTGGATGTCATACATTCAGATGTATGGGGACTGACCAAGACTGCAATAATTGAAGGTTTCCAAGTACTATGCTACATTCATTGTTGATGACCACACTAGGAAAGTGTGGGTTTATTTTATGAAGGAGAAAAGTGAGGTGTTTTCTCACTCTCACAGATTTAAAGCCTTGGTTGAGAAGGAAAAAGGCATGCAAATAAAATGCCTAAGATTAGATGGTGGGGAAGAATATTTCTCCAATGAGTTCAGTGATTTCTTGAGAAAGCAAGGAATCAAGAGGTAGTTTACGTGCAGGTACACTCCGCAACAACAGAATGGTGTTGTAGAAAGGAAAAATAGGCACATTGCAGAAGTGGCACATGCCTTGAAGGCTGAAAAGAATATGCCACATTACTTTTGGGTAGAAGCAGTATAGCAACTGCTGTGTACATTATGAACAGGACACTCGCTCTACTGCAGGTGTTCATGGTATGACTCCTGAACAGAAATTTATAGGCATAAGACTGGATGTGTCTCACTTGAAAGTGTTTGGGTGTATTGCATATGTACATGTTCTTGACGAAGCGAGAACAAAGTTGGATCCAAAGGCAAAGAAATGCATCTTTATTGGTTATGCTATGGAGCAAAAAGGTTATAGATGCTATAACCCTACCACTCGTGAGATGCAAGTAAGCAGAGATGTTGTCTTCGATGAGATGAGTAGCTGGTATGCACCAGTAGTGAAGGCAACATAAGATATAGATGTAAGAAGTGCTGATGCTATGCCACATGTAGACCAGCAAATCACAGGTGCTAGGGAGTCCTCGAGCAGTGGATCCAATGTTAGCCCATGGTCAGGGAGGTTGAGGAATGATGCAGGTACACATGTATCATGGAGGTTGAGGAATGATGCAGGTACACATGTATCATGGAAAGGGAAGAAAAAGGTAGATCAACCTTTTTTGCCTGATCTATGAGCAGGTCACTCATATGTGGATGGTGACTCTAGTGGCTCTTGATGAGGAGCTTGGCATTCCATCTCTGTGGTTACTCCTGGTGTAAGGAGAACCAGGGCTATTTTGAGACCTGGCAGTGATCTAGGTGTACGTAGGTCTACGAGGGTTAGATACCTTGTTGACAGGTTGAGATATGATGGATATACAGCCCATCATTATGCTTACATGGTAAAAGCAATATAGGAGGTTGAGCCCACTTGCTTTGAGTAGGCAATTGGAAATAAGAAATGGGAAGATGCCATGGATGAGGAGATGGTAGCATTGGATGCAAATGCAACATGGGAGTTAGTGTCTTTGCCAAAGGAAAAGAAGGCAATTGGATGTAAGAGGGTGTATAAAGTCAAGCACAATGCTGATGGTTCAGTGAACAGGTACAAGGCAAGATTGGTTGCCAAGGGCTATGCTCACAGACTTATGGTATAGACTATGAGGAGACATTTAGCCTGGTTACAAGAATGGGAACCGTGAGAGCTATCGTTGCTATGGTTGCAGCGCGAAGGGTTGGTCTTTACATCAAATAGATGTAAAGAATGCTTTCTTGCATGGTGATTTGCAAGAAGAAGTGTACATGATGTAGCCACCAGGTTATGAGAGTGATGCACATCTAGATTTTGTGTGCAGGTTACACAAAGCCTTGTATGGCTTGAAGAAGGCACCCATAGCAAGCTTAAACAAGATCCGCGAGTATCTTGTTACCATTGGATTTTAGATATCCAATGCAGATTTTAGATATCCAATGCAGATTTTTCACTATATGTGAAAAAGATAGATAGAGGGATCATGCTATTAGTCATCTATGTGGATGACTTGATTATCACTGGTGATAGTGATGCAGACATACATAACATCAGGATGCTTTTGAAGCAAAAGTTTGAGATGAAGAATTTGGGTGAGCTGGAGTATTTCTGGGCATAGAGGTGGTGAGATCACGTCATGGCATTTTGCTATCCGCGAGTATCTTGTTACCATTGGATTTTAGATATCCAATGCAGATTTTTCACTATATGTGAAAAAGATAGATAGAGGGATCATGCTATTAGTCATCTATGTGGATGACTTGATTATCACTGGTGATAGTGATGCAGACATACATAACATCAAGATGCTTTTGAAGCAAAAGTTTGAGATGAAGAATTTGGGTGAGCTACGGTATTTCTTGGGCATAGAGGTGGTGAGATCACCTCATGGCATTTTGCTATTGCAGAGGTAGTATGGCTTGGACATGTTGTCCAAGTATGGTATGACAGGCTTGTAAGCCTATTCTAGTGCCATTGGAGCAGAACAAATAGCTTTCCACAGATACATGTGAGCTTGGAGGACCCCACTACATACAGGCACATAGTGTGTAGTTTGATCTACATGACCATTACAAGGCCAGACTTTTGGACTTGTGAGTCAATTTATGCAGGCTCCTAGGAAGCCACACTTGGATGCAGCTAGACGGATCCTCAAGTATATAAAGTCCATAGTTGATTATGAACTTTTCTACGAGACTAGTACACAGAGATACAGTTGCATGGGTACACAGATGCGCTAATTGGGCTGGTAGTATTGTAGACATGAGATCTACCAGTGGTTTTATGTTCTCATTTGGGAGTGCTACTGTGAGTTGGAGCAGTAAGAAGCAGTCAACAATTGCCTTGTTGAGTACAAAGGCAGAGTACAGGGGTGCTGCTATGGCACCTTGTGAGGTAGCTTGGATTCAGAAGCTACTGGGTGACATGGGAGAGCCCATGGTGGATAGGGCCGTTGTCATATATTGTGACAACATGAGCAGCATACAGTTGGCCAGTAACCCAGTAGTATATCATGCTAGAACGAAGCACATTGAGGTGCATTATCACTTTGTGTGAGGGAGAAGGTTCTAGCAGGAGATGAAGATCTGGTATATGTGAGCACAGAGGATCAGGTGGCTGACATCACGAAGGCATTGGGCACAGAGAAGCTCCACAATTTTAGGAGCTTACTTGGAGTGCAATGTGTGGAGTTGAGCTCGAGGGTGAGTGTTGAGATATTGAGCTCAAGTAGTGCTACGGTGGACATTGATGACCTGCCTGGGTTGTGATAGCTTCCGCATCTACACCACTGGCATGGTTGGTGAGATTATGGGTGATATGCAGCCAGTGGGATGACAAGCTGTGTGACAATCATTTTGGATTACTAGAGACTAGCATAGTTATAGCACTAGCTCATTTAGTCGGGTTCACATTATGGACCCTTGTATGCTGTAGTAGTTGAGTACTAACCTATATAGTGTGTACTCTTAAATTTATGTTATGTTGGTTGAGTAGAGAGAAGAAGATAGAAGAAAATTCAGCCATCCATCTCTCTCTTAGGTCTTGCTCTCTCTTGTGTGTGTGTGTGTGTGTGTTTGCTTGCTAGGGTTTGAAGCTCTCTCTTGTGTGTGTGTGTGTGTGTGTGTTTGCTTGCTAGGGTTTGAAGCTCTCTCTTGTGTGTGTGTGTGTGTGTGTTTTCTTGCTAGGGTTTGAAGCTCTCTCTCCCCCCCACATTCTCTTTACTACATGCATAACGTCCATGCATTCCATGAGCACTTTTTGAGTCCAATAGGCAACAAAAAAATTCTTGACAATCGGCAACAAAGAACCCATGACCCATGGTATGATTGGATGCCATGCACATAGCGTCATTGCATAGCATGGGTGCTTTTCCTCCAATTGACAAGAAAAAATGTTTTTTGATTCAATGAAAATCAATCATGGTTCCTACGTGCATAGCCTCATCGCATGTTGTGGGCACTTTGCATTATCGGTAAGCAAAAAGACTTGTTTTATTGGATGCAAAGTGCCCATGGTATGCATGGTTGATGCTCCTTGTAGAGCATCCATGCATGCCATGGGAACTTTGCATCTAACTAACGAGCAAACGTTCTCACCAATTCAATAGAAACTTCCCATGGTACACTTGCACACTATGCACATAGCATCATTGCATATAGCATGAGTGCTTTGTGTTCAATCGACAAGGAAAAATACTCACCAGTTGGACGCAAAGCACCCATGGTACTCTTGGATGATATGAACAAGTTTTATTGCATGGCATAGATACTTTGCATCCAATCGGAGAGAGAAAAAACTTGCCATTTGGATGCAAAGCACCCATGGTATTGTTGGATGGTATGCACATAGTGTTATTGCATGACATGGATACTCACCACTTGGACGCAAAGAACCTATGGTACTCTTGGATGATATGCACATAGTGTTATTGCAAGTCATGGATACTTTGCATCCAATCGGTGAGAAAAAAGACTTTCTAATTGGATGCAAAGCATCCATGGTACACCCAAACAACATGCACATAGTGTCATTGTATGAAATGGGCACTTTTCATCCAATTGGAAGGCAAAAAGACACACTAATTGGATATAAAGCACCCATGGTATGCATGAATTCTACTTGCATAGTGTCCATGCGTACCATGGGTGGTGCATCTGATTAGCGAGCAAAAACACTTACAAATTGGATGCAAAGCACCCATGGTATGCTTGGATGCTATATGCATACCATCATTGCATGAGATGGGTAATTTGCATCCAATTAGCAAGCAAAAATGCTCATTTTTTGGATGAAAAATTCTTGTGGTATGCATGGTATGCATGGATGCGACTCTCATAACTTCCATGCACACCATAGGCACTTTACGTCCAATCAATGAGCAAAAAGTCTTTTTGAGTAGATACAAAGCACCCATGATATGCTTAAACACTATGCACAAAGCCCCACTGAAATGCATGGGTGCTTTACATCCAATTAACGAGCAAAAAAGCTTGATGATTGGATGCAGAGCACCACCCATGGTATGCATAGATGTTAATCATGTAGCATCCAAGCATAGCATGCGTACTTCATGTTCAATCAACAAGAATAAATACTTGCCTAATGGATAGAAAGCACCCATGCTATGCTTAGATGATGTGCGCTTAGCATCATTGCATACTGTAGGCACTTTGTATCCAATTTGTGAACCAAAAATCTCACCGATTGGATGTAAAGCACCCATGGTATGCTTGGACACTGTGCACATAGTGTCATCACGTAATATGGACTCTTTGCATCAAATTAGCAAGCAAAAAGGCTCATTATTTTGATGCAAAGCTCCCATGCTATATGCTTGGATGCGATACGCATAGCATCATTGTATGATGGCATGGGTTCTTTGCATCCAATCCACAAGCCAAAATTCTCCTTGTTTGGATGCAAATCACTCATGATGTGCATGGACACCATGCATCCAGTTGGCGACTGAAAATGCTTGCCAATTAGACACAAATTACCCATGCTATGCTTAGACGCTATATGCATAGCCTCATTTCATGGAAGGTAGTTTGTATTCCGTTGGTAAGCAAAAATGCTTGTTGATTGGATGCTAAGCACCCATGGTATGCTTGGACCCTATGTGCATAGCATCATTGCGTGGCACGGTCACTTTGGGTCCAATCATCAAGAAAAAAGCTCATTGATTGGATGCAAGCACCGATGGGATGTATGGATGCTGCTTGCATAACATCCATACCTTTCATGGGTGCTTTGCATCGAATTAAAGAGCAATAATGCTGGCTAAGATAGAACATAAAGCACCCATGCTACTCTTGTATGCTATGTGTATAGCATCATTGCACGTTATGGGTGCTTTGTGTCCAATCCGCAAGTGCTTATGATATACATGGATGCTACTCTCATAGCAATCATGTATTCCATGTGTGTTTTGCATCGAATTGATGAGCCGCCATTTGGATGCAAAGCATCCACGATATGCATGCATGTGCATAGCATCCATGCGTACCATGGGCATTTTACATCTAATTAGTAAGCAAAAATGTTCATGGATTGGATGCAAATTGTCCATGTTTTGCTTAGATGCTATGCACATAGTATTATTGCATGGCATGGGCAATTTGTATCCAATCAGTAAGCAAAAATGCTCGCATTCGACACTAAGCACCCATGGTACACTTGGACATTATACAAATAGCATCATTGTATGGCATGGGCAATAATTTGTGTCCAATTGGAGGGAAAGAATGCTCATTGATTGGATGTAAAGGGCCCATGGTAGGCTTGAATGCTATGCAAATAACGTCATTGCATGGCATGGGCTCTTTGCATTCAATCTATGAGCAAAAAGGCTCACCAATTGGATGTAAAGCACTGATGCCATGCAATGACGATATGCACATGAGAGTCATTGATAAAGGCAATAAACATGAGTGAATTGTGAAGGAGGGCAACGGCAAAAGCAAGGAGACAAGGATTCCCCCAAGGGCTATCAAGAAATGCTACCTCTAATATAATGTGGAATATGGGAGGAAGAGAGGAGAGACTTAAATAACAATAATTAATCACCATTATTAACAATAATTAGTAAAATCATAATTACAAGATGCAATTACCCATGTTGTGGAGAAGAAGGTACATGAATGAGTAGGAGATGAAGCTTAAAGGAGATGCACTAAGATAAATCCATTGATTATCTTACACCTATTTATAGGTCTTGATTTATCTCTGATTTATATGTAAACAGACACACGCACACACACACACACAACCCTTAAAAGAAGGAAAGTTCATATGCTCTTACGATATCTTCATTAAAAGAAGTTGATTCAAGAAAAGCCTTTCAAAAGAAGAAAAGTTGGGGGGCATTGAGGGTGAACTAGTGTTTAAAAAAAAAACATCCTTTAATGTAATTTTACAAGCTAAGATTTTCAAAATAGCTCAAATTTATTGACTCAGCTTTGAAAATAAGGATTCTATTTTTTTCGATTTTAGTTATAAAATCGGCTACGATGATATTTTGTGTAAGGAGAAAGAGAGTTTGAGAACTTCTCCTTTTCTTACTCTAAATAAAAAGAAGTTTTTTTTTCCAAAAGATATTGGTCCTTCCAAAAAGATGTACCACAAAGATCCAACGTTCCATGACCGATCACAGTATAAATTTGGTAACCACCTTGGAACCAAACGACTAAAAAGTTACAAATTGTAATCTAATTTAGATTGATGATTACCATTTGGTAACTTTGCACTAGTAAAAAATTGCCAAATGATAACTCACCTTTTAAGAAAAATTACCATTAGGGTTTTTCTATAAGCATATATGATGCATGCTTAACGAGGCTCAAACTGATAACTTGAGGCTCACCAAGTAGAAATCACTATAATATCTTGCTATTTTTTCCAAGTTCTCTCAATAATTGATAGAAATAGCTTTAATTTTTTGAAACTCATACGACATCTAGCATGTATGAAAGAAATGAAGAGATCTTTGGAAACTTTAAGATCTAGAAAATTACCAAATTGTAACTCAAAATTTGGAATAAGTTACCAATGGTAATTTTATGAAAATCTCAAATTTATACTATGTGACCGATTGATGGGAGGGAGGCCTCCAGGAACCTTCCTCTGATGAGATGAAAATCTCAAATTTATACTATGTGACCGATTGATGGGAGGGAGGCCTCCAGGAACCTTCCTCCGATGAGATGAAAAAGTGTTAACGCGCCTTGGACGGCAAGTGCAACTCTATAAGAACGCCGCCGAGGGAGGCACTCAGTCGACTTACCTCTGTCCTCCTCTCCTGTTTCCTCCACATAAAGCTGTTGACCTAGATTCTCGCTCAGCTCAGCTCTGTCCTCTTCTGGCTTCTCGTGTTTACTCCTTGTAGCTCACCTGTTTGCTTTGTGTCTTGGATTTTATGGCTGTTGACCTAGATTCTCTCTCTTTCGAACGTCCTGCCACACTCTCTGATCTTCGAGCGTCCCTCCCTAAGAAGAAGCGCATTGTGTATACTAAACCTGCTACAGACTTCGCGGCTGTTGTTTACCTGCATGCAGGTCGTCGCCATAGCCGCAAAGTTACCAAATGCGCAGTCAAGTCCCTTGTTCACAACGCAGGCCTCCTGGTGCTCCAGCTTGTCTCTTACGTGGTAACAGCCACTTGTAAGCATGAGGGTAAGTGTAAGTGTGTGTGTGTGTGTGAGAGAGAGAGAGAGAGAGAGAGGACGTTGAATTCTGCAACACATCCGATCTAATTGGTTTATCTTTAGGTGTATGTGCATGAGTGTGTGTGTGTGTGTGAGAGAGAGAGAGAGAGAGAGAGACAGACAGACCGACCGACCTCCCAACCTTGAAAACTCAGCCTCCTCTCTATCGATATCGTTTTATATCTGTGAACAGAATACATGTGTGCCTGAGAGAGAGAGAGAGAGAGAGAGAGAGAGAGAGAGAGAGATGTCTTTGTCGAATATGAATATTTCTTTGATTATTATCCATAGCGTGTATAAATTTGTATCTGATTTGTGTCGTTTAACAAATCGTGTGTGCGCGCGTGTGTGTTAGGTGCTAGATCGTCTCGAGTGGGCGTGGCTCCATGTTTCGAGAAACCCATTGTAGATCCATCCATTCGTGCTTCTCTAAACAGGTACTCCATGAGCGCATTTGTATCTATGTTTTGGAGGTGAAATGCATTTCTAAGTTATAGATTGTTCCTATGTGTTTTGTGTTTCTAGATGCACTTGCACGCACACATAACATCGCTTTTTTTTAGTGTACACACTCCCACGCACACACAACACCGCTTTTTTTAGGAGGGTAGATTTCACCCCGTTTCCCTTGGCCACTATCTATCAAGGGTCTTAAAGACCCTTGTTAGGTGGGATCAATGGATGTGGTTGATTTAACTGTGACATCTTTTTTGGGCCATTGGATACAATTAGTAAACGTGGGAAGTAAATTACGTCAAGTTAACTAAGAAATTAAACTAAGTATAGTAAACTAAATTAATGCATCACAAATAGAATATAGTAGCTTGAAACCATATGACTTCATTGCTTGGAAGTATAGTGTAATGGTGAGAGGATCCCAAGGTCACAAGTTTAAACCCCCTTTTTCACTTAGCATCTTGCTCTACCCCCCCCTCCCCCTTTTGTCCTATTAACAAGAAGCAAGGGGCTCCCCCCATTTTGACCAGTTGATCGGTCGGATGCCAGTCAATTGGTCAAGAAGGGGTTTAAAGGCTTTTCAAGAAGACAAGCAGGGGATCTTGAAATCTATCTTTCCCCATAGATTCCATATTCACTAATCTAGTTATACTATGCCTATTTGGTTTTATTAAGCCACTATAATCTTTTTGATAGTCTATCATACTACTCATCAAAACTCATTTTTGAAAGTAATACATGCCTTTTAAAATTGACGGTCTCATTGGAAATAGCAACAATATTATGGCATTTCAATGTCTGTTTTAGCAAGCATTGAAAATAAAAAAGAACATGTCGGCTGCCAAAAAGCAACCATGATATTCATCTTTGGGTAGTGATTTTGTAGCATTGTGTAAAGATGACATCATATAGGTAGAATCTATAAAATTGTCATTTGAATTAAAAAAATTTGTAGTAGGCCTTCCACATACCATATCCATTTTAAAATCCATACATAATAAGAAAGTCAAGTCTAAAGAACCATGTTTATGTAAAAACCTACAAATTTCAATCACATAAGATTCTTTTTTGAAAAAACAAGACGTAATTTCTATTCACATAAATGGGTTACATTTTGTGAGCTATCCTCAACAGTCTTGTACTAAGAACAGGATCATTGACACAAAAATAATCCTCAAGAATTGCGAAGGTGCCAGGGAAGGCCAGATGAATAATTAACACTGTTCTCAAATACACATTTATTCTTGGTAAAAGATGCATCACATAATATTCTTAGCTACAATAGTGTTTTCAAATGAGCTTACAAATGTCATGAAGCATTTGCTTATATGCCGTCTTAATTATTAATACTATACATGTATAGAATATTTTCTCCTGCACGTTATTCTATATTTTTTGGTGACATTTCAAGTTATCAAGAGGTGTAAGTAGACTGACTTCCTATTCATATTAGTGTCACATGAACTCACATGTACCATGCCCATGCACATGCCCATGCGCCTACACCTGCGTATTTGATCAAGAGAAATTTGTGTAGTAGTTCCATCTTAATAAATACCCAAGATGAAATACTCCTAATGCTTTCAATTGGTTCAAATTTGGGTTTCTATGTATGCTATCTATACTAGTTAGAAATGTCGTTACCTCTAAATCTAACTTTTAGAATTCTTATTTTGGTGAAGCTTTAACACTAGTTTAGTAATAGGACAAACAATGTCCATGGACATATTTATGTCCTTTTTACTGATCAACTTTATGAAATTATTTAGAACACATGGATAGTAAAAATTAAAGGTTTCCTTTTTTCATGTCATTAGCTACATAGTGAAGGAAATTTGGGATTTTTTGGGATCATATTGGTTACCTCCAGGCTTTTCAATTTCATAAGAATTCATAGGCCAAATTACAATCGTAAATGCAAAATGTTTGGACTATATTTGGATCAAAGTTTTTAATTGGTCAATTTCTCATTGCTTTCTAAAGTTTTTGGATATGCATTGCTTCACAAACATATATATGGTGTCATACAATCCATCTTAGGCTCGAAAATCTATTAGAACTCCAAAATTTAGGTCTTAATGAAAATTCTAAGATATTTAGCTGTCTCAAATAAATTTAACTTTGAAATTTTTATAGCTAATCAAACAATCGTAGACTAGAACCAAATCTTGCACACATGTTCTGTACAGTGTTATGCTTTCTTGGTGCATTTTATGAGAGCCAATCATATATACACCTATCTTTTTGGGCACTTTGTTTTAGATGAAAGTTTACAAATTTTGAACCATGTTTATTGCTATATAATAAGAGACTACTTCACACATTTTTAAACATCTCGTAAGGCTTTAAGTGGAATATCTAGTCATTTTATATAATAATAAATAGTATTTTCATAATTTTCTCACTACATGATCCAAATATAGGCAAGAATTTATATACGATGTTTTGTTATCAATGTTGTTCTGAAAGTTGAGACAAATCACCTTGTCTTTCAACTAAATTAAAATATTAAGATATGTATTATTGACCTATTACTTTAGTGGAGACATTGAATTATTAGTATAACTAGAATAAATTACCATATAAGCTCACACTATTGTTATATTTTGAGTGTCAAAGACTCAACAACTAAAAAGAGATTCTAAGAAGTGAATTTAATTTAATTAATTATTAATGCAATACTTTCTTTTTGTCATGGAAAATCTATCACTCATCTCTTAAATACTATGTAAGGTTTAGAAGAAATTTACAATGAGTCGAGATTATTGTTTTCTTGCAAGTAGAAACCTACATTGTAAATTCGTAACTTGTTTGGATTATAGCACTAGATATACCTCTATTTATGGTGATTTATCAACTATATTTAAGGTTATTTTTATCATTTTGATAATTTTCTAAGGTTTGCCTCATTTATGAAGGCATTATGAGAGAAATATTAGATATGTATTATTGACCTATTACTTTAGTGGAGACATTGATTTATTAGTATAACTAGAATGATAAAAAAACAGGTAGAGGGAGAGGAGACACACACACGAGCAAACCCTAATGTATTAGTCAAACCCTAACCATAGAGGGAAGCCATGTCCCTTCTCACACAATGTATAAAGCCATAATCCATAAGCTACAACACACTACATGTGTTGTGTCCACACACAGCTAACCCTAGCTACTGTCCACACACTATGACCAGTTGGATGCGGTCATTTATGTCTCACACATGTTACTACCCAACATGCCAGCACATAGTGCAACTGGCACAAGCTGACATCGAGCTTGAATCTCAATAGCCCCTCTCAAGCTCATGATGTACTGCCATAGATGAAGATGTAGATGAGCTTCGGCTATCAAAGCTCTCAACACTCCCCCTCAAGCTCATCCCATGTACTCCCAACATAGTATGAAAGTACTCAAACTTCTCCCTGCTAAGTGGCTTTGTAAAATAAAGGTGTCAGCCACCTGCTCTTCAGTCTTCACATACTGCAAATCCACTGTACTATCCAACACGTTCTATCTGACAGAATGATAGTGGACCTCTATATGTTTGGTCCGCGCATGAAAAACTGGATTCTTGGCCAACTGTATGTTGCTCATGTTGTCACAATGAATGACAACCTTGCCATCAATAGGCTCACCCAAATCAGCCAAGAGACTCTTTAACCATACTCCTTCACATGTAGCTATGGCTTCTCCCCTGTATTCAGCCTCTGTACTAGATAAAGCAATAGTAGGTTACTTCTTACTGCTCCAACTCACCACTACACTTCCAAATGTAAAGGCATAACCACTAGTAGACCTCCTGTCATACGAGCTACTTGCCCAATCTGAGTCTGTGTAGCCGTGTACATCCAAGCTTTCTTTAACCTCCTGCATACACGAGTGGGGTACCTCGAGTGTACATATTCTTCTAGCTGTGCCATATAAACTTCCTCTTGTAAATCACCATTTAGAAATGCATTTTTCACATCCATTTGATGCATTTTCCAACCATTTGCTGTGGCCATAGCAATGGCTGCTCTCACTGTTCCCATCTTTGCAGCTGGACTAAATGTTTCATCATAGTCCAAGCCTTGGCTTTGTGCATAACCCTTAGCTACCAACCGTGCTTTATGCCATTCAATGGAACCATCTGATTTGCATTTCACCTTATAAACCCATTTGCATCCAATGACATTTTTGCCTTGTGGTGGTAAGGCAACCAAATCCCAAGTTTCATTATATGAACCAATGCGTCCATCTCAACATCCATTGCCTTCTTCCATACATGCTTCCCAATAGCTTCTATATAGCATGTAGGTTCCACATGCTTCACCAAAGAGGTCATATATGTGTAATGCATAGCAAAGTCACGATATGTCAACCTGTCAACTGGAAACCTGACCCTTTGGGATCTCCGCAATGCATGCGGATCACTCTGAACACCTGTCACTCTAGCATGTGGAGGCACATATCTATCCTGCCTTACACCTGGTGTGCGTAAAACTGGTATGCCAAGTTTCTCATCCAAACTTTTTGAACTTGACGACTCATAATCTGTAATGCCAATTCCTTCAACCTTCTTTTTCCCTTTATCCACAACACTACTCCCAGTGCTCACACTCTCATGTCTCAAGCGTCCTGACCATGGATGTATAGTGCTACTCTCAGACTCTGCTGGCCCAGACATAGAAATAGAACTTGTTTGTGGCAAGTTCACATGCACATCAGCATCAACGGAATCAATGACACCCTCATCCTTTGCCTTGTACCAACTAGCAAGTTCATCAAACACCACATCTCGTGAGATTAGTATGTGGATTGTAACATTTATATGCCTTGCGATCCTGTGCATACCAACAAAAATGCACTTTTCTGCTTTAGTATCTAACTTCTTCCTTCTCTCATTTGGCACATGCACATAAGCTATGCTACCAAACACTTTGAGGTGTCCAATGTCTGGCCTAAAACCTGTAAGATGCATCTCTGGCATACTTCCATGTATGGCTGCTGTGGGTGTCTTATTAAGTACATACATCGCTGTGGCACACGCTTCTACCCAATAATAGTGTGGCATGCTCTTTTCATTGTGCATTGCCCTAGCCACATCACCAATGGCTCTATTTTTCCTCTCACAACACCATTTTGTTGAGGTGTGTACCTACAAGTTAGCTGCCTTCTTATGCCATGCTTTCTCAAGAAATTCTCAAAAGCATGTGAGGTGTATTCACCACCTCCATCTATCCTCAAACATTTTATCCAAGAGCCATATTGCTTCTCTGCAAAAGCTTTGAAGTCCATAAACTTTCCCAACACTTCACTTTTCTCTCTGAGAAAGTAAATCTAAGTCATTCTGCTGAAATCGTCAATGAATGTCACATAATACAAGCTGCCTTTAATGGATGGGTTTTGAGCACGACTCCATACATCACTATGAACTATCTCAAGTGGCCTTCTACTCATGTTGCCTTCTTTAGGAAATGGCAACCTTGCTTAATTTCCAAACTGGCAAGCATCACAGACATGCATATTCCCATCATACTTGTATCTAGGCAGCCCACCACCAACAATGCCTCTTGCCTGCACGTTCTTTAACCTTTGTATGTTCACATGTCTAATCCTTTTATACCACATGTCAATGTCTTGTACCACATTTTGGCTTTTAGAGAACATGGCCGATTTCAACTCAGGGATCCCAGCATCCAACTTAAATAACCTGCCTTCTTTCTTGCCTTTGGCAATGACTCTACATCCATTTTTGAAATCCTCAACGAAGCAACATGCTCGTTGAAATGAACCTATAAACCTTGTTCAACCATTTGATCAACTGAGGCCAAATTTTTGTAATAGAAGGCACATACAAGACATCTACCATATACTGTTTCACCATTGTGCATCACCAATGGTATACTTCCAACATGAGTGATAGCATGCTGGGAATCAACACCTGTCTCCACATAGCCTTTCACATCCATTGGCTTCATATGTTCAAACCATTCGCCATGTGTAAACTAGTGTAGCTTCCTAGCAGATTGAACAGGATGACAAATAACCTAACTTCTGATTTGACAAAAAAACTCTAACTTCCACATTCTCTCTAAGATAAACAAAGATGAACAACATTGTATAGAGTACTATAAAGAGAGGAACACCTTCCTTAATAAGACTGATAAACATTACTATTAAAGCTTCAAAAACATAAACATCAACTGACAAATTGACAAACTTGATGACTTCCTTATTGCCCCTTCACAATCCAAAGGTGGTTTTAATTTTACTTTAGCACGTGTAACAACCATCACTTCCGGATCCTCTAGCCGACATTGAGAACAATCACATTTAGGAGAACAATCCGTCGATACCTGATTTGTTCCATGATCCTGAGGAATCTCTACTTCTATCAAATTACTTTGTGGTGCTTTATCCTTTTCTCCTTGTTGCGCAGGTGGTGCAGGTGACTGAGGTAACTGCTCACTAGGTCCCTGCCTGCTGATTCCACCCTTGCTAATTCCAACCCTGCGGATTCCAACCCTACTGATTCCAATTAGGTGATTGTTGCCAATTCTGTTGTTGTGGCCAACTTTGTTGTTGCTGACCCCAATTTCCTCCCCATGATGGTCTGAAATTTTGCCATCCGCCAAATCTTGGTCGACTTCCTTGATTGGAATTTCCTCTGAATGGTGTTCTTCCAAAGTTGAATGGTGGTCTCGAGTTTGAATATGGTTGCTGCTGCCTTTGCCATCCTTGGTTGTTAAATGACCTCTGTTGTCCTTCCTAAAGCTTCCGTAAAATCTCCATTGGCTTGTGCCATGTTCTGCTCAATCTTCTGCTGTATCCTTTCAGGGATTACTCCCCTAAAATTTGGATTATACCAATAATCTTTTGTCTTATGGCCATCCTTATCACAGATGTCATAGTGAGTTGTCTTACTGCTTGATTCCTTCTTGACTCCCAGTTCCTTGATGGGAGAAACCTTTCTAATGAGGTGTTTGGGTCTAATATCTATCCTTCTTGATGGGAGATAATTTGTTCAGAATTTCTTTTCTACCATCTTTTCAACCGAACTATCCTTCACCTTCTTCTTCTTAGACTTCTTGATGGGAGATAATTTGTTCAGAATTTCTTTTCTACCATCTTTTCAACCGAACTATCCTTCACCTTCTTCTTAGACTTCTTACTAGATTTCTTTTTGTGTTTCTTCTTTCTGTTCCCATCTTCATCTGAACCTGAATCAGTGTCTGAATCATCCTCACTATCCGATTTTGAATCCTCTTCCAAATCCGAACTATCTAAATCTGTGTCTGACTCCTCCTCTGAATCCTCATCACTCCTATCATCTTTTGACTTCTTCTTCTTCTTCCTGTTTGACTTTTTCTTCTTCTTATCCTTGGAGCTCTTCCGTGCTGAACTTGGATTTGATAATCCAAATCTCTTTTCTGCCCTTGTGGCAGTGTCCACCAATGCATCCAGAATGACTGCAACATCCACACCTGCTACTGCATTCCATAGCTCTTTGCGCAACCCATTCATAAAATATCCCGCCAGCATTGTATCCGTAGGTCTCTCCACATTTGTGAGCCTATTCACATACTGATTAAACTTCTGTGCATAATTTTCCACAAACATCCTCTTTTGCTTAATGTCCCTAATCTTGGAAAGCACTTCATTCGGAGTCTTCTCCTTCCAAAACCGATTCAAAAATCCATTCCTCAATGCATTGTAATCCGCAAAATGTCGTGCATTAAAATTGCTGAACCACTGCATGGCTTTGCCCTCCAATGTTGCCTCAAACTGACGCATCTTAGCTTGCGCATCATATACTCCGTCAAATCCTCTGGCCTGCCATCTTGTCTCAAATTGAGCTACGTGGCAATCAGGGTCTTCTTTAGACTTTCCCGAAAAGGTCCCGAACTTGACGTGTAAATCCGCTCTAGCCGCCGCTATGTTTTGAAGCGTATTTGGGGATAACTGCCTTGCCTGTGTCGATGCTGATGATGATGATGATGCTGACCCTGGTGATGGTGGTCGAGGTGCTTCCAACACTGCTCTTCTCCCTACTATTAAAAAGGATCAAACTGCAATCTCCTCCTAGCCAATAATGACTGCTACTGTAATACTGCTGCGCCTATGAATTGCGGAATTATTTGTCTATTTTCATCTAACACCTCTCTTTCTGATGGTTCACCACCGTACTCCTCCGTTTCGTTGAACTCTTCTGTATCCGGCTCTCATTCTTCCTCGGAACTATCACTTTGCATCCCAATTTCTTCACCTCCTTCCTACAATACCTAATTCTGGTCATCTTCCTCCTGCTGGCTGTGTACTTTGCCGCCTTGCTACTAATCTTGTAAAATAAGGATAAGATGGTCTTCCCAAATCCTCCAGGTCGAAACTGAACAGTCGTCTGAATCATACAAATTCTGAAAGAATTCCAAACGTCATCCCAAACAACTGCTTTGTAACCTCTTTGGCACTCATCAATCTCACAGAAGAAAATGAATTCGACCATGAAAACCCATCACAAGCACCGTGATCGCCAGTGTACACTAGTGTAACTTCCTAGCAGATTGAACAAGATGACAAATAACCTAACTTCTGATTTGACAAAAAACTTCTAACTTCCACATTCTCTCTAAGATAAACAAAGATGAACAACATTGTACAGAGTACTATAAAGAGAGGAACACCTTCCATTAATGAGACTGATAAACATTATTGTCAAAGTTTCAAAAACATAAACATCAACCGACAAATTGACAAACTTGTTGACTTCCTTATTGCCCAAAACACAGTTCTGCTTACATCCGTCTACATCCTCCTTGCGCACAAACATAACTGCCGATTTATATCCAATGCCAAAAGACATTTCAACTTCTCCTAAGATCCCAAAAGTCACATTTGATTTCCCTAAGGTTACATATCATATGACAAAATAATAATCCTCCTAAGTTCATCCCCTAAACACCATGACAAGTCATATGGTTTGATGCTTCATAGTCCATATACCAAGTGTCATCACTGTCACCATGTGTCATCATAGATCCCACGACATGTTTCATGTAAAAAAAGTGATTTGCGCTGCCATCATGACTGCTTGATGCAAAATTTCCACCATTTGCATAATTTCCACCATGTTGTGCATAATTTCTACCATGTTGTGCTCTACCCCCTCTCAAATCATTTTGTTTGTGGTAACAATCACGTGCCATATGACCAAACTTCCCACAGTAATGGCATTCCACATTTTGCATAGACGTTTGTTGGCCTTGCCAACATCCTCTTCCACGAGGATTACCTCTGCCTCTTTGAGGTGTATATCCACGACCACCTCTAGCACCATATGAAGGCTGAAAATTCTGTTGTGGTGACCTATCCTGCCATCCATGACCATTACCACCACGACCTCGTGATGCAAATCTCCCCCTGCCTCTAAATCCCCTTTGTGAATAGAAATCCTGATTCTTGCCTTATCATCATGGCTAGTAGATGCATCATGAAAAGAGTCACTGAGTTTGATAAAAATATCAAATTTCCTTCTCTGTTTTGAGAAAAACCAGTAAACCAGTAAACCAGTAAAAAGTGCTCTAATTTCTTCAATTCTTGTCCAAATTGAGAGACCATGCATTCATTAGCTTAACAATGATGTCTACTAACTCCACGTAAAAGAAATTAGACCAATTGTAAAACTTGAGAGACTAATTAGCTAATTAATGACCCTCTATTTCACTAATCACTGTATACAGCCTGTTTAATCACAGCTCATAATTAGCTCGAAAATGCATAATTACTCCAACCAACCACACAGCAACCTTCTCATCTGTGTGTATCACAAAATTTCTAAGAAAATTTTGAAGTTAATCAAAATTTCTAAGAGAATTTTGAAGTTAATCAATCACCAAGCTTGAATTTGGCCTCCACTTTGCTATGTGAATCATTTTTTGCTCTGTTTCTGGCCTTCAGGCTGCACTGCCTGCTGTAGGAGAGGATTGGCTAGTTTGTTGTGGCTATTGAAAGCATATGTAGATTCCCAACACTCCTAGGCATGCACACAATCCACCAATGTGTTGATTTTTGCAAAAGACTAGCTTTAATTGCATCAACAAAATGGGCCTCTATTCTTTGTTTTTGTGAGGGCTTCAAAACAGTGAATTTCAAATCACTCAAATGCATCAAACTTGCTCCAAATTCATTGTAGGGTTTGCACATGAGTTTCCAACACATTCCCATTTGCCAGATACATGATTCTTTTGTCAGATTTGCAACCATTTGCCTCATACATTCACCACACTCAAGCTTCAATGGAGAGCTTGCAAAACAGAAAATTTTCTTTTCTTTGGGCAACTCAAATCTGATGTTGTTTGTGTTTTTGCACCTGCAATCTGCTCAAGGATGTTTAATATTCCTTACCCGGTAGGCCAAGCTCTCAGATTTGGTGAAAATTGGTGTGCTCCAAGCTTCACAGCTCCAATGGCAAGCTCCACAGCTTCTTCTCCCTCTTCTCTCACTCACTCATAAACCCTAATAGAGAGCACCAGGCTTTGATACCATGATTAAAAAAACAAGTAGAGGGAGAGAAGACACACACACAGGAGAAAACCCTAATGTATTAATCAAACCCTAACCATAGAGGGAAGCCATGTCCCTTCTCACACAATGCATAAAGCCATAATCCATAAGCTACAACGCACTACATGTGTCCACACACAGCTAACCCTAGCTACTGTCCACACACTATGACTAGTTGGACATGGTCATTTATGTCTCACACATGTTACTACCTAACATGCCAGCACATAGTGCAACTGGCACAAGCTGACATTGAGCTTGAATCTCAACATAGAATAAATCACCATATAAGCTCACACTATTGTCATATTTTGGGTGTCAAAGACTTAACAACTAAAAAGAGATTCTAAGAAGTGAATTTAATTGAAAGAAATCATTAATGCAATACTTTCTTTTTGTCATGGAAAATCTCTCTCAACTCTTAAATACTATGTAAGGTTTAGGAGATATTTACAATGAGACGAGATCATTGTTTTCTTGCAAGTAGAAACTTACATTGTAAATTTGTAACTTGTTTGGATTATGGCCCTCTATTTATGGTGATTTATCAACTATATTTAAGGTTATTTTTATCATTTTAATAATTTTCTAAGGTTTTCCACATTTATGAAGGTATACCTTACAAGAGAAAATCTAAAATACGGCTGTTATTCACAAGATATGAATTTTTTACCAAACCCCTGAAAAGACATATTTATGTCCAGTTGAGCTACTAAACTAGTGTTAAAGTAAGTTATTCTTCTTAGATTGAAATAAATTTCCACTATAATAATCACTCTTTTTCCACAACATCAATATTTTTCCCCAGAAGTGATGTAGCTTTTCATATAATCATACTCTAATTGGAGGTAGTAAAATATGGATTGAAAAGCTTTGGATTTATATTTGCTAATCCTTATTGTAAAAAATATAAGAAGAAAAGAAAACCAATTGAGATAACATTTGAGAGGAATATTCTAGTAAAACTTGATGCATAATAAATATCATTAGTAGCTACAATAACTGCATTTATATAGTCCTTGACCTGGTTGTGTCAACTAGCTGTTAATTATTACAAACCTTTTTAATAAAATGATTGGCAAGTGAGAAGGAAGATTTGGAGATTTTATAAGCTAGCTTTTCTTTTTACAAACAATAAAGAAGAAGACACACACAAAGATAGAAGAATGAATGCTTCTTGTTATTGACACTAGTCTTATAAATGACACTTTAATGTTATCGGACACTTAGCAATGTTTCAAACATTTTAACGATCAAAGTATAATACGTTTGCTTATTCTCATTTCACAATTAGATGTAAAATTTCATAATTTTTGGGGAGTTTTAATAATCAAAGTATATTATATTTGTTACTTCTCTTTTCATCGTATCTTTTTAAAGACATGAAATCTCATGGAAAGACACAACTCTAGGTATTATGAAGACCCGAAGAAAGAGAAGAAGTACATATTATGTAAAATTAGATAAAAACAACTTTTGAAAAAGTATGGTATGTGTGAAATTTTGAAAGTTAGAATAATTTGTAATTGTTTTACAGGATCTGCTTCATACATGTTAGGCCAAAGAATGAGTAATAAATTAGTCTTTTATGTGCAAAACTCAGTTCTTTCTTTTTTACTAGCCTCAAACTCAAAAAAATACACTAAATATCGAGTTTCCAAATCGAAACAATATCTTTCTACTATGCCAAAGCTTATTTTAGTTTCTCTTAAGGCTAGCTAGCTAAATGGGTAAGGTACTATATCTCTGTTTTGAGCTTATCCAAACTATATAAAAAACTAAGAGCCTTGTGAGAAGATAAAAACCATAAAATGACTATAACATGTTTTTTCCCCCCTTTAAAGCATACATTGAACCTCGACCAATAAGTCTACTCATATTATTTGAGTTGCATTTTCAATAATTTTAAATTATATTACAAATAGAAAGTTGTTAATTGAGATATTTCAATTTATTTTATATATACTTCTAAATTCCAATTTAGATAAGTAATGTCTAGAATAGTTCATTAGCTCTACTTATCTAAAATGTTCAATATACAATCAATTTGATATTGTATACTACGAAAAGGTTGCTTTTAGTAGAAAGATTAAACTTATATGGCATAAATGTACTTGTAGCCTTGTTGTGGATATTGACAAGCATCATTTTTTAAAATTTTAAATGGCTATAAACAATTTACCATAAAAAATAATTTATAATCTTAAATCTATTAGTAATAGTGACTATGTAGAAAATATTACTTTACAAGTTGGAGTTTTTCAAGGGTTTTACATGTGGTTGTAAAAAAATAGCTCAACAAACATGGGCAAAATATGAGTAGTGCATCTTTAGATGACAGTAATCCAATGTCTTCAAAGAAATCTATCCCTAAATCTTTTTTTCACATGTAAGTATAGTACTAGTTACTGTGCAACTTGAAGGAGGGGACCACTCTCTTTTTGTGTAAGTCATGAAGATTTTTTTGTTAATTAATCCTAAAAAGAACATTGTTATGTACATTTAAGCTACAAAACTAGTGTTAAGATAAAGTACACACGAAAGCAAAGAGATGATATGAAGCAGTAGTAGTACCATGTAGAAGTTGCAAGTGTGAACACTTCGACTAGCGAGTTGGCATGATAAATGTTCTATTACTCTTTAAGGGTGGAAAGGATAGATTTTGAAGAGCGCTTTTGGGTATACTTACACATGCTTTTGAATTTTGAGGTAACCATCTACTCAAGTGTGGGCACCTTTTTAATTAATCCCCCCCTTACCCGCATAGATAAATCCAAAAAAGCCAAGCAAAATGTATCACAAATCCTTTAAGGGTTGGAGAAGCATTGAAAAAGCACTACCAATTTTAGATCCTAAGTTAGATATCGTGCTATCCATGTAATGATGGGGTTTATGGATAGTTGAAACACACAATAATTTGTGCAACCCTAAATTAAGGCTTTGATGAAAACATTTGAAAGTATTAGGTAGCTCTTAAGCAAGATTGTGGTATAGGAAAATTATTTACATATAGGACCACCATATAAGGCTAGTAGGGCTGGCATTTATGTAGAGAGATGATTAAGCCATAATTGAAGAGTAGTGTAACTCACAAACCAGATACATAGCTTGAATTAACATAAGAAAATAGGAAGAGGTGCTACTAGGAGATATCGACTATGGGCCATTTACTTTCCCCATGAAATTATACCTAGAGGTAGCTGTTATTAAAAACGGCCTTCTTTGCATAAGAAATTATGGATTTCATGTGTAATTAGAGCTGGTCATTATTGGAAATTAGAGGTAGCTGTTATTAAAAACCGCCTTCTTTGCATAAGAAATTATGGATTTCATGTGTAATTAGAGCTGGTCATTATTGGAAATGGACATGTTGAGTGGCGAAGAGCTAGTTATTATTGAAAACAACCATGTTGAGTAGCTGGCCTAAGGGATATATAAGATAGCACACACTAACAAATAAGGGGTTTATAATTAGGTAGACTTACAGAAAAGTTTACATACATAACGCGTTTTTTAATCCAAAAAATAAAAAAAAGTCATACATAAGGGCTGATGTTTTTTTAACAAAAAGTCATGGAGTACATATAATCTTATATTTTTTAGATAAGGATTATTTAAATATCTCTTAATTGCACGTGCTATATGTAGTTTTTACATAGTGTACCCCTGAAAAGATGCAGGGGGGAAGAGAGCTTGAGCTCTTGCAAGCACACACACGCTCACAAAACCCTAATAGAGAACACACAAGGTGAGAGGCTGAAAATCTTCTTCTTCTCTACTCAACACTCAACACACCATATACAAAGATAAGAGTACACATAATATGAAAGGTACTCAACCAATACATACACGGGTTCTCTATAGTGTGAACCCAACTAAATGAGCTGGCCCTATAATTATGCGAGTCTCTAGAATGGCTGTCACATAGCCTGTCATCCCACTGGCCGCATATCACCCATGATCTCACCAACCATGCCAGTGGTGTAAGTGTGGGGTCTATCCCCCAGGCGGGTCATCAGTGTCCCATTTCCATATAGTGCATCCATCTCCTCATCCATAGCTTTCTCCCAACATACATTTCCAACAGCCTCATCAATGCATGTGGGCTCAACAACCTGCACAACCTTTGCCATATATGCATAGTGATGTGCCATATAACCATCATAGGTAAATCTCTGCACAGGGTTTTTCACTCTCCCAGATCTTCGCAGCTTTTCATTCATGGCTTCCATAGCCTTCTTTACACCAAGTGTTCTCATAGCTAGGATTCCAAGCTCCTCATCAAGGCTCATATCTGAGCCACTAGACTCTCCATCAACATGAGAATGCCCTGCAGAAATGTCAGGCATACTAAGGGGCTCAACCACTTTCTCTTTTCCTTTACGTGATGTACTAATCACATTTGCAGGACTGGTATTATGACGCAGCCTGCCACTCCATGGTCTATCAACAGACCCACTAGATGAGGACTCTCCTGGTCCACTCAAAGACTGTGATTGCTGAACTGCATTCTGTGCAACCACACTTCCACTCACATCAGCCCCAACAGCTTCTTTTTCAGCAGCATACCAGCTGCTCATCTCATAAAAGACAACATCCCTGCTTACCCTCAACTCACGTTGTCGTGCCACGGCACGTCTATGGTGTGAAACCATGCATGTGAGGCCATTAAATACAAATCCAGATGCATGGGATTAAGCGCCTGTGTACATATGGATGCATGGCGTGTGTGAAGGTTTTGCTTTGAAATGCGTTGCCAGATGTACAGGGTGGAATGGTTGTGTTGAGCTTGTAGCAGGCCTGTCGGGTGAGAGGTCGGATGATGGAGATGATGTCAGATGTTCGATGGCTCGTATGTGTGCGCGGCCGTTTGATATGTGTGGGCGCGTCAATAATACAATGAGCACTCAAGGTTGCTATTTGAAGAGGTATGAGGTGCATGGGCAAATAAAGATGAAGTGGCCAAGGTAGGCTTGGGTATTTAGTGTGAAATGGAAAAACTGGTGGCTTTAATAAAATAAATGATGGAAAATATGGCCACTTATAAGATAATTACGTGGGAGATAAACACACGGGCCAGCGCATACTTCTGGAAGTGAAGGCCAGCGTGGATTCTAGAGGGTGACGAGCTGGCGCAGAAAAGAGAGCCGCCGCCGAGGTGTTGCGGTGGGGGGGGGGAAGACTCTGGTAAGTGGAGGCCGTGTGTGTTTTTTTTTGGGGTTAGCTGCAATCAAAGGAGGTGAATCGTGTAAGCTGGGGAATTCTCTGGGGTTCGCTGGCTGCAGCCATCAGCAGGCACAGAAGATAGCGGTGGGCGTGCAGCAGCGGAGATACAAAGAAGGGACCCTTTCCGAGCTGAATCTCATTGACCTAGCAGGCTCTGAGAGCTCCAAGACTGAAACTACTGGGCTGCGACGCAAAGAAGGATCTTACATCAACAAGAGCTTATTGACGTTGGGAACTGTCATATCTAAATTAACAGATGAAAAAGCAGCCGCTGTAGAAGTCGTGAAGGGAGCGCAGCCTTGTGGGGGAGAGTCACTGCAGTTGGCTACAGAAGCTGACGAGAGCATGAAGGCAAGATTGCCGCCGTGTTAAGGCTGGGCGCAGCTGGAGAAGAGAGAAGAAGAGGTGTGTGTGCAGTTTTGGGGGAAGGTTGTCACAATCTTTGTGACTGAGAATAAGACGGCTGATATTGCAGGAAATCTTAACTTGCCTTCCAATGTCATATGCGTGAGGAACTGAAAGTCGCCCAGCAAAAACCCATAACATGCGTGCGAGCTTTTACATGTCTTATTAGCAAGTCTGCTGGCAACATCCTTTTCTGCTGGAATACTGTCTGTTTCTTCAGCATCATTAGCTGCAGCTGGTGCACTTACAGCTGCAACAGTGGGATCCATTGTATCTGACCCATCGAGAAACCTGCTGGGTATGGCAGGGCATCTTCAGGTCTTCGCCTTTTCTCAATGGTTGGCTGTCAACTTGCCCATCGAATATTATGAAACAACTAGGGGTCTACAGTGCAGAGGCGAGCACAGAGTGCCGCGTGTCTTGTGAGTTTGTTGTTTTTTTTTCTCATGGGTATTGTTGCATCATCAATCATGTTCTACACACATATAGCATATGTTATGTGAATATCTTGTATGATGATGAATCTTTGATGATGATCTATGGAAATGATGATGAGTGTTCCCTCTATGAGTTGTTGAAGACATCCCATTGAATGTATGCCTGAGTCAAGAGATTGTGATAATACCATGCTATACCTTGTTCTATGACAAGCTGAGAAGACATTTAATGCTTGGGATTCTTGGATATAACTCTCACAGCCAGACACCCAGTGTGTCCAGCGACACCGCCCACGTCACGACAACGTGTAGCAGGGTTATAACACCTGTATCCCTTTTGCTCAAGGGAATATCCAATAAACACACATTTTTCAGCTTTCGGATCCAGCTTAGTTCTCAGCTCATCTGGCACATGCACATATGCAATGCATCCAAAGACTTTCAGATGAGACAAATCTGGTTTTCTGCCAGTAAACCTCTCCTCTGGAGTTACATCATGTATGGCTGCAGTTGGAGTCCTGTTCATGATGTATACTGCTGTAGAAACAGCCTCATCCCAATAACTGTGCGGCATATTCTTCTCTTCCATCAATGCTCGCGCAATCTCAGCAATGTGCCTATTTTTCCACTCAGCAACTCCATTTTGCTGCAGAGTGTATCTGCATGTGAACTGTCTCCGAATACCATTCTTCTTCAAAAATTAGAGAACTCATTGGAGAAGTAGTATCCCCCTCCATCTGACCTTAGGCACTTTACATATTTCCCTCTTTGCTTTTCAACCAAAACTCTGAAATTCTGAAAGTGAGTGAACACCTCACTCTTCTCCTTCATGAAATATATCCACACTTTCCTTGTGTGGTCATCAATGAAAGTCACATAATACCTGCAGCCTCCCATAGACATGGTCTTCGTAGGACCCCATACATCTGAATGCACAACATCTAGTGCATTTCTACTCACATATCTGTTACGTGGAAACACATGCTTTGTTTGCTTTCCAAATTGGCATGCTTCACATATTTTCTGCATACCTTCCACTTTAAATTTTGGCAGCCCTGTCACAATTCCTTTAGTCTCTGCATAGACTTCATTCTCTGCACATTCACATATCCAATTCGTTTATGCCAAATGTCTGTGTCTGCAACAATTCCTGAACCATTTGCAAACATCACAGCACTCATTTGAGGCATGTCTACATTCAACGTAAACATTCTGCCCACTCTGTTGCCTTTTGCAACTAACCTGCACTTGTCTTTAAAGTCTTCAACATAACAACCATCAGGGTTAAACCGAACCTGCAAACCCTGCTCAATCATCTGGCCAACTGAAATCAGATTCTTTGTTATGTTCGGAACGTGAAGTACATCTGCAAGGTACTTCACTTTGCCATCCTGCATAGACAATGGCACATCTCCAACATGGGCAATTGGATGAGCAGTGTCATCCCCTGTTTCCACAAAACCTGGTCTTTCCGGGTTTTTCATCTTTTTGAACCACTCCCCATGACTTGTCATGTGGTTCGAAGCACCTGAATCCACATACCATACATCATCTTTTTGTGCTGCATCAACATTTTCAGACATGGCATTCACGACATACTGCATAACAAACAACCTTTCATTATCCTCATTATTTCTGCTTGAGGATGCATAGTTGTTTTGCTGCACTTTCCCATTTTGCATGTCAACCTGCTTCTTATAACATTCTGCCTGCACATGTCCAGGCTTACCACAATAATAGCATTCACGTGCATCATTATACTGCCTTTGCCAATTTCCACGGCCTCTTTGACTCCCCCTGCCTCTGAATTTGCCTCTTCCACCTGCGTATTGTTGTTGTTGTTGTTGATTCTGGGACTGGTGTTGTTGCTGCCTGCTGGCCATAATTCTGAATACCTATTCGGCCACCTCCTTTACCGCCTCCACGGCCTCCTCTACCTCGTCCTCTTCCTGAACTCGTGTAGAAGGCCTGTTGCTCTGAACTGTTTTTGCTTTGTGAAGACTGTTGGTCTTCACCCAAGCTCTTCTCTTCGATAATCAGCATAGACACCAAATTTGTAAAGTTGGGAATGTTTTCCCGAGTCTTAATAGACGTCTTGAATGCCTTGTATTGTGGCCCGAGACCACGTAGACAGACCTCCACCTTATCATCATCATCTACTGACACACCAATAGATGCAAGGGATTCCACAATACCCTTTATCTTCAACGCATAGTCACAGACATGCTCTTTTTCTCCACAGTATGAAGTTCATTCTTCAACTGTATCTTACGTGCCTTGGTATTTGTTTCATAAAGCTTTACCAAGGTGTCCCATGCCTCCTTGGGGGACTTGGCATCCTGAATGTTCCCAATCATGGTGTCCTATATACTAATGAATAGCTAGTACATAACCTTCCTGGCTCCTTGGTTCGCGTCTTTAAACTCTTTCATGTTTTTGTGAGGGCTTCAAAACAGTGAATTTCCAATCACTCAAATGCATCAAACTTGCTCCAAATTCATTGTAGGGCTTGCACATGAGTTTCCAACACATTCCCATTTGCCAGATACATGATTCTTTTGTCAGATTTGCACCATTTGCCTCATACATTCACCACACTCAAGCTTCAATGGAGAGCTTGCAAAACAGAAAATTTTCTTTTCTTTGGGCAACTCAAATCTGATGTTGTTTGTGTTTTTGCACCTGCAATCTACTCAAGGATGTTTAATATTCCTTACCCGGTAGGCCAAGCTCTCAGATTTGGTGAAAATTGGTGTGCTCCAAGCTTCACAGCTCCAATGGCAAGCTCCACAGCTTTTCTTCACAGCTTCTTCTCCCTCTTCTCTCACTCACTCATAAACCCTAATAGAGAGCATCAGGCTTTGATACCATGATAAAAAAAAACAAGTAAAGGGAGAGAAGACATACACACAGGAGAAAACCCTAATGTATTAGTCAAACCCTAACCATAGAGGGAAGCCATGTCCCTTCTCACACAAGGCATAAAGCCATAATCCATAAGCTACAACGCACTATATGTGTTCACACACAGCTAACCCTAGCTACTGTCCACACACTATGACTAGCTGGACATGGTCATTTATGTCTCACACATGTTACTACCTAACATGCCAGCACATAGTGCAACTGGCACAAGCTGACATTGAGCTTGAATCTCAACATAGAATAAATCACCATATAAGCTCACACTATTGTCATATTTTGGGTGTCAAAGACTTAACAACTAAAAAGAGATTCTAAGAAGTGAATTTAATTGAAAGAAATCATTAATGCAATACTTTCTTTTTGTCATGGAAAATCTCTCTCAACTCTTAAATACTATGTAAGGTTTAGGAGATATTTACAATGAGACGAGATCATTGTTTTCTTGCAAGTAGAAACCTACATTGTAAATTTGTAATTGTTTGGATTATAGCCCTCTATTTATGCTGATTTATCAACTATATTTAAGGTTATATTTATCATTTTAATAATTTTCTAAGGTTTTCCACATTTATGAAGGTATACCTTACAAGAGAAATTCTAAAATACGTCTATTATTCACAAGTTATGAATTTCTTACCAAACCCCTGAAAAGACATATTTATGTCCAGTTGAGCTACTAAACTAGTGTTAAAGTAAGTTATTCTTCTTGGATTGAAATAAATTTCCACTATAATAATCACTCTTTTTCCACAACATCAATATTTTTTCCCCAGAAGTGATGTAGCTTTTCATATAATCATACTCTAATTGGAGGTAGTAAAATATGGATTGAAAAGCTTTGGATTTATATTTGCTAATCCTTATTGTAAAAAATATAAGAAGAAAAGAAAACCAATTGAGATAACATTTGAGAGGAATATTCTAGTAAAACTTGATGCATAATAAATATCATTAGTATCTACAATAACTGCATTTATATAGTCCTTGACCTGGTTGTGTCAACTAGCTATTAATTATTACAAACCTTTTTAATAAAACGATTGGCAAGTGAGAAGGAAGATTTGGAGATTTTATAAGCTAGCTTTTCTTTTTACAAACAATAAAGAAGAAGACACACACAAAGATAGAAGAATGAATGCTGCTTATTATTGACACTAGTCTTATAAATGACACTTTAATGTTCTCGGACACTTAGCAATGTTTCAAACATTTTAACGATCAAAGTATAATACGTTTGCTTATTCTCTTTTCACAATTAGATGTAAAATTTCATAATTTTTGGGGAGTTTTAATAATCAAAGTATATTATATTTGTTACTTCTCTTTTCATCGTATCTTTTTAAAGACATGAAATCTCATGGAAAGACACAACTCTAGGTATTATGAAGACCCAAAGAAAGAGAAGAAGTACATATTATGTAAAACTAGATAAAAACAACTTTTGAAAAAGTATGGTATGTGTGAAATTTTGAAAGTTAGAATAATTTGTAATTGTTTTACAGGATCTGCTTCATACATGTTAGGCCAAAGAATGAGTAATAAATTAGTCTTTTATGTGCAAAACTCAGCTCTTTCTTTTTTACTAGCCTCAAACTCAAAAAAATACACTAAATATCGAGTTTCCAAATCGAAACAATATCTTTCTATTATGCCAAAGCTTATTTTAGTTTCTCTTAAGGCTAGCTAGCCAAATGGGTAAGGTACTATATCTCTGTTTTGAGCTTATCCAAACTATATAAAAAACTAAGAGCCTTGTGAGAAGATAAAAACCATAAAATGACTATAACATGTTTTTTCCCCCCTTTAAAGCATACATTGAACCTCGACCAATAAGTCTACTCATATTATTTGAGTTGCATTTTCAATAATTTTAAATTATATTACAAATAGAAAGTTGTTAATTGAGATATTTCAATTTATTTTATATATACTTCTAAATTCCAATTTAGATAAGTAATGTCTAGAATAGTTCATTAGCTCTACTTATCTAAAATGTTCAATATACAATCAATTTGATATTGTATACTACGAAAAGGTTGCTTTTAGTAGAAAGATTAAACTTATATGGCATAAATGTACTTGTAGCCTTGTTGTGGATATTGACAAGCATCATTTTTTAAAATTTTAAATGGCTATAAACAATTTACCATAAAAAATAATTTATAATCTTAAATCTATTAGTAATAGTGACTATGTAGAAAATATTACTTTACAAGTTGGAGTTTTTCAAGGGTTTTACATGTGGTTGTAAAAAAATAGCTCAACAAACATGGGCAAAATATGAGTAGTGCATCTTAAGATGACAGTAATCCAATGTCTTCAAAGAAATCTATCCCTAAATCTTTTTTTCACATGTAAGTATAGTACTAGTTACTGTGCAACTTGAAGGAGGGGACCACTCTCTTTTTGTGTAAGTCATGAAGATTTTTTTGTTAATTAATCCTAAAAAGAACATTGTTATGTACATTTAAGCTACAAAACTAGTGTTAAGATAAAGTACACACGAAAGCAAAGAGATGATATGAGGAAGTAGTAGTACCATATAGAAGTTGCAAGTGTGAACACTTCGACTAGCGAGTTGGCATAATAAATGTTCTATTACTCTTTAAGGGTGGAAAGGATAGATTTTGAAGAGCGCTTTTGGGTATACTTACACATGCTTTTGAATTTTGAGGTAACCATCTACTCAAGTGTGGGCACCTTTTTAATTAATCCCCCCTTACCCGCATAGATAAATCCAAAAAAGCCAACCAAAATGTATCACAAATCCTTTAAGGTTTGGAGAAGCATTGAAAAAGCACTACCAATTTTAGATCCTAAGTTAGATATCGTGCTATCCATGTAATGATGGGGTTTATGGATAGTTGAAACACACAATAATTTGTGCAACCCTAAATTAAGGCTTTGATGAAAACATTTGAAAGTATTAGGTAGCTCTTAAGCAAGATTGTGGTATAGGAAAACTATTTACATATAGGACCACCATATAAGGCTAGTAGGGCT
This sequence comes from Cibotium barometz, assembly GCF_041138505.1. Lineage (NCBI taxonomy): Eukaryota > Viridiplantae > Streptophyta > Polypodiopsida > Cyatheales > Cibotiaceae > Cibotium > Cibotium barometz. The sequence goes on from NC_141092.1 coordinate 23,865,504, forward strand.
GGCATTTACGTAAGGTACTCAACCAATACATACACGGGTTCTCTATAGTGTGAACCCAACTAAATGAGCTGGCCCTATAACTATGCGAGTCTCTAGAATGGCTGTCACACAGCCTGTCATCCCACTGGCCGCATATCACCCATGATCTCACCAACCATGCCAGTGATGTAAGTGTGGGGCCTATCCCCCAGGCGGGGGTCATCAGTGTCCACCGCCTCACTAGACGAGCTCGATATCTCAACACTCCCCCTCGAGCTCAACTCCATCTCCTCATGTACACCAAGTGAAGCCCTGAATCTGCGGAGCTTCTCTATACCCAATGCTTTGGTGAAGATGTCAGCTACCTGATCCTCTGTGCTGACATAAACAAGGTCAAGGTCTCCTGCCAAGACCTTCTCTCTGACGAAATGGTAGTGAACCTCTATGTGCTTCGTACGAGCATGAAAGACTAGGTTCCTGGCCAACTGTATACTGCTAATGTTGTCACAGAAAATGACAACTTGTCTATCCACTGATAGACCCAAATCTGCAAGTAGCTTTCTCAACCAAGCTACCTCACATGCTGCCATAGCAGCTCCTCTGTACTCGGCCTCTGTACTCGATAGAGCAACCGTAGGCTGCTTCTTGCTGCTCCAAGTCACAGCAGCACTCCCCAAAGAAAACATGAATCCACTGGTAGATCTTCTATCTGAGATACTACCAGCCCAGTCAGCATCTATGTACCCATGTACACATATCTGTGTCGTCCCAGTCTCATAGAATAGTCCACAATGCAAAGTAGACCTCACATACCTCAGTATGCGTCTCACTGCATCCAAATGCGGTTTCCGTGGAACCTGCATAAACTGACTCACCAATCCAACAGCATAGCTCAAATCTGGTCTGGTGATCGTCATATAGATCAAGCTTCCTACTATGCGCCTATACATAGTAGGATCCTCCAGAATCTCTCCAGAATCTGCACTCAACTTGCCATTCTGATCCAATGGCACGGAAATAGGCTTACAGCCTGTCATACCACCATACTTGGACAACATGTCCAAGCCATACTGTCTCTGCAGTAATCCAATACCATGTGGTGACCTAATCACCTCAATGCGCAAGAAATATCTGAGCTCACCCAGATCCTTCATCTTAAACTTCTGTCTAAGCAAGATCTTTACATCAAAGATCTCTGCATCATGGTCCCCCGTAATGATCAAGTCATCTACATAGATGACAACAAGCACAACCCCTCTATCATCATGTCTCACATACAGCGAGAAATCTGCATTGGCTACATGAAAGCCAATAGTGACAAGATATTCAGAAATCTTGTCAGACCATGCTCTTGGTGCTTGCTTTAAGCCATACAAGGCTTTCTTCAACCTGCAAACATGCTCGGGGTGACTCACATCCTCATAACCAGGTGGCTGTAACATATACACCTCTTCTTGCAAATCCCCATGCAAGAATGCATTCTTTACATCCATCTGATGTAAAGACCATTGCTTTGACGCAGCCACTGCTATCACAACTCTCACTGTTGCCATCTTGGCAACTGGGCTGAAAGTTTCCTCATAATCAATGCCATATGTTTGCGCATACCCTTTGGCTACCAATCTAGCCTTGTACATGTTTATGCTTCCATCATTGTTATGTTTTACTTTGTACACCCACTTGCATCCAATGGCTTTCTTGCCTTCAGGCAATTGCACTAAATCCCAAGTCTCATTTCCATATAGTGCATCCATCTCCTCATCCATAGCTTTCTCCCAACACACATTTCCAACAGCCTCATCAATGCATGTGGGCTCAACAACCTGCACAACCTTTGCCATATATGTATAGTGATGTGCCACATAACCATCATAGGTAAATCTCTGCACAGGGTTTTTCACTCTCCCAGATCTTCGCAGCTTTTCTTTCATGGCTTCCATAGCCTTCTTTACACCAGGTGTTCTCATAGCTAGGATTCCAAGCTCCTCATCAAGGCTCATATCTGAGAGCCACTAGACTCTCCATCAACATGAGAATGCCCTGCAGAAATGTCAGGCATACTAAGGGGCTCAACCACTTTCTCTTTTCCTTTACGTGATGTACTAATCACATTTGCAGGACTGGTATTATGACGCAGCCTGCCACTCCATGGTCTATCAACAGACCCACTAGATGAGGACTCTCTTGGTCCACTCAAAGACTGTGATTGCTGAACTGCATTCTGTGCAACCACACTTCCACTCACATCAGCCCCAACAGCTTCTTTTTCAGCAGCATACCAGCTGCTCATCTCATAAAAGACAACATCCCTGCTTACCCTCAACTCACGTGTAGCAGGGTTATAACACCTGTATCCCTTTTGCTCAAGGGAATATCCAATAAACACACATTTTCAGCTTTCGGATCCAGCTTAGTTCTCAGCTCATCTGGCACATGCACATATGCAATGCATCCAAAGACTTTCAGATGAGACAAATCTGGTTTTCTGCCAGTAAACCTCTCCTCTGGAGTTACATCATGTATGGCTGCAGTTGGAGTCCTGTTCATGATGTATACTGCTGTAGAAACAGCCTCATCCCAATAACTGTGCGGCATATTCTTCTCTTCCATCAATGCTCACGCAATCTCAGCAATGTGCTGTTTTTCCGCTCAGCAACTCCATTTTGCTGCAGAGTGTTTCTGCATGTGAATTGTCTCCGAATACCATTCTTCTTCAAAAATTCAGAGAACTCATTGGAGAAGTACTCTCCCCCTCCATCTGACCTTAGGCACTTTACATATTTCCCTGTTTGCTTTTCAACCAAAACTCTTAAATTCTGAAAGTGAGTGAACACCTCACTCTTCTCCTTCATGAAATATATCCACACTTTCCTTGTGTGGTCATCAATGAAAGTCACATAATACCTGCAGCCTCCCATAGACATGGTCTTCGTAGGACCCCATACATCTGAATGCACAACATCTAGTGCATTTCTACTCACATATCTGTTACGTGGAAACACATGCTTTGTTTGCTTTCCAAATTGGCATGCTTCACATATTTTCTGCATACCTTCCACTTTAAATTTTGGCAGCCCTGTCACAATTCCTTTAGTCTCTGCATAGACTTCATTCTCTGCACATTCACATATCCAATTCGTTTATGCCAAATGTCTATGTCTGCAACAATTCCTGAACCATTTGCAAACATCGCAGTACTCATTTGAGGCATGTCTACATTCAACGTAAACATTCTGCCCACTCTGTTGCCTTTTGCAACCAACCTGCACTTGTCTTTAAAGTCTTCAACATAACAACCATCAGGGTTAAACTGAACCTGCAAACCCTGCTCAATCATCTGGCCAACTGAAATCAGATTCTTTGTTATGTTCGGAACGTGAAGTACATCTGCAAGGTACTTCACTTTGCCATCCTGCATAGACAATGGCACATCTCCAACATGGGCAATTGGATGAGCAGTGTCATCCCCTGTTTCTACAAAACCTGGTCTTTCCGGGTTTTTCATCTTTTTGAACCATTCCCCATGACTTGTCATGTGGTTCGAAGCACCTGAATCCACATACCATACATCATCTTTTTGTGCTGCATCAACATTTTCAGACATGGCATTCACGACATACTGCATAACAAACAACCTTTCATTATCCTCATTATTTCTGCTTGAGGATGCATAGTTGTTTTGCTGCACTTTCCCATTTTGCATGTCAACCTGCTTCTTATAACATTCTGCCTGCACATGTCCAGGCTTACCACAATAATAGCATTCACGTGCATCATTATACTGCCTTTGCCAATTTCCACGGCCTCTTTGACTCCCCCTGCCTCTGAATTTGCCTCTTCCACCTGTGTGTTGTTGTTGTTGTTGTTGATTCTGGGACTGTTGTTGTTGCTGCTACTGCTAGCCATAATTCTGATTACCTGTTCGGCCACCTCCTTGATCGCGTCCACGGCCTCCTCTACCTCGTCCTCTTCCTGAACTCGTGTAGAAGGCCTGTTGCTCTGAACTGTTTTTGCTTTGTGAAGACTGTTGGTCTTCACCCAAGCTCTTCTCTTCGATAATCAGCATAGACACCAAATCTGTAAATTTGGGAATGTTTTCCCGAGTCTTAATAGACGTCTTGAATGCCTTGTATTGTGGCCCGAGACCACGTAGACAGACCTCCACCTTATCATCATCATCTACTAACACACCAATAGATGCAAGGGATTCCACATTACCCTTTATCTTCAACGCATAGTCACAGACATGCTCTTTTTCTCCATAGTATGAAGTTCATTCTTCAACTATATCTTACGTGCCTTGGTATTTGTTTCATAAAGCTTTACCAAGGTGTCCCACGCCTCCTTGGGGGACTTGGCATCCTGAATGTGCCCAATCATGGTGTCCTGTATACTAATGGATAGCGAGTACATAACCTTCCTGGCTCCTTGGTTCCAGTCTTTAAACTCTTTCACATCTGCAGAGCAGTCGAATTTATATCCGGTATCTCCGAGTCCAGTCTTTAAACTCTTTAAGAGTACACATAATATGAAAGGTACTCAACCAATACATACACGGGTTCTCTATAGTGTGAACCCAACTAAATGAGCTGGCGCTATAACTATGGCAGTCTCTAGAATGGCTGTCACACAGCCTGTCATCCCACTGGCCGCATATCACCCATGATCTCACCAATTGATTTGGAGAGAAGTTTGACAGTTTTTTGCTATAGCACTAAACCCTAATTCAGTCTGAGGGAGTTAGGGATACTTCCAAGGTGTTTGCATTGCCTCATTCTACTCTCCAAGGGCTACATTTGGAGCCCTCAAGTGTTTGATTCAAACTCCGTTTACTTCTCCAATTGGTAAGTTTACCCGGAGGACAAGAAGGTTGCCTAGTAAAAACAGCATATCATTTTGGCAAAGTGAGCATAGGGCTAGGTTTCCCATATCCTAAGAAGAATTGCTCTTGAAGGGCTAGGGAAGCTATGCCAAAACAGTGCGAATTTGGGCTCTACAGCAATAGCGGTGGAGGCTCAAAATTCTCACTGTTCTGGCACTGCTCCCCCAGGCTCCCAGGGTCATTTCTGATGCATTCACAAGAACATTGATGGTACAAACTAGAAAAAACAATGATATACTTGATGAAAATAAGTTTGTAAAAATTGTATTGTATTCATAATAAGAAGTGATACATTATCTTTACAAAAGCTTTCTTACAATATTGAGCTTCCTTCTCTTGTTATTCGGCGGCAGAGTGTGCTCAAGGAGTGATTGGGCTATTTCTTGAGGATCCTCTATGCCTATGCTTTTGGCTATACCTATATGAGCAAGAAGCTTACCCCTAAATCTAGAACCAAAAACATCGAAGGCGAGGGATTTTTTAATCAGAACTATACATTTGGTGCTCTGTGACATAGAGGCTATACAGCGCACCTTAGAGAGGGCTTTCAAAAAGAAGAGAGTGAAGGCAGATTGAGGGGTGTAGTCCCTGTGGATAATGGCGATACCATCCATAGGAAGTCGACCAAGATAGTGCACTAACGCAGCATCATGTCCATGGACCTTGGTCTGGTCTCTGCTACCGTCGCCTATCCCAGAGCAAATGCGTCAATTTCAACCACCCTCTGCAATTAAAGGAAAAATCAAAAAATTTTCCTATACATAATTACAAATGTTTCTAGGTTGTAAAAGGTCAATTATTACCTCTTGCTCAATGTCTTCTTTTGCCAAAGTGCTGGTGGGGGCGGAGAGGTCAATCGAGGACTTAGCCTCATCCTTTTTTGGTGCTTTGGTCTCCTCCATCACTCTAACAGCAAGGGTATCCTTTTCAGCCTCTAGCTTGTCTTGTAAGGTTGTGAATTCCTCCTTTGGAACTAGGGCTTGCTCCGTGGTCTCAACCATAGTTTCCTTAACCAAAGCAAATGTCTCTACGATAGATTCTCCAAGGGGTAATATAGCACTATCTAGGTGAGGACCGAGGTTGGACGTATCAAGGTCCCACCTCACATCGCGTGCATATAATGCCCAAGCATTCATCCATTCTCAAGCCAGTTGCCTTTTCAAAGTCATGAAGAAATAAGTATTCTTCACCTTCCACCACAATGGTGCTCAAGAGATTGATCTCAAGCTCTGGCAGTACCTTGCTCTCCTTGTGTGGGGAAGATGGCCCCGCATCTTTTACTACAGTGGGTTATTCAGCTGCAGATTGTGCACCCTCTGGAAAGAGCTCTGATGCAAGTTGCTCTTCCACACTAGCACTCGTTCCTCCTACCTTCACTTCCTTGTCATCCCTCAAATACCCTGCCAACTGCAATGCAGGCATCTCTACCTCCTCATCCGAATCCTCATCGCTGATGAGAGGAACGCAAAAGTGACGAGCCACGAGAGGAACCTAGTTCCTAAATTTCCCTTCCCCAACCTCTTCACCTCTTGCTTATTGAAGGTACAGTAAGCTCCTGCGGGGATGCAGATGTCGATGAAGCATTCAAGGTGTTGGATGTAGGGGCGGGCATATTGTTGAATGTACTTAAGCAGCTCAACAAGCACCCATCGATCATTGGGGCAATGGGGAAAGGAGATGGAGTGGGGAGCCAAGTATTGCTCCATGTATGCAATCTGCGTCTCATAATGTTAGGACACAAGGGCGAGTGACTTTTCAAAGTCGACTTCATGAGAGAACATGACAAAGAGCTCGCTCTTGCCCGCCCACAGGGTGGTGGAGAGGAACTCACAGTACATTTATGGCACAAAAGGTTGAGTATCTTGGTCACATAGTGAGAAAAGAAGGCATTATGGTGGACCCTAAGAAGGTTGAGTGTGTTAAGAATTGGCCCACACCAATAAATACCAGTCAAATAAGGGGATTCTTGGGCTTGTCATCATTCTATAGGAGGTTCATTAAGAGGTATGCTCATATTGCTGCACCTCTCATCGACAAGCTTAAGAAATAGGCTTTTTGGGATGCTATAGCCAATAAGATCTTTCAAGAGCTCAAGGAGATGCTCACATCAGCCCCTATACTTGTATGACCGGACTTCTCGAAGCCATTTGTGGTTCAAGCCGATGCTTGTGGAAGAAGTATTGGGGTTGTTTTGTTCCAAGAACGTGGAGTGATTGCTTTTGAGAGTCGAAAGCTTGATGAGAAGGAAATAGTTATGCATGTCTATGATCAAGAGATGTTGGCAATAAAGAAGTGGCAGCATTACTTGTATGGGAGTCATTTCTTTTGTAAAGAGTGATCATAGAGTGATTCAATACTTTTTGTCTCAAGGTTTACACTCTCTCCCAAATAAAGAAGGTGGGTGGCTACATTGCAAAATTATGACTTTGAGATCTCTTACATGAAGGGGAAAGAGAATGTTGTGGCGAATGCATTGTCACACATATGGGCATGTAGATGTATGAAAATTTTGGAGGTACATAAATATTGGATTTTGGATATCCAAGACGAGTACCTATTGGATGAGGAAGTGGCACCATTGGAGGTACATAAATAGTAGATTTTGGATATCCAAGACGAGTACCTATTGGATGAGGAAGTGGCACTATTGTGGCAGAAATTACAGCAAGGATCCCATGATGATTGCTACATTTTGAACTTTGTAATGGACTCATCTACTACAAAGGCAAAGTCTAACTTGTGCCTACTACAAGCTACAAGAAGAAGGTGTTAGAGGAAATGCATTCTTCTCCATTGTCGGGGCACATGGGGCTGTTTAAGACCTTTGAAAAGGTGCGAAAGAGTTTTTATTGGAAGGGAATATGGAAAGATGTGTATACTTTTGTGACAAGTTGCTTGCCTTCTCAACAAAACAAAGATCCCACACATAAGCCCAGAGGTTTTCTTCAGCCTTTGCCTATTCTAGATGGAAAATTAACACACATTTCCATGGATTTCATAACGGGGCTTCCTCATACAAGGAGGGAATGGGATAGCATATATGTGGTGGTAGACTGCTGGACAAAAGTGGTGCATTTTATTCCTTCCAAGGTCAAATTTACAGCATCTATGGTTGCAAAATAGTTTGTGGATCGTGTGTTCAAGTTGCATGGAGTGCCACAACAAATTGTTAGTGAGACCGAGATGTGAAGTTTATGAGTTCATTTTGGAAGACATTGTTTGAGATCATGGGACTGAATTGACACCTAGCATCGCCTATCATCCCGAAACCGATGGGCAAACCGAGAGGGTGAATAAGTGGGTGGAAACCTACTTAAGGCACTATTGTCATTATACGCAAGGTGTTTAGGAGGATGAGTGGTTGCCAAGTTTGATCATAATAGCATGCATCATGAGAGCGTTGGCATGTCACCTTTTGAGGCACTTTATCGGTACAAAGTGAATATGCCAATGATGATTCAAAAGCAAGAAGGGGTGAATCCTAATGCAAAAGAAGAGATGGAAAAGTTGGATGCACTCTTGCAACAATGCAAAGCTAATATGAAGCAAGCTCAAGAAAGGATGAGGCATTATGCTAATGCTCATTGGAGACTATTGGAATTCATGGAGGGTGAGTGGGTGTTCTTAAGGATTCCCAAGACAAGATATGGTTCTCTAAAGGGCATGACAAATACCAAGCTAGCTCATCGCTACCTCTTGACAAAAGTGGTGCATTTTATTCCTTCCAAGGTTAAATTTACAGCATCTATGGTTGCAAAACAATTTGTGGATCATGTGTTCAAGTTGCATAGAGTGCCACAACAAATTATTAGTGACTAAGATGTGAAGTTTATGAGTTCATTTTGGAAGACATTGTTTGAGATCATGGGGACTATTTTGACACCTAGCACTGCTTATCATCCCAAAATCGATGGGAAAACCGAGAGGGTGAATAAGTGGGTGGAAACCTACTTAACTCACTATTGTCTCATGATACACAAGGTGTTTAGGATGAGTGGTTGCCGCATGCCGAGTTTGCTCATAAAATAGCACGCATCATGAGAGCATTGGCATGTCACCTTTTGAGGCACTTTATGGGTACAAAGCGAATATGCCAATGATGATTCAAAAGCAAGAAGGGGTGAATCCTAATGCAAAAGAAGAGATGGAAAAGTTGGATGCACTCTTGCAAACAATGCAAAGCTAATATGAATGAAGCTCAAGAAAGGATGAGGCATTATGCTAATGCTCATCGGAGGCCATTGGAATTCATGGAGGGTGATTGGGTTTTCTCTTAAGGATTCCCAAGACAAGATATGTTTCTCTAATAGGCACGACAAATACCAAGTTAGCTCATCACTACTACTTGACAAAAGTGGTGCATTGTAATCCTTCTTCCAAGGTCAAATTTACAGCATTTATGGTTGCAAAACAGTTTGTAGATCATGTGTTCAAGTTGCATGGAGTGCCACAACAAATTGTTAGTGACCGAGATGTGAAGTTTATGAATTCATTTTGGAAGACATTGTTTGAGATCATGGGGACTTTTTTGACACCTAGCACCGCCTATCATCCTGAAATCGACGGGAAAACTGAGAGGGTGAATAAGTGGGTGGAAACCTACTCAACTCACTATTGTCATGATACACAAGGTGTTTGGGATGAGTGGCTGCCGCTTGCCAAGTTTGCTCATAATAGCACGCATCATGAGAGCATTGGCATGTCACCTTTTGAGGCACTTTATGGGTACAAAGTGAATATGCCAATGATGATTCAAAAGCAAGAAACGGTGAATCCTAATGCAAAAGAAGAGATGGAAAAGTTGGATGCACTTTTGCAACAATGCAAAACTAATATGAAGCAAGCTCAAGAAAGGATGAGCCATTATGGGAGGCCATTGGAATTCGGGTTATTGGGTACTCTTAAGGATTCCCAAGACAAGATATGGTTCTCTAGAAGGCACGACAAATTCCAAGTTAGCTCATCGCTACCGCTTGACAAAAGTGGCGCATTTTACTCCTTCCGAGGTCAAATTTACAGCATCTTTGGTTGCAAAACAATTTGTAGATCATGTGTTCAAGTTGCATGGAGTGCCACAAAAATTTTTAGTGACCGAGATGTGAAGTTTATGAGTTCAATTTGGAAGACATTGTTTGAGATCATGGGGACTATTTTGGCACCTAGCACCGCCTATCATCCCAAAACCGACGGGCAAACTGAGAGGGTGAATAAGTGGGTGGAAACCTACTTAAGGCACTATTGTCATGAAGGTGTTTGGGATGAGTGGTTGCCACTTTCTTAGTTTGCTCATAATAGCACGCATCATGAGAGCATTGGCATGTCAACTTTTGAGGCACTTTATGGGTACAAAGTGAAAATGCCAATAATGATTCAAAAGCAAGAAGGGGTGAATCCTAATGCAAACGGAGAGATGGAAAAAGTGGATGGACTCTCGCAATAATGCAAAGCTAATATGAAACAAGCTCAAGAAAGGATGAGGCATTCAAAAGCAAGAAGGGGTGAATCCTAATGCAAAAGGAGAGATGGAAAAAGTGGATGGACTCTCGCAATAATGCAAAGCTAATATGAAACAAGCTCAAGAAAGGATGAGGCATTATGCTAATGCTCATTGGAGGCCATTGGAATTCATGGAGGGTGATTGGGTATTCTTAAGGATTCCCAAGACAAGATATGGTTCTCTAAAGGGCACGACAAATACCAAGTTAGCTCATCGCTACTATGGGCCATACAAGGTGGTGAGGCGTGTTGGTGAAGTTGCTTATCAATTGGCACTTCCATTAACCTCAAAGATTCATGATGTGTTCTATGTATCAAACCTCAAAGCTTACCTTGGGCCGGAGGTATTTGTGCAAGATGAATTGCCTCTAGTGGATGAGGAGGGAATGATTGAGTATGTACCGGAAGCAATTTTGGGTATACAAGAGAAAGAGTCATTCGCAACCGTACATTAGTGGAGTACTTGATCAAATAGTGAGGGCTACCTAAGGAACAAGCTTCTTGTTGGCAACCCGCCTTTACATTGGAAGGATTTGAAGGGTTGTTGGATGCATTTTGGAAGTCCAACGAGGGTCATGAACAGTGAATTAACTTGCTCGAAATTACTGTAAATTCACTATGGACAGCCCTATACCTCTGGTGGGGGGGAATTGCATGCATTATGATTGGAAGCTACTCAAGGTTCTTTTACCATTATGGGAAAGAAGTTATGGCATGTTTTGAAGGCTTATTGAGCAGTTTACACACATATACATGTGATTTTGATATCCCATACATGGTGAAAGCATAAGCCTCAAGATTTACATGAGTCCGTTGACATATACCCAGTCCGTTGACATATACCCCATCCATGGGAATTGTAATTATACATATCAATGGTTTCAAAAATGAAACCTTTTGGGTGGGGATGGTTTGTAACAAAGTAGAATGGTCCCATAGGAATAATGGGCCCAAGGCCAATTGACCATGCCTATGGACAACACTTATGATAGTGTGAAATGGGGGTCATGTATATAGGTCTCATACACCATACTTTTGATAGCTTTTTGATAATCAAGCTACACAAGCCTTTGCTTTCTCTTCATGTTCTAATCCTAGGTTAATCTCTCATGTTTACCTTAATCTTAGGCTAATGAGGATCAATATAGATTGTCAATTTCTTTCAAATCATTTTAGAACTATTATTTGTTGGTCTAGTTCTCGTTTTCAAGTTCATGTTCCGGTTGATGATTCTACGTAGATTGTCATTTTGCTAGTTAGGCTCACTTTTACAAAACATTATAATGTCCAAAATGTCATTTTATATGCTAGTTATGCTTTGACAACAACTATGGTCTGATGGCTTCAAATGTTTGTTTACATTATTTTCAAAGGCTTGATTTGGCTTCCATTGATAATAATTCTCTTGTGATTTCTTCTTGGATGAGAATCAAAGGTACCCCTCTACTTTTATTAGATATCAATGAGCTACAAGATGTACAAAATTCACTAGGTTGATACAATGCCTTTTCCTTTTCAGGTCTTGAAAGAAAAACAACCTTACTTTGGGAGTCTCTCTAGATGCTAATGAGCTTGATGCTATGCCCTTAACTCAGCCATGTGACTATGACCCTTTAGAAAGGCTCAAGATTATGTAGGATGCTCAACATGCTAAAAACTCTCATTGTACTAGCTCTTTGTAATGAGAAAACTTTATTTTTTCATTCCCCTCCCCTTTTGCCTCTTATGACCATGGGCTCTTGGTCCATTATTCATTGTGAATTCCCTTTAATAAGTATATTATCATCCACCCACATGTACATGTCTGGGCTTATGACAATGATTCAGATACCCTAATTCCTCCTACCTCTTCTTTTGAGGAAGTTTGTTCTTTTGATGGCATTTTAGAGTGAAATAATAGTATCGTTCTAAATTAGACCACTTCTGATTCTTCTTAAGTACTATATGTTTGTGTTTACTTTATCTGATATGTGGTCTTCTTTTCTATATGTTTGTGTTTACTTTATATCTGATATGTTTGTGTTTACTTTATATCTGATATGTGGTCTTCTTTTCTATATTTAGCTTGTAATTAATAGGTCTTTGTAACAAACTCCTGATCCTACACTCTACTTTATGCATCATGTAAATACTTTTTGTGGCAACAAAGCTAATTGTTTCCACTCTAGTGAAATTACACATGTGTTATGTCATGATTGCCATGACATGCAATATTAAGTTCGCTCTTAGGCACCTCTTCTCTATAAAAAAATTCCATCTTTCATTAAGTTTCAAAATTATACAAGACCTTTTACAAAATCTAGAAAACATATTTTTCTCATTCTCACATTTCACTTGTGATGACCTCTTCTCTTAATATTCATGGTGTAGAACTGTAAAGTATTTCTCTCTCTCTCTCTCTCTCTCTCTCTCTCTCTCTCTCTAACAACACCTTATGCACAACTAATTTTAAAAAAGAATTTACAAATTTATAGATAAGGGATTATTTAAATATCTCATGAAGGCACATGATATACGTAATTTTTACATAAAACTCAAGAGTTATTGTACATCTTTAAACTAGAAGATTTATAGTTTTAAAAAACATATTAGAGCTACTAAAAGCTACCCCCCCTCTCTCTCTGTCTCTCTCTACCAAAAAACACCTTACGTGCGACTAATAGTTCAAAGAAAATTTAAGTGTTAATTAGTGAACATCTTTAAATGTGTTAATGTGCATCTTTAAACTAAAGCATTCATCACTAAAAATGCATATTGGAATCACTAAAGATGAGGTAGAACATTAAAAATATTTCCAAAGGTCTATGTCATACCACTGTCAACTTGTCTTTGAGTTCACCATTATACTTGAAAGAATCACCCGCATGCCTCCTTACTTTTATCTATATGAGCATAAAAAATAATAATAATGGAATTAATTTAAGATCAACAACTCTCGTAACACTAGGCAAACAACCCACTTTAAAAATATAGACTTTTAATAGCATTTTGAAAGTGATTGTTTAGCGGTTTGTGAATGGCAAATATGTCAACTAGTTATATTTCAAAACTCAAAAGATATCTTACTAATGAGCTGTAGTATAGAAATAACCAATCTTAGAAAGTTTTTTCTGGGTTTTTGAATAGTCCATTTATTTATTCGTACATGGGTGTGTGGAGGATGAGTACCACTCAATTTTTGGTGTACTCTAAATGCAACATATGGTAGTATCATACAAATCTCTTTACATAATATCTTGATGTTTACTAGTTATTAAAACAACTTGTCTAAATATGTTCCAAATGTTTAACTCGAGATGAAAGTTGGTTGGTGCACCTCTAGTATGTGCATGTCTTCGGCACTAAATTTTATGTGATATTTCTACATTGATTAATAAATAAAATAAGGTAAAGAAACTCTTATCCACCTTTCTTTAATAATAGCAGGGCACAAATGACTACATTCTATAAAACAAGTTAGCTTAAAAGGTATTATGTATTAAAGACATTTTGATAACAATAAAGGCTTATGTAAGGCTATATCATACACCACTTTCTTGGTGTTGAAAAGGCGACAAATGGAGCTATCCCTGTAAATTTTGTTTTTCATATTGTATTACCGAAATGCCCAAGGAGTTTAACTAAAAATGGCCAAAGTCCCTACAATAAGGGAAAACTTCATTTGTAGCCTTTCTTCTAATGATGAGAGGTGTGGATTCTTTTTACCAATGATATTGTAAATACCAGAAAAATGTAGTCTGCCTTGCTATTACGTTAATGAGTACCTTTATTAGAGACCACTTTCATACATTTCAAAGTGTGGCGGGTGGTTGTTATACATGTGACATGGGTGCACCGACACTTATGAGTACAGAGTCGGAACAGACACTTATGAATATGCACCCAAAACGTTTTTTTAGGTGCATTTATTAATGTCTCACAGAGGTGTTGCAAGGTTGTCTCAACGAGGCGTTTGTCCCTCACGTGTCTCCCAAAGGTTTTTCTCTCATGCGCATTCCCCTCGTGGAACGTCGTGGATGTTTGGGCTTCTCGAAGATTGCATGCCAGGTATTGTTTTCTTTCTCCTACGCGATCAGTTTCTATTTCATGGACGATGATGCTGTTCTCCTCATCTGCGTTCAGAAGGGCTTCTACATGGGATTTGCTGATCACAATGGTGGGCCAATTAATGTGGCCATGCTGATTGTCGGCAGGATACCGCTAGGTGTGGGCGTAACATGGCAACCGAGAAGTAGGTGGGGATGGCTTCCTTAGGCGTAGCCTTTGGCACCGTCGAAACACAAGGAGGAGGAAGTGGCGGTGCTCGTTGGGCCTCTTCCTCCACCTCCGCCGAGTAGGCCACATGCCCCCCACGCCCCCATGCCCTCGCCTTGCTGCTTGTGCCCCTCCCGTGCAGCCACTAGTCCTGCCACACACCACCTCCGATCACGTCAACCGATCGCCGGCACATCAGCTTTGGTTGGTGAGGAGGTGGAGTAGGAGGAGGAGGAGGAGGTTCCGTCGACGAGGAGGAGGTCTGGAGGTGGGCGATTGGGAGAACGTTGAGACGTGGAGAGCAAGGCACGTGGAGTAGGGGTAGTCGAAGGTCTCGCGTGTTAAATAATGCCAGTGGCATTATTTAATGCACCTACAATAAAATCTGGATATGCACCAGTTCGAAAAAAACTATTTTCCCAAAAAGTAAAAAACCTTCAGCTAAAAATTGTGAAATTATTTATAGAGAAAATTTTCAAATTTTGAAGGTTTTGGTTCTACAATCCCCCAAAATCTGCAGGTTTTTATACCCTTATATTTAAAATTTGAAGGTAATTTTAAAAATCTGCAGGTGCAAATTACACTATACCCGGGTTTTTTTAGAACACTGATATGCACCTACAATATAAAATCTGAGTATATGCCCTCTACAATAAATTCCTCTACAGACAACCATAATCCAGACACACAAGCTTTTGGGAGGAACGACCAGTAAGCGGGCCTATAATCTAGAGAGGGCCCTCTAAATGTGAATTTCTTTAGGGTGTAACACTGTAGGCAAGGAGGACGACTTGTAAAAAAAGGCTCTAAAAAAAAAGGTCGCCACACCAGCCACACACAACCATACACGTACCAAGCGTGACAACCCGTCAAGGTTCGAACACACACTGAGTTGTCGATTTTGACTATTTTGGCTACCATTTCGCTCATGACACCCATTTTTTATTGGCTTCGTTACCCTAAAGGTGGGAGGCCAACTTCTCTAATGCACCCTCGAAATCATTAGGGCTTTTTTTTTTTGTTTCGAACCCACTGCACGCTCGAAACCAATATACGCGTTGACAAATTTCTAAAAGCAAAACACTTGTAAGATTGAGATATCATACCGTTATGGTGTAAGCTTCCACATAACGACTGCAAAGGTGTAAGCTGCACGTCCTGCCGGAGCCACCCGCTTGCACACATCATCCCCTGTGGCTTGTACACCTGACGTGGTTCTTCATCGCGTGCGGCTTAGAGTGCGAAAACGCTCTCAGAAATTGGGCTGAGCTCGAACCCTGGCACCAGCTCCTGTTTAAGGCTCAAGTATCCCCTTCGCATGAGTGACGCACAGGTATCCCTTTCCTATGAGTGACGCACAAGCCATGATTTGCGAGTGCATCTGTGCGAAATTTATTTGTATGCTAAACAGGGCGTATGGTTGAAGTACTATGTGTGCACGAACGAGAGAGAGATGAGGGAAGAAGGCAGAAATGAGCACTGCTTATGGCATTTGAATTGTCTCACGAAGATTAGCACAGGAAAAGTCATCGGTGCGACTGAGTGTGTGTGTGTGTGGGTGGGTGAGAGAGAGCAAGAGAGAGACTGCAGAATTGTCGCATCAAAAGGTTCACGTGTAGAAGACGAAGACCAGCAGATTGACCTTTTAGCCCATTTTGCAATTGAATCAGCCAATAGGATTCCGACTACTGACGTGAATGTACGCCAGCCTTGAAAGCGTCGACAACAACATGACAATGTCGCTGCTAGAACGGCTGGCACCTACAAGTTGCGCGTAATAAAAAATCCTTCATTTCTATTTTTTTTGGGGGGATATTTATATATATGTGCTGAAAAAGTCAAGTACACTTTTTTAAGTCATATACATCTGAAATTTCCTCACTACATACCACAGTATAAATTTGGTAACCACCTTGGAACCAAACGACTAAAAAGTTACAAATTGTAATCTAATTTAGATTGATGATTACCATTTGGTAACTTTGCACTAGTAAAAAATTACCAAATGATAACTCACCTTTTAAGAAAAATTACCATTAGGGTTTTTCTATAAGCATATATGATGCATGCTTAACAAGGCTCAAACTGATAACTTGAGGCTCACCAAGTAGAAATCACTATAATATCTTGCTATTTTTTCCAAGTTCTCTCAATAATTGATAGAAATAGCTTTAATTTTTTGAAACTCATACGACATCTAGCATGTATGAAAGAAATGAAGAGATCTTTGGAAACTTTAAGATCTAGAAAATTACCAAATTGTAACTCAAAATTTGGAATAAGTTACCAATGGTAATTTTATGAAAATCTCAAATTTATACTATGCTACATACCTCTATTTTTCACACTTGACTTCATTTAAGATTCTACAAAGCAAACACCATCTCTCCTCTTCCAACAGGCTACACGGCTCCCAAGAAATCTAATAGCCCAACATGATGCAAGCCTCCATCAAAACACTTGAAATGAAGGGCCCACATGCCAATCCTCCGCCAAAACACTTGAAATCTCCTTGGGATCGGACTCTCCCACAACAACTTCCATCTCTTCTTCCTCCAAACATCAAAACTCTATCTCACTCTCCAAATCTTGTTTGCAGTATTCAACATTGCCTTCCCCTCTTCTCATCACAGAGTAACGATCTTTGGTTGTTTTGCCATTTACTAACTTAACTCTATTAATCCAAGTCCAATCCCCTTAATCCAACAGGTCTCATCTACAGTAGTGGAGCACCACCCACTTTGAATATGATCAAGCACCTGGATCAACAGATCTCTCTCTCTACCAGAAAGATGGAGCTCCCAAGTTAGTTGGTCCAAGTCTTTCCACCCAACCACAGTCCAGTCCCAACAGTCATTCAGACACCTTAGCCCTTTATTGTTCAGCTTCTTAGTAGAGGTAATGTCAAGTAAACCCAAGGGGTGGTTGAATTTATGTGTCCAGTCACTCTGCATCCCCCATCCCAAGTCATCAAGCTCAGTTGTCTTTCCATCTTTTACATAGAATCTTGCAGAATGCAAACTTTGTTAATTTGAGAGGATCATAAGAAAACAGTTTATCTTTCCAGCCCAAATCCAACCATCTACCTTTATCATACACCTCTGATAATTCAACTAGTTCCCTTACCATTATGGCCCAAGATTCATTCTGAAGCAAGCATTTAGGTAGCATCAAGGCACTCCTTGCTAGAGAATGAGTAGGCATATGTAAAATTTCAATGCCCACATCCCCCTTTGGGACTGACAGTTCCCAAGCCAACCAAGTTAGGACCCTTCTGGACACTCTGCCATTCCTCCATAGGAAATCTCTAACAAGACCCACTATTCTTTTCCAATGGCACTTCCCAAAATCCATCATTGGCAATAAAAACATTATGTAAGCATTCAACACAGCATTACAAATATCAATCCTGTTTATGAAATGGAACTTTAATACCCTCCATTTTCCTTAACTTCTCCAAAAACCTATTAACAACCCAAGCAGTCATTTGTTTATATTAGTGACACAAACCCCAAAGGGGAATCCCAGCAATCTAACAATTTGTCCCTCACGCACCACCTCACAACCCCATTTCTTCACATCAAAATCATTATCAAGTTCTTCTCATTTCTAAAGAAACTCTTTCCACCACTTTCATTATATTTTATTTGTAAATTGGAAGAGTTTGACACGGCGTACACTTGCTTCTAAGCTAAGTTGTTTTGACATTGAATTTATCACGCATTAAATATATAATTTTTTGCAAAGATGCATCCTTCCCCCACAACCATACACACACACACACACCCAAGTACCACAAGGAGGTACCACCCTTCCAAATATTGACCAATTTTTATCAGGCAGTGGGGCAAGCCTTGGGACGAATTAATCCCACAAGGAACTCGGGGGGTTCACCTCAAAAAATGTTAGTGTACCACTGGTGCGTGAGTTCGACAAGAGGGGTTTTTTAATTAGATAATTAATCCCACAAGGAACTCGGGGGGTTCACCTCAAAAAATGTTAGTGTACCACTGGTGCGTGAGTTCGACAAGAGGGGTTTTTTAATTAGATAAATTAAGAAAACTTAACACGATTACATTAACAAGAGGGGTTTTTTAATTCAACTTTAGAAAAAAAATCATTTAGTTCATAAGTAAAGAGGGGTTGTTTTATTGGGGAAAAATTTTAGTTAAGGGGTTTTTTAAATAGCTTGAACGCACGTGATACCTAGGGTTTTC
Organism: Cibotium barometz; assembly: GCF_041138505.1. NCBI lineage: Eukaryota > Viridiplantae > Streptophyta > Polypodiopsida > Cyatheales > Cibotiaceae > Cibotium > Cibotium barometz. The sequence continues at coordinate 23,884,332 of NC_141092.1, forward strand.
TAGTAGTGCACCCCCCGAGACAAGCAATCACTCAATGAAATTGTTGAACACCGGACAACGTAAGCAAGGAACCATGCACCTATAGTCGAATATAGGGTTTGATGCTACAAATCCACCAACCCCTTTCTAAAGTGTCATGCTTGAGGGACAACTGGATCACTACTGTCATTACCGAAACTTACGAGTCAAAGTAATGGATTAGTTCCTTGGTCGATCGTAGTCAATAGCAAGGGCATGCAAACCTTCGCGCACCCACCTATATGAGAACACACACCCATGTGAACCCCTCCTAAGAGGGCTAACCTTACCCAAGGAGTGAGAGGGGGGATTGAATGCACAACCTTGCAAACTCAATGCCTTACCATTACACTACGAAGAGGACTTAACAAGAATTATCTTTGTACTTTGTAAGCTTCAAGCATCATGTGCATGACTTACATGAGCATGGCACACTAATGGTGAGTGTCAATTGCCCATCTATTGCTCACGTATGATAAACACATCGCCCTTTAGAAGAGCTTTGCATAAATCTATGATGCTACTTTGAGACAAATCATGTGGTGCACTTATGGTGAATGTCAAGTGCCCCATGCATAGCTCACATATAACAAACATGTATGATATCACCCATTGGAAGAGCTATCCACAAATCTATAATCCTACTTGTAGACAAGTTGTGTGGAATAGCCTTTGAAAAAAGATGATTTGCCTTGCTTATCAGTTATGAAACTTAGGGCGTAAAATAATAAAACAATATTCAAGTCTATCTCATTGAATGATCTCCTTTGTGAATATTAATGCAATTAGATTTTTTTGTTTGTTCTAAAACTAGTTTAAAAAAAATTATTCTCAAAGTTATGAATTTTTAATGGGGAAGACACATGGTGTGATAAAAGATTTTCATGCATTTTCCCCAAGCTAATCCAAGTGAATTAATAAGTGCCAAAAAGCCTTCACAAAAAGATGCCTTGTGAGGTTGATTATAATTGTGCCTCTTAAAAACAAGATCTTTAGAAACATGTAGAGCATCCATAATCAAATTTCTCTATAGACATAATAGACATCATAGTCACTTCCCAATAATGTACTTCTGTGAGCCCTTAAAACTAGGCATGTGATATAGCTTCCTTGCATGCTTTCTATGGTATGTTATCGCCAAATGGCCACCATACTTTAGGCAATGGAAGATGTATATGCCATATTTTAAGGAGCCTTATGGGCCAAAGGGTTGAACCCATCACATGGGACACAAGTCCTGCATCACATCTCCTCCACTTGAACTTGGTGGACGGGGGGAAGCCTAGTCTTATCATGTTTCTGACTCTTCCAACTTTGAAAACCCATTCTCAAGGAAGCTAAGAGAGAAAAATTTATGAAGGCTCAATGATGGGATAGTACTAGAGATGTGTGTGGGATAGTGCTAGAGATGTGTGTTTATATAAGAAAAATAGGTTATCCACTTCAAATCTCATTGGATTTCCTATTTAAGATTGATTGGATAATTAAGATAAACATAAAGATAAAAAGAAAACTATTATCCACTTAAAAATTAATATTTTTAATAAAAAATATTTATCATTACTAGATATGTAAATATATCTTAAAAAATATCTTTTGTTTTATAATTAAATAACTGTATTTTCTTTTATAATGTATTTTTTTTAAATTCTATTCAAAGGTTTTTCCTACATATAAAATATTTTCAAGAAATATTAAATTCAAAAAATTTTAAATTTTAAATTAAATAATATAAAATTTAAAAATAATATTATTTATCTAATTTAAAAATATAATCCTTTAAAATTAGTAATTTTAAATTCTTGTATATTAATAAGTTATATATATTTTATTATTTAAAATTCTATATTTTATTTTCTCTTTTTTTAAAAATACTAAAGATATACTAAATTAACATTTTCAAAATATGTTTTTAAAAAAAATGGGAAGGTGGAAAGGAGGTGCCACATGTCACATGCGTGCATGCCACATGGAATTTTCTTGACATGTGGCACTATTAGCTAATGTGGCATTAATGATGACTAGGATGATGACGTGGAAAGTCAACTAGGTTGACCATGTTGAGGTGGCAAGAAGATGTGGCATTAATGATGACTAGGATGATGATGTGGGAAGTCAACTAGGTTGACCATGTTGACATGGAGGGCGGAGGTGGCAAGGTGCTTATGTGGATCCTCTTGAAGCTGATGTGGACATAAAGTGACATGCATATATAAGATTTGTGCCTACCCAAGCCTCACACATGGCATGATATCTAGGATTTGAAGTTTACCAAGCCTAGATTTCTAAACCTAACTAAGATTGGTTCTAGACTTGAAAATGGGAGAGTGGACACAATATGGGAATTTCCAAACCTAGCTAGGATTGGTTCTAGACTTGAAAAGGGAAGCATGGACACACTATGGGAATTTTTACTTGGGGAGGATTGAAAATGGACCTTCCCATACTCAAATTAAGCCAAATTATTTTTAATAAACTAATGGTAACAAGTAAATTTATCCCTAGAGTTTTTAGGTTGAAATATTAAATATTTGATTTTATAGAATTAAATTACAATTGATTTCACGGGCCTCTGACAGTCATAACAAATTTTCCAAAGTAAATCTACAAAACGTTGGATTTATAATTTTCCAAAGTAAATCTACAAAAATCCAAACGTTGGATTTATAATTTTACCTTAGATGCACAATCTACTAATCTTCCTCAATCTAATCATCACTAGATCCATAAAAATTAAGCATTTTAAATGGTAGATGTGGTGGGAGGACAAAATAGTATGTTTTTTAATAATTCTAATACCTTTTAAATAATATAGAAAATAGTAGAACACATCAAAAATTAATCGATAAATCAAGTTAAGCTCTAGGTTATTTGAATTTGTAATATGCAAAGTGGGAACATCATATGAGTAATAGTGTAAAAGTTATAGGCAATTTACTCACATTTAGTGTACCTGTCCAAACCTCCGAGTCCAAACCTCCGACAGGGCTTGTATACAATTTTGGTTCCCAAAGAAAAGGGGATTTGTAATTATTGGATATTCGATTAGATTATAGTTTTAGTTGCCCAACTTTGCATATGATGTTTCATTAGAAGACCTTGAAGTGAAACTCCTTGGCTAACTAAGAGAGATTGGCTATTCTTCTTGAAAAAATGCATGTTTTTCAGGCTAAACCCAAGGGCGCCCACTAAACGAAACTAGATAACCTCATCTTGCAACCACCCAAAAGTGTTAAGCGCTCCCCTAAATTCCCTCATGGATAGCAAAGATATCTCTCAATGTCTTGTAAAGGACTTGGGGCTATTTTCATGGGAGGCATCCTCCAATCACTATAATTATGTGTTGCATTGCCAATGTGGGGTGTCTGGAGACTAGGTGTGTCACTCACCTTGCTACTCATCAATCCACATCTCCATTCTCATAGAATTGCATGCTTCAATGCTGGTACCTCTCTCACCACTCTTTTTTTTACTCAAGCATATAGGCTCCCTTTCTATTGAGTAGAGAAAGTAAAAGAAGGTTAAGGTTTTGAATTGTGCATACAAGAATTTTGTTGTGAGATTTACAAATTAGCTTTTATGCTTTGCCATAGATTTCACACATCAGGCACCGAACTAAAAAATTAGGTGTTGGGGCATGCTATGCAATAAGAGGAATTGAGCTTAAGGAAATAAGAGCTCGATACTCGAAGGGCTAGGGCCGAACAAAAGGAGATGGGAAGTGTGAGCTTACTTCAATCACGTGGCAAAGAGCTAAAAATAGTCATGGATAGGAGTGAGGGAGAAATTCCAAACTTAGAGCCCATTAATGAAGAGCCAAGAGCGGAGAAAAGGTTTGTAACCCTAGATGAAGGGGATAATCTACCAAGAGAAATGGGTGAAGTGGAAGACCGCCTGTACACCAAGAAGGACATCGAGTAGATGATCAATCATCCCACATGGAGCTCTTAATTCTACAAAGGTGTACGGGGCGACTAATGATGAGCCATTTCAGAATGAAGTGGCCGGAGCGTCCTATAGACTGGAAATGCCTAGAAGAGCCAATGTTGGTAGAGGACGAGGTCTAGGCAAGTGGGGAGTAGCCCCTCAAAGACCAAGGGCGGATCCAACCATAGATCTTAATGCGGCCAGGAATGGTCAAGAAACTAGGCACTGCTCTACAATCCAGACCATCCCAAATGAAGCCACACATAATTTTAAAGCTCATACAAAAATTCTTTGGGGATGGGGATTCGATTCAACATGTAGAGATCTTTGCGTCCACATGCAAAACCTGCAGGCCAGTAAGTGATGTAACAATGATTCATGCTTTCTCACTGAACCTAGAAGGGAAAGCGCATCAATGGTTCCAAACCCTCAAACCAGAAGATAAGATTAATTTCACGTGGCTTAAGAATGTGTTTGTGCCAAGCTTTGGAGTCTTGTGGCACATCTGCACAACATCAAACAAAAAGAAATGGAGTCGATGCAAGACTATGTGTCTCGGCTAAAGCACTTGAATTCAAGGTGTACTACGGGAGAGGCTAATTGATGATCAGTTATTGTCTTACTTCCGGAGAGGAGCCCGAGACCACAAGATGCATGATTATCTAGTATTAGCCCGACTGGCTACTTTGGATACATGTTGTAAGCTGGAAATTAAATATGAAGACAATATGATGGAATTGCCACAACCACCATAACAAGTCAAAATATCTTCGGTAGCAATGACTTCGCAAGTTTCGAGTCACCAAGAGATTGCAAATCGGAGCAAGCAAGTTGGGAACATGACTATGGATGAACTTAGTAATGCAAATAAGTCTAGAAAAATTGAAGATAAAGGATGGAAGAGAAACATCTAGGCATGGGCACCCATCTTTACCCTCGTAGCAGAGAACTGGTGTGGTATTCTCTATGTGTAGATTGAATCACACTACCACTGAATGCCCACAGTTAAGAGCAAGGTCATTACTCTATTGTGCGCACTGTGTAAAATTAGGGAATCATGACACCTCCATGTGCAGATATCCAATGTTCCAAACCATAGCACAGTTTGCGACACCTAGAGCCCCACTGGCCTTAGCAGCACCACCCGTGCAAGTCACTATAGTTGCAAGACTAAAAAACCCTTCCTATTTACCTAGGGGGATGTTTCGGGTACCTCTACCACCACCTGTTCTACCACCACAACCACCATAGGCTAAAATCAACCAAGTATTGATTGAAGAGCCATCAAAAGATATGGATATGGTGCATGAAGTAGAAATTAGTGGTGGGTGGTGGTGAGTACTATGAGGAAGCTATGGAGATTGCACCAGAATTTTATGTCTTATAGAATAACACGTAGTACTTGTGTTTCAAACCATGGTACAGTGGAAAGGTAAGGACATAAATGCAAATATGAGAAGAGGACCACTACAATGTTTTGGTTGGGGTGGACAGCATTGAATTGCTGATTGTCTGAACAAGAATGTGGTTCATACGTGTCAACCTCAACAATTGACTGCATCACCCAATGACATGCCAATAATTACTTGTACTAAATGTGGGATTGATTATTTGATCAAATATTGTCCATACTGTGCAAGTGGTTCAACTTCCACTTCTAACCAAGCCACTATCTGGACCATAAGTGTGCAACCTAGAAACATCATGCCACTCAATGTCCTCACACGAGCCCAAGCCCAATTAGGAGAAAAAGGGAAGAACCCAACAGATGCTACCACTTCTAGAACTGGCAGAAGAAGGAGGGTGAAAAAAGTGGGTAGTAACGGTGACACCAGAGTCACAATTCAAGATGGATCTGAAGAAGATACGATCGACACTGGATCCACTCAATCAAGATAAGAGAGGGATAAAGTGCTCAAACCAAATGAGCTTGACTAAGAAAGCGGCAAGGGGAAAGACCATCAACTCCTAAAGGAGTCGGTGAATGCCCAAATGCTGAAGAGGAGATAAGGAGTCGGTTAATACCCAAATGCTGAAGAGGAGATAAGGAAGCTTGAAGAAGCCAGGGCCCTAGTAGAAGATTGTCAAAGACTTCACGAAGCCAAAACCAGGTCATGGATACAATGTATCCAAGAAACGAACCAACAAGGGAAAGGGAATTGGACGTACCTACTCCAATTCCAAAGGAGTCGGATCGGAAGAGGGATCTCAAGGAAACATGATGTCAACAATGTTTAAGGAAGATGCGCAAGATGAGTCCATCCATTCATTCCCTAGGGATGGATACGAGATACACACATGGAATGAGCTCTCAATTGCTAGAGAACCTAGAGACATAGGCAGTCTTGAAACAACTGTATTGTCCACTTCATTTGTAAATGCCATTGGGGAAACTGCTACATAGTTCACCATCATTGTGGGCATACATAAAAGAATGGGTAGAGGGAGGACTAAGGCCATCCAACACTACATAGGATGTTCAGTCACCTCTAGCAAAAAGAACCTTAAAGCACACAAGAGAAAGAACAACCAGAGTTGTCGAAATACCAGTTAATCAATTGGGGCGTTATTACAAAAGTGACGACACTAATGCTACAATACCAATTCATTATAGCAGATACAGGCACTGGTGGCTATCTTCGATGGTGGGGTAGGGGTTAGCATTATCACAAAACGATGTTGGAAAATTTGGGGAAAACCCGATCTGAAAAGAGCAGATCTTCACTAAAATGGCAAACGGGACATCTTCAAGGACCATAATTTGGGCTTTTAGAGAATGTGCGACTCAAACTCTTTATGTTTTGCTACCATCATACATTTGTAGTAATGGACTTTCTGCGCCAACCAAACTCATATGACATAATATTAGGGAGACTCCTCATGAGGGAATCTAAATTGGTGCATGATTGGGCATTAGACCATGTGTATGTTTGCACAACAGGGATTCACAAATTCTAAAGATAGATATGAGAACATGGAAAGCACACCCCATAGAAGGGCAACTATTTGGTAATGATTCGGTCACAACCAAGCAAAACACATCCGTACAAATATGCGGCAATCCACGGTGAAAATTTTCAAGAAGATGGCAAAAATAGAAACGATATATCGCTCGACAAAATGCCTTGCTACTACGAAGAAAACCCACGGATGCCCAGTGGCTAAGATACCTCAAAGCTACTAAGGTACACGACAAGTTTTCTAAGGATTGGGGTGAGGAATTGAGTAAGATATCCCTTGAAGGGAAACATAGGGAGGACATAGTGAGGAAGTCATCCTTCGAGAACTGGAAACACCTAAGCTTACGAAAGTTGAGCACCGAAAACAAAACAAAGCTTTGGCAGAAGCTGAGCAAGAGGCTAGGAAAGTTATGGCTAAAACAAAAAGTGAGAATGAGGATAAACCAGACCTGCTTTTAGTACCAGACCATTTCAAAATATACACAACAAAAGGTGGTCTGACTAACGACCAAAATAGTTAAGGAAGATGGGTTGTCCACATCATACGATCAGCTGAAGTCAAGGAAATTGATATTACAGAACTAGGAGAGGAAACCAAACCTGTTTATATCCCTAAAAGGACTTGACTCCAGTTGAAGAAAATGAGCTTGTTGCTCTCCTTAAAGAGTTTAAAGATTGTTTCACCTGGAACTACAAAGAGATGAAGGGTGTACCACTTGAAGTGGTGCAACATACAATCCCAATCATGGACGGATCAAGACCAAAAACCAGGCAAAAACCATACCAGATGAATCCTAAATATGTGACAAAATTGTAAAGGAGGAAATCGATAAACTCATTGCTGGAGGATTTCATCGAGATAGAACATACGGATTGGTTGTCACCAATCATAATAGTGCCAAAGAAGAATGGGAAACTTAGGGTATGTGTCGATCTCAAAAGGTCAACGCAGCTACTTAGGGTATGTGTCGATCCCATTGCCTTATATAGAACACATTTTGGAGAGAGTAGCTGGTGAAGAAGCTTATAGCTTCTTAGACGGATTTTCAGGCTGCAAGCAGGTGTCTATAATTCCCAAAGACCAGTAGAAGACATCCTTCAATACAATGTGGGGGACGTTTTCTTACAAAGTAATGTCTTTCAGTCTCACCAATGCCCCAACAACATTCCAACGATTAGTGTGCACAGCCTTGAAAAGACTAACTGAAAAAGTGGTTGGAGGTATTCATTGATGATATGTGTGCACACTCTCAATGAACAGACCATTTGACTTGCTTGAGAAAGGTGTTTGAGCGATGTCGATGGTATTGTATATCCTTAAACCCTTTAAAATGCCAATTTTGGGTCAAACATGATGTGATATTGGGACACATTGTCTCTAAGAAAGGTCCACTGATGACAGTAAGGTCAAGTTGATCTTGGAATTGCCCCCACCCACTAATTACAAAGGTGTGCAAAGATTTATGGGCCACGTTGGGTATTACCGTCACTTTACGATATTTTATGCTAATATTGCCATAACATTATATAAGCTGCTCATTGTCTTTGAATGGACTGAAGAATGCCAAGAAGCATATGATAGATTGAAGCAAGCGCTGGCTAGCATGCCAATTCGAAGATTACCTAATTGGGACCTTATATTGCATGTGAACATCAATGCATCAAAATTTTCTTTTGGATGTGTATTGGCACAGCCTGGTGAGTTCAAATTGGAATACACAGTCTGCTTTGCTAGTCACCAATTGAATGATGCAGAGATGAATTATACCACCACAGAATGAGGAGGGTTGGCCATGGTTTATGCAATCATTGAAGTATTGACATTACCTATTGGCCAAAAAATTTGTATTCTTTGTAGACCATTAGGCTTTATTATACTTAGTGAACAAGCCTTGCACCACAGGAAGAATCACACGCTAGTTGTTATTACTATTGGAATTGACTTCATGCGGTTATGGTGAGAAAGGGAACACAACATGCGTTGGTGGGCTGATCACATATCGAGGATTCCAAATGGGGAACCGACCAACCGGTGTTGATAATGACCTCCCTGATTCTTGTTTGTTCGAACTGGACATGGTTCCCGAATGGAGCGAGGAAATATCAAATTATCTAGCTTATGGTAATCCGCAAATAATAAGAATGACCCTTGACAAAGATAAAATGCAACGGCTTGTTAAACTTGCTACACCTTATCAATTAATTGTTAGAGAACTATACAAGCTAGGTAAGGACAATGTCTTAAGGAGATGTGTGAAAGACAAGTTCATCTCACGATATTTGATGAAGCACATTCAGGGATAGTTGGAGGACATTTTGCTGGAGAGATTATAGCTCACAAGGTGCTTCAAGCAGAACTATGGTGGCCTACGTTGTTCAGGGATGCCATAGAGTTTTTCAAAAGATGTGAAGAGTGTCAGCTTTGCTATCCCATAGCAAAGGGATAGGATGCCACTTACCCCTATTATTGTAAGACAACCTTTCGAGAAATGGAGAATTGATTTTGATGGACCTATTAGTCCAGCTACACATCCATCAGCCTGATATGTGATCATGGCCACATACTATTTCACGAAAATGGACAGAATCCAGAGCCTCTAAGTGAGTTGATACATGAACAACAACTAAGTTCTTATATAAGCAAATCATTTCGAGATTCAGTTGCCCATTAGAGTTAGTCAGTGATTGGGCGGTTCAAATTTCATTAATGAGGTGATTGATCACTTACTTGTTGGATTCCTTGTAGTCCACCGGAAGTCATCACCTTATTATCCACAGGCTAATGGTTAAGCAGAGAGTACAAACAAGATTTTGTGTACTATCTTGACAAAAACATTAGAAGCAAGTCGAACGGATTGGAAACATAAGCTAATGGTAGCCTTATGGGCATATCAAACATCTTATAAGGTAGCAATGGGATATACTCCCTTCCATCTACCTTATGGTGTTGAAGCAGTAATGCCTATGGATAGTTCCAAGCTTAAGAATTGTAGTGCAAGAATGTTTGATTGAGAATGCATTTGCTGAAAGGCTAATAGATTTAGAGAAACTTGATGAAACCAGACTAATTGAATCACATGGACTTATGGTCGAAAAATTACGAAGAAAACATTGGTTCGACAATAACTTAAAACAAAAGGAACTAGAAACGGGGGGCCTTGTCCTCATGTATGGTGTAGGAAGCACCAAAAAAAAGAAAATCAAGTACAGAGGGTTAGGACCTTTTTGAGTGTCCGAGATCACACCTCAGGGGTTGATTAGAATTGAGACAGTTGAGGGCGTACAAATGGAGGGTTACGTCAATGGAAGTAAGCTTAAAAAATATTTTGGACCATTGACCCAAGAGATGCTCTTGCAAGAACATCTTTTAAAACAACGGAAGTAGATCACAAAAGAAAAAATCCAGCAAGCTCAAGAAGCAGCTAAGGCAAGAGAGGCCAAGGCCAAACAGATACTCCAAAAGAGGATGTTGCATGTGAACATGGCTTCATTAACTCTCCTTGACGAGGATGAACTAAACATTGAGCCAGTAGCACGGCTCAGGGTGGGAGTCTCCTATGGCTAAATGTCATGCAACGAGCATTGCATTGATAGATACGGGATCAAGTCATAAACTGATCTCATATGAGACATGGGTAGCTCTAGACAAACCACACCATTAGGGCACCAATGTATAAGTAAAAAAAGTGTGCACTTAACAACTACAAAAGCTGAGGGATTTCTAAGTGTTAATGTTTCCATTAGAAATAATTCCTTGGTTGGGAAGGTGTTTGTTATGCCTATAGGGTCGATGGAGGAGGAAATGATCCTAGGACGATCTTTGATTTGTGCCAGTAATTGTAATATCCAATGGGAGAAGAGGATGGCACAACTGAACGAGCGACAACGTCATTTCCATGCCCTTATCCCGATAAACAAAGGGAAGCAAGCCATGATTAAGGATATGGAAACACCAAGTACGATAACAGCAGCTCACGTAGTACCAGAGAAGGCATCAACCCCACAATCCATACACAAAAAATAGCCAAAGTCACAAGGTACTCAGTAGTGGTGGGTGCCTAAGGGTCAACTTGGAAACCAGTATTACAAAGATGAGAAGGGCTTAAATAAGGGATCAAGGAAAAAAGTTCAAAGAGCAGACAAGGGACAGAAATGGTCTTCAAATGTAACACCACCAACTGCCTAGAAGTGCCAAAGTACCACCTTGGTTTCCATGGTAATAAAAAAATAAAGGTATCCATTACTCAAAATAGATAAAAGGTAAAAATGGGGATCATTCACTTCATCCAACGTTTGAATGCATAATTAAGTGTCTAAGCATGAAAGGAACATAGGGTATCAACCTTGCACACACTTGGCACAAAACAGTTCACACCGTGAACTGGTCCTCAAATGTTCACGTCGTGAACAGGTTCAAAACAATTCACGTCGTGAACTGGTTCAAAAGAGTTCACATCATGAAATAGTCTAAACAATTCACGTCGTTAACTGGTTAACTGGTTCAAAAAATGTTCACGTCATGAAATACTCTAAACAGTTCACATCGTGAACTGGTCCTCAAAGGTTCACATCGTGAAATGGTCACATTTTCTCAATCAATCATGGGAACCCATGTGGCGTTCTTCATTAAGGCGCCCCCAGTCCAACGGCTATACCATAAAATCAGTTTTCTTTCCCTTTTCGTACATTTTGCCTTCGTCATCTTCATCGTGTGTGCAACTCTTGAGTTGTATCTCAATGATTTCGATTCCCATCTAGTATCTGCCTGCGAAGTCAACATATTCAGGTTGATATGGGAGCTTGTACCTTGCCTTTGTATTTTCTTTTCATGTTTTCAATTCTTGCCTTCTTTAAGCATAAGTTGCATAATCGAAAGTGGTTGATTGAATAAGCATGAATGATTGCTCCCCGTGTCTTCAATCACATACATTACCATCATCACTCTATTGGTAAATCACATCCTGTATTCACAAAAATTGGTTATTGGATACAAATTCACTCTTCAAAAATAAGGTATAAAACCTGCACTTTCACAATTTTGTCCATTTCACGGGTTTAGGCCATTTCACGGGAACATCTTTCACAGCCTCAAAACCTACACTTTCACGAAGACACCATTTCACGGAAAAATCATTTCACGGGTTTAGGACATTTCACAGAAACACCTTTCACGACTTAAAAATCTGCACTTTCACGAAACCACAACCTACACTTTCACGGCTATTTCATTTCACAAATAGAATTAGTTTGCTTGGTTAGAGGCTCACTTTTTCCTATAAATAGAAGCCTTCCCCTTTGTAAAAGCTTAATGGTGTTTATGCACTGTTACTCTGCTCTCCTGTCCTGAGCCATCTACATTGAATTTTTTAATAATTTAATTATTTTTGGCCTAATCCTCTCCAAAGTGAATTGGTGGCCACTCTTGCTTCAAACAAGAGTAGAACCCTCAATCCCTCAAGCCAAAGGAGAGCTTACAAGCTCTATGTAACTTAATTTTCTTACTTGTAAGCTCTATGTTACATAGAGCTTACAAGCTCTATGTAACTTAATTTTCTTACTTGTTTAATTTTAAATCTATGGTTTTCTTGATTTTCATGTTTTACAGTTGATTGAATTAAATTCAAATGCTATGCCTTTGAGGAAAAGGCCACCCCTTTTTACATTCCAGCCTTTCTTAATCTTAGAAAGATTAACTAAGGGATTAATTAAACTCTTCTTATTGTTTACTCTCTTGAATTTAAAAAATTATGTAGATTAGAGTTCTATGAATCTAATTTGGGTTAATTTAAGCTAAATAAAGAATGATAAAAATGAGAAATGGTCAGCCATACAAAGGAGGTTATGGCAAAATTTTCCAGAATTTGGTGAAAAAGAAAGTTTGTTTTTATGTTATTCCAAAAGAGTAATTCCCATCATTTTTGCATCTAAAAGAAAAATTCTAATTACTTCATGTACATATTCACCTATGAATATGCATGGATATCACTGATATTAATTATTAAAATTAATTTCTATGCATAGAAAGATGCATAATGAAATTTTTATTATAAAAGTGTTATTCTTAATAAAATTGATTTCTATGCATAGAAAGATGCATAATGGAATTTTTTTATTATAAAAGTGTTATTCTTATTAAATTTGATTTCTATGCATAAAAAGATGCATAATGGAATTTGTTTTTATTACAAAAGTGTTATTTTTATTAAATTGATTTTTTTGCATAGAAAGATGCATAAAGAAATTTTTTTATTACAAAAGTGTTATTTTTATTAAATTGATTTTTATGCATAGAAAGATGCATAAAGGAATTATTTTTATTACAAAAGTGGTATTCTTATTAAATTGATTTTTATGCATAGAAAGATGCATAAAGGAATTTTTATTATTACAAAAGTGTTATTCTTATTAAATTTGATTTTTATGCATAGAAAGATGAATAAAGGAATTTTTTTATTATAAAAGTGTTATTCTTATTAAATTGATTTTTATGCATAGAAAGATGCATAAAGGATTTTTTTTATTACAAAAGTGTTATTCTTATTAAATTTGATTTTTATGCATAGAAAGATGCATAAAGGAATTTTTTTACTTATAAAAGCATTATTCTTATAAAAATTGATTTTTATGCATAAATAGATGCATAAAGGAATTCTTTTTAGTTAAAAAGTGTTATTCCTATCAAATTTGATTTTATGCATAAATAGATGCATAAAAGGATTTTTTAAGTGTTATTCCCATTGAAGTTGATTTTTATGCATAAATAGATGCATAAAGAATTTTTATATCAAGATTAGAATTCTCTTAAATTCTATGAGTATTTGATAAATGAATAATTAAATACTCTAAGAGAGAAATTTCTATCGTTTTATATTCACACGGATTGTGAAAAGAAAATTCAAGAAATCTATCGAGATCGAAATATTCAGATAAATGATTAATTTATTCCTCTTTGGAATTCGTAACTATTTTAGAAATCAGTTAAGTGAATATTCAAAGAAAGAAATTCAGTAAAATAGTAACTAAATTACCAAACCTTTTCGAGAAAGATAGTTCAGGAAAAATCTTATTCGACTCGAACCTTGAATCAAACTATGACCAAGACCAAACTCTTTCGTTAGTTTCAAGGAAAGAAGGTGTGACCAGTTTAGAAAAATACAATAAGGTCATGGAGACCTATCTGATAAAGTTGCAATAGCTAACGGAGAGTCAACGGAGGACATCTCGTGTAGCAAGGTCGGCCGAGGTCTTGATCAGCCTCGGTTCGATTTAAATGGTGAGATTCCGGTATGCTGGATGAGGGACTAAGGAAGCGGCCTATGAGTGAAGTGCTAGGTGACCTGCGAAGGATCCTAGAGGGTGCTGACCATACGGTGCTCAGGCAAAGTTACCCACATGTGCGTCGTGGAAGATATTGGAACAAGGAGTAAGAGTTGTTTTCTGAATTCGGGCATGGATCTAGTTGATTGACCTTGCTGGTCCTCAACGGATGAGTCCATGGCTCTTTTATATGGATCTATTGGTTGATCTTGCTAATCTTCAACGGAGATTCCATTTTGATTTTTTTAAGTGAATATATTGTTGGGTACTATGAGCTAGGAACTAGGCGATGAGCGTTCTGTTTACCAATGATGCCATAGGTACACCGATGAAGGAAAAATTAGAAATTAGGATTCAACCGGATATTTTGGAGGATTATGATCAGTGATGCTATAGTTTCATTAAATGATTGTTTTAAAGACAACTGAATCTGTGAAAAAGGCAATTTCATATTGGGTGTGTGAGTGGTGTGACTAGTTTTAAGTTTGCACGAATATCCGGCTAGGGGACCTGGGAACTCTTTTCCCTAGTACCTGGGATAAAACCTAACCAAATTCTTAAATGGATCCCATCACTATAGTGGTTGGGCGGTTGGCTAACCCACGGGACTGGATGGGATTAGGCTCGACTGATGGATCCCTAAAATGAGACTCAATTCTATTATAGTACGATAGATGAAGTAAATCCCAGATAAAAATTGTTCTATGGAAAAGAATCAACGGCTATGCCTCTTAATGAGAGGAAAAATGCGTTGGTCTCTATCATCCAAGTGCAAGTCTTTTCCTTGATCTAACTCTGGGACTTACGGGTTCGATCAGATCAGTTCAGTTAATTAAGGCTCTTGACTACGCTAGAGTAAATTTATCTTGGAGGAATTTCCCGTGCTTTCTAGGCGAGGGAAGTTTTTTCCGGGTTCGGTTTTGGAAGAACCGAGGGATTAGTCTCTTGTCTGGATATCCATGGGCGAGGCCCCAAGTGAGGGACCTGCCCCACGCAAGAAGTGCTACTTTCGCTGCTAGCACCCCTAAATTCGTTGCGCAGAGGGGACAGGGATCTTTCACAACCAAGTTGGGAGCCTTCTGGACACTCTGCCATTCCTCCATAGGAATTCTCTGATAGGACCCACTATTTTTTTCCAATGGCACTTCCCAAAATACATCATTGGGTATAAAAACATTATGTAAGCATTTAACACAGCATTACAAATATCAATCCTCTTATGAAATGGAACTCTAATACCCTCCCATTTCCTTAGCTTCTCCAAAAACTATATTAACAGCCCAATCAATTATTTGTTTATTAGTGACAAAAACCCTAAAGGGGATTCCCAGCAATCTAACAATTTTTCCCTCATGCACCACCTCACAACCCCATCTCTTCACATTAAAATCGTTGTCAGGTTCTTCTCATTTCTAAAGAAAATCCTTCCACCACTTTCATTACATTTTATTTGTGAATTGGAAGAGTTTGACACAATGTACACTTGATTCTAAGCTAAGTTGTTTTGACATTGAATTTATCAAGCATTAAATATATCATTTTTTACAAAGGTGGGTCCTTCCCCCACAACCATACACACACACACCCAAGTACAACAAGGAGGTGCCTGGTCCACCCTTCCAAATATTGACCAAGTTTTATTAGGTAGTGGCAAGCCTTGGGAAGAATTAATCCCACAAGGAATCACTCAATGAAGTGGTTGAACACCGGACAACGTAAGCAAGGAACCATGCACCTATAGTCGAATATAGGGTTTGATGCTCCAAATCCACCAACCCCTTTCTAAAGTGTCATGCTTGAGGGACAATTGGATCACTACTGCCATTGCCAAAATTGTCAAGTCAAAGCAATGTTGGATTAGTTCCTTAGTCGATCGTAGTCAATAGCGAGGGCATGCAAACCTTCGCGCGCCCACTGTACATGAGAACACACACCCATGTGAACTCCTCCTAAGAGGGGTAACCTTACCCAAGGAGTGAGAGGGGGGATTGAACTCACAACCTCATGGTTGCAAATTCAATGCCTTACCACTACACTACGATGAGGACTTAGCAAAAATTATCTTTGTACTTTTGTGCTTCAAACATCATGTGCATGACTTCCATGAGCATGCCACACTAATAGTGAGTGTCAAGTGCCCATATATTACTCACGTATGATAAACACATTGCCCATTAGAAGAGCTTTGCAAAATCTATGATGCTACTTTGAGACAAATCATGTGGTGCACTAATGCTGGAATGTCAAGTGTCCCATGCATAGCTCATGTATAACAAATATGTATGATATCACCCGAAGAGCTATCCACAAATCAATAATCCTACTTGTAGACAAGTTGTGTGGAATAGCCTTTGAAAAAAATATGATTTGCCTTGCTTATCAGTTATGAAACTTAGGGTGTAAAATAATAGAACAACAGTCAAGTCTATCTCATTGAATGATCTCCTTTGTGAATATTAATGCAATTAGATTTTTTTGTTTGTTCTAAAACTAGTGAAAAATTTCATGCATTTTCCCCAAGCTAATCCAAATCATTTAATAAGTGCCAAAAAGCCTTTATAAAAAGTTGCCTTGTGAGGTTGATTATAATTATGACTCTAAAAAACAAGATCTTTAAAACCATGAGAAACATGTAGAGCATGCAAAATCAAATTTCTCTATAGACACAATAGACGTCATTGTACTTCTATGAGCCCACAAGAGTAGGCATGTGATATAGCTTCCTTGCATGCTTTCTATGGTATGTTATTGCCAAATGGCCACCACGTTATAGACAATGGAAGATGTATATGCCATATTTTAAGGAGCCCTATGGGCCAAAGGGTTGAACCCATCACATGGGACACATGCCCTGCATCAAATCTCCTATTGTTGTTTCTTCCCTATTGCATGTGGACCATTACTAGTCCACACTCAATAGAGCAAGGACGTTGTAAGATTCCTCCCCCACCCCCTTTTTGATGTCTAGTACCTTTCCCTGTAATCAATCCCTCTTCAGAAATATAAAGACCTTGTTTCTATCTGTTTTAGCCTAGAGAGAGAAAAATATTCTAGAGAGAGAATATTCAGATTTTGAATATTTTTGGATAGAAAAATATCTCTTCTAATTCAGATGAGTTCCCTTGAAACAGAAATTCAAAAAGAATTTTCCAATGTGCAATTGGAATTAATTGAAAATAGCTATAAAGAACCTTAGCCTAAGGGTCTAGATTTTCAGAAATCTTTAGACTATGGTCCAATTAAGGTTCCTATGGACCAATAGCATCAATCCATGTGTAGGGAGGAGATAAATCCAACTTGTAAAAAGAAAATACCCAAAAATGAGTAAATGCTCACATGAGGTGAAGAGTTGAAAATGTACAAGGTTTATTAGTAAAAAACTATGAGCAATATTAAAAATATGACATATGTAAGGAAGGGGAATTCTTTAAAGGAGGTGCATATTTCACATAAGATGAAGAGTTGAAAATGTACAAGGTTTATTAGTAAAAAATTATGAGCAATATTAAAAGTATGACATATGTAAGGAAGAGGAGTTCTTTAAAGGAGGTGCATATTTCACATAAGATGAAGAGTTGAAAATGTACAAGGTTTATTAGTAAAAAAATTATGAGCAATATTAAAAGTATGACATATGTAAGGAAGGGGAGTTCTTTAAAGGAGGTGCATATTTCACATAAGATGAAGAGTTGAAAATGTACAAGGTTTATTAGTAAAAAAATTATGAGCAATATTAAAAGTATGACATATGTAAGGAAGGGGAGTTCTTTAAAGGAGGTGCATATTTCACATAAGATGAAGAGTTGAAAATGTACAAGGTTTATTAGTAAAAAAACTATGAGCAATATTAAAAATATGACATATGTAAGGAAGGGGAGTTCTTTAAAGGAGGTGCATATTTCACATGCTTGAATGAGTTTTAAACTCATAAAAATTGAGATATTTCATCTCTCCTCTCTCCTCATTCAAGTCTAGTTCCAAAAAGTTAGCTTAACTGATCTAAAAATGGTCAAATATTGACCAAACTGATTTAGAAAATTCTAGAATCAGTTTGTTTGGTTAGGAGCTCAATTTTTCCTATAAATAGAAGCCTCCCCCTTGTTGAAAAATATATAGTGTTTATACATCGTTACTCTACTCCACCTAAGCCAGAAACTATGAATTCATTTAATAATTCACTAGTTTTTGGAGCTTCCCTCTTTCTTCAATCCCCATTAGTGGCTCCATCAACATACTTAACCAATTGATTGGTTGGGGGCCTCTACCGTGAACAAAGAATCAAGCAAGTTGTAAGGTAATTAGTGAATATTGATCTTTCTATAATTTCTCAATGTTTCTCTCTTCTCAACCCCTCTCAAGCTTGAGAAGTTTAATTGGTATGGTTTTTTTTAATGCTATTGAAGTTTGAATAGTAGTGAAGAGTTACATAATGCTAATGAAGTTAATTTTCATTTATGTTTAAATTCTAATGATTTTTATGTAAATTCTCTCTCTCACTCAAGAAATGATCATACTCATGAACCGTTCTCAATCCAAATCAAGCTTTTCATAAAGCTTTTCCTTAACCCAAGATTAAGCTATGCTTGAGGCCAAATTAATGGCTTTTTCTTATGCTTTTAGTTTATGTATATTAATGATTCAATCCATTATGGATTGATAATCCAATTAGAGATTATTTTAATTATTTTCTTAATGATAAGCATTATCCCTTAGAAAAATTGAGATTTATCAGTCATAGCAGCGGAGCTATGGCAAAATTTTTATAAAAATTATGCATAAAATAATCTCATTCAAAGCATAAAAAGAGGACTTCCTACCATATTCTAGGAATTATCATCCTAGATTAATTGAAAGAATTTCATTACAATCATGGAGAAATTGAATTTTAATATTATGCATAAGGATAATTTTTTTTAATATCAAAAGTGATACTTTTATCATATTGGATTTCATGCATAGAGGTATGCATAAAAATTGATTATTTTATTATAAAAGTGTAACTTTTATCATAATTGGAATTCATGCATGGAGGTATGCATAAAAGATATTCTTTTTATACTAAAAGTGTGATTTTCATCATAAATGGATTTTATGCATAACTTAGATGCATAAGAGAAATTCTTTTATTCTAAAAGTGTAATTCCTACCAAATTGACTTTATGCATAAGAAGATGCATTTTAAAAAAATGATTTTTAATTCAAAAGTGTCATTCTCATCTAAATTGAATTTATGCATAGGAAGATGCATAAAAGATTGAATTTTAATTCAAAAGTGTCATTTTTATTTAAAATGAATTTATGCATAGGAAGATGCATAAAAGATTGATTTTTCTTCGGAAGTATTAATCTCCTTAAATGGAATTTATGCATAAGTAAATGTGTAAAGAAATCTTATATCAAATATAAGAGTTCTCTTGTATTCTATAAATAGATATGAGATGTGATAGGATGTGATAAGAGGTGTATAAGAGATGATAAGAGGTGATAAGATGAATTAAGATGTGATAAGATGTGTATGGGATGAGGTAAGAAGTGTATGTAATAGGATAAGATGTATATGGGTTGTGATAGGGTGAAAATGGATGTATGTATGTGGATG
The DNA here is from genome assembly GCF_041138505.1 of Cibotium barometz. Lineage (NCBI taxonomy): Eukaryota > Viridiplantae > Streptophyta > Polypodiopsida > Cyatheales > Cibotiaceae > Cibotium > Cibotium barometz. Next base: position 23,904,153 of record NC_141092.1, read on the forward strand.
TGTGGATATGGAGATGGGAGTGTGGATGTATGAACATGAAAATGGATATATGCATGAAGATGTATATGCATAGATGTAATGTGGATGTGGATGTATGTATGTATGTGGATGTAGATGTGGATGTATAGATGTGAATGGGAATGGGGATGTGGATGTATGTGAATGTGAATGTAGATGTGGATGTATGTGAATGTGAATGTAGATGTGAATGTGGAATGTGGATGTATAGATGTGGATGTATGGGAATGTGGATGTGGATGTATGTGAATGTGAATGTAGATGTGGATGTATAGATGTGAATGTGGAATGTGGATGTGGATGTATGTATGTATGTGGATGTAGATGTGGATGTATAGATGTGAATGGGAATGGGGATGTGGATGTATGTGAATGTGAATGTAGATGTGGATGTATGTGAATGTGAATGTAGATGTGAATGTGGAATGTGGATGTATAGATGTGGATGTATGGGAATGTGGATGTGGATGTATGTGAATGTGAATGTAGATGTGGATGTATAGATGTGAATGTGAAATGTGGATGTGGATGTAGATGTGGATGTATGGATGTGTATGTATGAATGTGGATATGGGATGTGGATGTATAAATGAGGATGTGAAAATGGAGATAAGCATGTAGATGTGGATGTATGGATGTGAATGTGGATGTGGATGTGGATGTATGGATGTGGATATGGATGTGAATATATGATATGTGATGTGAAGGAATCTGAAGTGAAGAGATGGAAAAGGAGGTGATTGGATGAGTACACATATACATGGAATGTGGAATAAGTAATGTGGATTAATGAGGGATAATGTGGAAAAATAGAGTTAATATAGAAACTGTATTTGTAAACTGTTTGTAAATGCTGTTTGTAAATGGCTGTTTTATGTCAAGAATGCTGGGGAAGCATTTTGACCGTCTTGTGATTAAGGTCGTGGAGACCTAACTGATAAAGTTGCAACTGCTGACGGAGAGTCAATGGAGGACGTCTCGCGTAGCAAGGTCGACCGAGGTCTTGACCAGCCTCGGTTCGATTAAAATGGTGAGCTTCCGGTACGGTGGATGAGGGACCAAGGAAGCGGCCTATGAGTGAAGCGCTAGGTCACCTGCGAAGGATCCTAGAGGGTGCTGACCATACGGTGCTCGGGCTCTGGGTCGCCTAGGATACCCACGCGTGCGTCGAGGAAGATATTGGAACAAGGAGTAAGAGTTGTTTTGTGAAACCGGGCATGGATCTGGTTGACTGACCTTGCTGGTCCTCAACGGATGAGTCCATGGCTCTTTTATATGGATCTGTTGGTTGATCTTGCTGATCTTCAACGAGAGTCCATCTTGATAAGTGATTATATTGCCGAGTATTATGGGCTAGGAACTATGGAAACGGCCTCTGTGTGGACAGGTGGTGAGCGTTCTAGTTGCCAATGATGCCATAGATACTCTGATGAAGGAATGATGGAAAATTATGAATCAACTGGATAAATTGGAAGATTGTGATCAGTGGTACTATGGTTTCATTAAAGGATTGTTTTAAAGTTAGCTGATGCTAAGAAAAAGGCAATTTTCATATTGGGTGTGTAAGTGGTGTGGCTAGTTTTATGTTTGCATGAACTTCCGGCTAGGGGGCCTTGGAACTCTTTTCCTTGGTACTCGGGACAAAACCTAACCAAATTCCAAATTGGATCCCATCACTACAGTGGTTGGGCGGTTGGCTAACCCATGGGATCGGATGGGGTTAGGCTGGACTGATGGATCCGTAAATCGAGATTTAAATTCTATTATTACGATAGATGAAGTAAATCCCGGATAGAAATTGTTCTATGGATAGGAATCAACGGCTGTGCCTCTTGATGGGGAAAAAAGCGTTGATCCCAATGATCCAAGTGCAAGTTTCTTCCTTGATTTGACCAAGTACCGTTAAAGGTGCAGTCAGATCAGTTGATCCGTAATGATCTTGACTACGTTAGAGTAAAGAGTTATCCTGGTGGAAACGCCCATGCTTTCCGGGTAAAGGAAGTTTTTCTGATTTCGGTTTTGGACAAACCGACGGATTAGTCTCTTGTCCGGATATCCTTGGGTGAGGCCCCGAGTGTGAGACCCCTACCCACGCATGATGTGCTACTTCCGCTGCTAGTACCCCAAATCCGTTGCTCGGTGGGAACAGGGGGATCTCACAGTTGGTATCAGAGCATTTGGTTAATAAAGATCAATTGAGAAGACAAATAGGTCAGAAATTTATCAAGAAACACAAAAAGGTTGTAATTGTGTGATATAATTCATACAATTTGATATTCAAATTGAAATTCGTAATTTGGTAATTGGGTCTTCAGATGGAAGTACCGCAATTATATAGAATCCTTGGCTTGCTTGAGGCCTAGACATGATGGTATTTACCTTATAATTCCAAGGGCCGTGACTATCCGTATATACCGAGAGTATAACTGCAGCTCTTTACTGACAGTATATACGAGTAAATCTAAGACTTGAAATTATAAGCGTTAATGCTATCCAGATGATGAATTTGAATGTGGTTGATATGATTTTTAATTCTGTTTGGGAACTGATGAATTGATTGGGATTCTGATTGAAAAATGATGATTTTTGAAATTTAGTTGAAATATAATAACTTGAGCAAAACCGCAATGAGGATGAATGGGACGAGTCCCTGTAATGATAAATGATGATAATGATTTCAGCAAATCACTATGAGATTAGTGGATTGTGCTGTCAGATTGCTATTATTAATACTTGACCGTTAGATCAAGTTAAGAGATGACAAATTGAGAACTTACTTGACTGAAATTCCCGTGGAGGAATGTTCAGAAGGAAATTTTTCGGTCTAATGGACCATTATCATGTTAAAGATATAAATGATATGATCTGAAATGAATTTATTTAATGATGAGTTCTATATAAGGGATATTTATCCCCGTATTCTGTTGGGTTGACCAGAATATAAGGAACCCTAGAATAAATTGGATCTTAAGAAAAAGAGTTGTCCTCTACTTGGCGAGATGAGGACATCTTGCACTTTTTTTAAGTGGGGTAGAATGTAAGATTCCTCCCCAGCCTTCGAGGCATACAGGAGTAAGAATCTCCCTTTTTGATCTTAAAATTATTCCCTCTCAAAAATAAAAGAAAGATTCTGTTTAAAGAAGACCCTTTCCCTAGAATACTTCTCAGGAGTCACGCTGTTTTAAGGATTCAGAACAATGAGTTCAGAAGTGAAAATCGGTGTTTTGGATACCAAGGTTTTGGTCTTCATTCGAGTACGGCACAAAAGAAGTTCTTTATCTGTTTAAGAAGTTATCCCCCAGATATTGTGAACCTTATCCGACTTCAAAGAAAGTAAGTGACTTAGCTTACGAACTTCTTTTATCTCCTCATCTCAAAGTTCTTAATGCCTTCTATAGAAAATTGTGCCAAACCCAAATCATGGAAAGACGGTAAAACTTCAGTGGCAAGCTACCGTTGGCTTCTAAGTTACGCTAGCTCCTTCCTTTATATAAGTCGTAACTTTTACTTGTCGTTCACAGTAATCTTACTCCCATCGATCTCCTTTCTTCCTAATCTCCTTCATGGCTTGGCAACAAGAATTAGTTTTATCCATAATGATTCCTCACCTTCAAGACGCAAGTGAGTCTGTGAAGAAGGATTTTATAGAACAGTATGAGCGCTCACTTTTCCCTCACTTGGGAACTTCTGTAGCGCAGACAAAATGGCGGACCTATCAAGACATAACTAAGGTAACACCCTGGGGTCAGCAGCACTTTCGTAACAATGTCTGCTTGGCCATGGTTATTGAAGCTTTGGGTTTGGGTCCCCGATACTACTGCGTCATGAGATCAAGGCATCCTGGGTTTTCTGAGCGGGTCTTCTTACTGGCGTGTTTTCTTCCTCATGAGAAGATATGCCTTTACCCCGTTTTTGGCTTGCCTCTCAGAGGTCCTTTTCTTAGAACACCTCATACCACTGAGATAGGCGCAGCAATAACCCACAGAATCATTCCCATAGATGAGTTACCTTATACTTGTGCAGCTTGTGAGGACTGCTTTTGTGACCATATGATGGACGGGCTTATGGAAGTGTAAAGAGTTCCTCTATCTTTACTGTATAAGTTCCAAGAATGAATAAAGTTTAAATCTTGTTCGTATTTTGAATCTTGCTCTCTTTAAGAATTATCTTGGTGGTTAATCTTGATTAAAATTTTTCTCTAAGTCTCATATTCGTGCATCTTGCGAAATTATCCCAGTTTGCGAGATGAGGACATCTCGCATTTTTTTAAGTGGGGTAGAATGTAAGATTCCTCCCCCACCCCCTTTTTGATGTCTAGTACCTTTCCCTGTAATCAATCCCTCTTCAGAAATATAAAGACCTTGTTTCTATCTGTTTTAGCCTAGAGAGAGAAAAATATTCTAGAGAGAGAATATTCAGATTTTGAATATTTTTGGATAGAAAAATATCTCTTCTAATTCAGATGAGTTCCCTTGAAACAGAAATTCAAAAAGAATTTTCCAATGTGCAATTGGAATTAATTGAAAATAGCTATAAAGAACCTTAGCCTAAGGGTCTAGATTTTCAGAAATCTTTAGACTATGGTCCAATTAAGGTTCCTATGGACCAATAGCATCAATCCATGTGTAGGGAGGAGATAAATCCAACTTGTAAAAAGAAAATACCCAAAAATGAGTAAATGCTCACATGAGGTGAAGAGTTGAAAATGTACAAGGTTTATTAGTAAAAAACTATGAGCAATATTAAAAATATGACATATGTAAGGAAGGGGAATTCTTTAAAGGAGGTGCATATTTCACATAAGATGAAGAGTTGAAAATGTACAAGGTTTATTAGTAAAAAATTATGAGCAATATTAAAAGTATGACATATGTAAGGAAGAGGAGTTCTTTAAAGGAGGTGCATATTTCACATAAGATGAAGAGTTGAAAATGTACAAGGTTTATTAGTAAAAAAATTATGAGCAATATTAAAAGTATGACATATGTAAGGAAGGGGAGTTCTTTAAAGGAGGTGCATATTTCACATAAGATGAAGAGTTGAAAATGTACAAGGTTTATTAGTAAAAAAATTATGAGCAATATTAAAAGTATGACATATGTAAGGAAGGGGAGTTCTTTAAAGGAGGTGCATATTTCACATAAGATGAAGAGTTGAAAATGTACAAGGTTTATTAGTAAAAAAACTATGAGCAATATTAAAAATATGACATATGTAAGGAAGGGGAGTTCTTTAAAGGAGGTGCATATTTCACATGCTTGAATGAGTTTTAAACTCATAAAAATTGAGATATTTCATCTCTCCTCTCTCCTCATTCAAGTCTAGTTCCAAAAAGTTAGCTTAACTGATCTAAAAATGGTCAAATATTGACCAAACTGATTTAGAAAATTCTAGAATCAGTTTGTTTGGTTAGGAGCTCAATTTTTCCTATAAATAGAAGCCTCCCCCTTGTTGAAAAATATATAGTGTTTATGCATCGTTACTCTACTCCACCTAAGCCAGAAACTATGAATTCATTTAATAATTCACTAGTTTTTGGAGCTTCCCTCTTTCTTCAATCCCCATTAGTGGCTCCATCAACATACTTAACCAATTGATTGGTTGGGGGCCTCTACCGTGAACAAAGAATCAAGCAAGTTGTAAGGTAATTAGTGAATATTGATCTTTCTATAATTTCTCAATGTTTCTCTCTTCTCAACCCCTCTCAAGCTTGAGAAGTTTAATTGGTATGGTTTTTTTTAATGCTATTGAAGTTTGAATAGTAGTGAAGAGTTACATAATGCTAATGAAGTTAATTTTCATTTATGTTTAAATTCTAATGATTTTTATGTAAATTCTCTCTCTCACTCAAGAAATGATCATACTCATGAACCGTTCTCAATCCAAATCAAGCTTTTCATAAAGCTTTTCCTTAACCCAAGATTAAGCTATGCTTGAGGCCAAATTAATGGCTTTTTCTTATGCTTTTAGTTTATGTATATTAATGATTCAATCCATTATGGATTGATAATCCAATTAGAGATTATTTTAATTATTTTCTTAATGATAAGCATTATCCCTTAGAAAAATTGAGATTTATCAGTCATAGCAGCGGAGCTATGGCAAAATTTTTATAAAAATTATGCATAAAATAATCTCATTCAAAGCATAAAAAGAGGACTTCCTACCATATTCTAGGAATTATCATCCTAGATTAATTGAAAGAATTTCATTACAATCATGGAGAAATTGAATTTTAATATTATGCATAAAGAAAAATTTTTATATCAAAAGTGTTACTTTTATCATTTTTAATTTTCATGCATAGAAGTATGCATAAAGGAAAATTTTTTATATCAAAAGTGTTACTTTTATCATTTTTAATTTTCATGCATAGAAGTATGCATAAAAGATAATTTTTATATTAAAAGTGTTACTTTTACCATTTTTTATGCATAGAAGTATGCATAAAGGAAAATTTTTATATCAAAAGTGTTACTTTTATCATTTTTAATTTTCATGCATAGAAGTATGCATAAAGGATAATTTTTTTTAATATCAAAAGTGATACTTTTATCATATTGGATTTCATGCATAGAGGTATGCATAAAAATTGATTATTTTATTATAAAAGTGTAACTTTTATCATAATTGGAATTCATGCATGGAGGTATGCATAAAAGATATTCTTTTTATACTAAAAGTGTGATTTTCATCATAAATGGATTTTATGCATAACTTAGATGCATAAGAGAAATTCTTTTATTCTAAAAGTGTAATTCCTACCAAATTGACTTTATGCATAAGAAGATGCATTTTAAAAAAATGATTTTTAATTCAAAAGTGTCATTCTCATCTAAATTGAATTTATGCATAGGAAGATGCATAAAAGATTGAATTTTAATTCAAAAGTGTCATTTTTATTTAAAATGAATTTATGCATAGGAAGATGCATAAAAGATTGATTTTTCTTCGGAAGTATTAATCTCCTTAAATGGAATTTATGCATAAGTAAATGTGTAAAGAAATCTTATATCAAATATAAGAGTTCTCTTGTATTCTATAAATAGATATGAGATGTGATAGGATGTGATAAGAGGTGTATAAGAGATGATAAGAGGTGATAAGATGAATTAAGATGTGATAAGATGTGTATGGGATGAGGTAAGAAGTGTATGTGATAGGATAAGATGTATATGGGTTGTGATAGGGTGAAAATGGATGTATGTATGTGGATGTGTGGATATGGAGATGGGAGTGTGGATGTATGAACATGAAAATGGATATATGCATGAAGATGTATATGCATAGATGTAATGTGGATGTGGATGTATGTATGTATGTGGATGTAGATGTGGATGTATAGATGTGAATGGGAATGGGGATGTGGATGTATGTGAATGTGAATGTAGATGTGGATGTATGTGAATGTGAATGTAGATGTGAATGTGGAATGTGGATGTATAGATGTGGATGTATGGGAATGTGGATGTGGATGTATGTGAATGTGAATGTAGATGTGGATGTATAGATGTGAATGTGGAATGTGGATGTGGATGTATGTATGTATGTGGATGTAGATGTGGATGTATAGATGTGAATGGGAATGGGGATGTGGATGTATGTGAATGTGAATGTAGATGTGGATGTATGTGAATGTGAATGTAGATGTGAATGTGGAATGTGGATGTATAGATGTGGATGTATGGGAATGTGGATGTGGATGTATGTGAATGTGAATGTAGATGTGGATGTATAGATGTGAATGTGAAATGTGGATGTGGATGTAGATGTGGATGTATGGATGTGTATGTATGAATGTGGATATGGGATGTGGATGTATAAATGAGGATGTGAAAATGGAGATAAGCATGTAGATGTGGATGTATGGATGTGAATGTGGATGTGGATGTGGATGTATGGATGTGGATATGGATGTGAATATATGATATGTGATGTGAAGGAATCTGAAGTGAAGAGATGGAAAAGGAGGTGATTGGATGAGTACACATATACATGGAATGTGGAATAAGTAATGTGGATTAATGAGGGATAATGTGGAAAAATAGAGTTAATATAGAAACTGTATTTGTAAACTGTTTGTAAATGCTGTTTGTAAATGGCTGTTTTATGTCAAGAATGCTGGGGAAGCATTTTGACCGTCTTGTGATTAAGGTCGTGGAGACCTAACTGATAAAGTTGCAACTGCTGACGGAGAGTCAATGGAGGACGTCTCGCGTAGCAAGGTCGACCGAGGTCTTGACCAGCCTCGGTTCGATTAAAATGGTGAGCTTCCGGTACGGTGGATGAGGGACCAAGGAAGCGGCCTATGAGTGAAGCGCTAGGTCACCTGCGAAGGATCCTAGAGGGTGCTGACCATACGGTGCTCGGGCTCTGGGTCGCCTAGGATACCCACGCGTGCGTCGAGGAAGATATTGGAACAAGGAGTAAGAGTTGTTTTGTGAAACCGGGCATGGATCTGGTTGACTGACCTTGCTGGTCCTCAACGGATGAGTCCATGGCTCTTTTATATGGATCTGTTGGTTGATCTTGCTGATCTTCAACGAGAGTCCATCTTGATAAGTGATTATATTGCCGAGTATTATGGGCTAGGAACTATGGAAACGGCCTCTGTGTGGACAGGTGGTGAGCGTTCTAGTTGCCAATGATGCCATAGATACTCTGATGAAGGAATGATGGAAAATTATGAATCAACTGGATAAATTGGAAGATTGTGATCAGTGGTACTATGGTTTCATTAAAGGATTGTTTTAAAGTTAGCTGATGCTAAGAAAAAGGCAATTTTCATATTGGGTGTGTAAGTGGTGTGGCTAGTTTTATGTTTGCATGAACTTCCGGCTAGGGGGCCTTGGAACTCTTTTCCTTGGTACTCGGGACAAAACCTAACCAAATTCCAAATTGGATCCCATCACTACAGTGGTTGGGCGGTTGGCTAACCCATGGGATCGGATGGGGTTAGGCTGGACTGATGGATCCGTAAATCGAGATTTAAATTCTATTATTACGATAGATGAAGTAAATCCCGGATAGAAATTGTTCTATGGATAGGAATCAACGGCTGTGCCTCTTGATGGGGAAAAAAGCGTTGATCCCAATGATCCAAGTGCAAGTTTCTTCCTTGATTTGACCAAGTACCGTTAAAGGTGCAGTCAGATCAGTTGATCCGTAATGATCTTGACTACGTTAGAGTAAAGAGTTATCCTGGTGGAAACGCCCATGCTTTCCGGGTAAAGGAAGTTTTTCTGATTTCGGTTTTGGACAAACCGACGGATTAGTCTCTTGTCCGGATATCCTTGGGTGAGGCCCCGAGTGTGAGACCCCTACCCACGCATGATGTGCTACTTCCGCTGCTAGTACCCCAAATCCGTTGCTCGGTGGGAACAGGGGGATCTCACAGACGTGAACCCGTTTGTGTGGGAGACAAGTCATATGCATCACATCTCCTATTGTATTGGCTCTGGGATCCTCTGTGGACCATTATAATCGAGCTGCACAAGCTGTGAAAAAACCCTTTTTACATCTCCAACGTGAGTAAGTTAGAAAAAACCTAACACACATGGATGTAGCCAACCTTGCTTTGCACAAAATTTATTCACATTTTTTCAATATACACTCATTGATGCCCACCTCCCATCATGTACCCACCTTTGTTATCGCAATGCACATTTATAAAACCCCCATTATGACAAGAAGCTTGGGCTCATATGACTCTGGTGGGAACCTCATATTAGATGAAAGAAGGAGTCATGTTTGTGTCCATTGATGGGCAATGATATGAATTAGGTCGAATTGGTAAATTGAACATAGAATCTTGACAGATATGAGAGTGAGTTAACAAGTTGAGGCACTCCGCCTTGGCTTGTGGGATGAATGGGGGCCCTAACAATTTCAAATAGGTAATCTAGCCTCAACTTTGACCTTAAATCCTAGAGGGTTTTTATAATCTCCTAATTAGAGGTAGGTGGTCAGTTGGCCACGTTCTTGATATAGGTGCAGTGGGCTATTTTAGTACAATGTAAACCATGATTATGTACACGCCAACCACACCACTTGCAGCTGTATATATGGGGGCAGTGGTAACTAGCTCATGTATCTAATTCTTATGAGTGTCCATAACTTCTACTAAGAGTACATCCTCCATGTAGTGTCTAAATAGATCTCCATTTAAGCTCTTCTTGAGAATGCACAAGTGGACAAAACTATCAACACACCTTACTTATTTTTTTTGCATAATCAAAATTTGTAAATCCTCTCCATTCTTTATTGCATAGTCTATATTGTACTCTCTTTGCTAGTTCTCTCTTTTTTATCTTCTATATTTTTATATGGTATGAAAGTTGAGGTGCTTGTAGCTAAGATTGTGTAAGAAGAATAAGTCTACCTTTGCATACTAATAGTTTTGAGTTATGGATTCATCCTTGAAAGACACTACTTTTGTTATTGGAGTGCTTCCAATATCTCAACCTGCCTTCATAGAAGACAAGCTAGGTAGAACAAGTTACATACTTCCAAAGTTCAAGATTAATGCCAAACCACTCTATTTTTAGCACTGTATTTTCATGAGCTCATGTGTCTAGCAGTAATGAGCATTCATACATTCTAATCTAAGTACATCCTCCATCCACAACATGAGCTCATGCTAGACACATGAGCTCATGTATTTTCATGAGCTCATGTGTCTAGCACTAATGAGCATTCATACATTCTAATCTAAGTACATCCTCCATCCACAACATGTTTAGATTTGCATAGAATCTTTCCTTGACAATGCACGAGTGAACAAAACTATCACTTACACGTTGCTTATTATTTTTGTATAATTAAACCTTTTGAATTATTTACATTCTTTAATTCATAGTATGTTGTATCATCTTGGCTAGTTCTCTTTTTTTTATAGTATATTTTTATATGGTATCAAAGGCGTGAGGTGCTTGTAGCTAAGATTGTGCAAGAAGAATAAGTCTACCTTTGCATACTAAATGGAGTTATGGCTTCATACTTGAAAGCTGCTACTTATATTGTCGTTGTGTTTCACACTTGTTCACGTGCCATCACAAAAGGGAAGCTATATGGAACAAATAAGACGCTCTAGAAGATTAAGGTCAATGTCATTCTAAACTCTCATGAGCTGCTATGAGATTTAACCCTAAAAATAACACAATGATTATTATGCTAGATGGTGATGTTTTTCACGAGCATTGAAATATATCTAACATAATGCTCATGCTATTGAGCCATTGTCACCAATGTAAGTGATTATGTACTCATTGTCACCAATGTAAGTGATTATGTACTCATTGTAATTCAATATAATACTAAAGCATGTGATTCTTGGATTGTACTTTTTTGTCAATATGAAACACAAAACAAAATCAGAATTCAAAATGTGTAGAATTACCTTGTTGTTCATTAGAGGCTTGCTAAAAAAGAGGCTACACAAAAGTTTTATCAAGCAAGCCAAATATTTGCAATATCAAATGGTTGATATTGGAGTAGCAGAGACTCATGAGAATACGACTTGAACGTGCACAATTCTACATTAGGAATACGACATGCTTGTTACAACACTAAACACTCAAGTTTAAGTACCTTCTCTTAATTTTCAAGATTTTAGTGCGATTCTACTTGAAGAGAAGTTATGGGTGAAGACTCACGATGACACTTTCTCAACATTTATGGCCATTGTTAATGACAAAGGTGGGGGGCAACTTGTGATGCCAAGAAGAGGCTCAAGAAGAAGAAGTTTCAAGAAGGAAGCTGGTATTAGTGTGACAAGAAGGGTCACACCATCAAAGGTTGCAGAATCAATGAGGGTAAGGACAAAAAATGGCAACACAAAGAATTCTTGTTAGAAGGGGAAAATTCTTATTAGAATCAATCATCATGTCACAACAAAGATTCAATTCCATATGGCCATATAATAGGTGAAGACAAGAATCTCTTTAATGTGCTCCACAAAACAAGCCTCAAGACCAATTTTACATTGGGATAATAGATTTCAATCATGAAGTATACTTTAAGAAAAAGGAAGAAAAAAATATGTGATGTTGATGGTACGATGATTGGCAAAGGTGTAAGGCACAACAACCTATACAAATTTAGTGCCCGTATAATAGGCATAGGAAAGGTAATAAGAAAACTTTAGCATGAGTAGTTTGGCTACATTATATTTCTTGTAATGAAGGAATGCTCAAAAAAGGGACATTGGCTCATTTACCCACATTTTTAGAGCTATAGGAACCATACAAGGATTGAATAATGGGAAAGAATCATATAGGCATTCCATAGGAGAGCAGCAACCAAGAAAAGTCTTCTCTAAAGATGGCATTGATGCTAATGTTTGTGGTAAAATGTCTACCAATTCTTTTCATGGATGTAGACAATTTCAATATGAAGATGTGTCTGGTTCTATTGTGATAAGGTTGATGCTTTTTGTAAGTTCAAAGAGTGGCATAACCTTGATGAGGGCAAGATAAGAAAACATTGAAAGTGTATCATATAGATCAAGGACAAGAATTAGCTTTGAAGTGAATTGAATAATTACATTGCACCTAATCAAAATGGTGTTGTTGAACCCCGTAATTGTACACTCATGAAGATAAAAAGGTGCATCTTGAAGGGAAAGGGGGAAGAGGAGTCAACATAGTAGTTTACATTGCAAAGACACACAAAGGCACTCAACGGCATTACATTGTAGGAGGCCTGCTAGGATAAAAAGGCTTTTATTTCTCTTTTCAAACAAATTGGGTGTGATTGCTTTGTGCATATAGGTTGAAATGCATCATGGAAAAAGCTCAAGGGTGGAAGTTTACATAGCATAACCGCCAAGATTTGAGATAAAAAAATCATGGCTAGAGGAGTGTTATAACACACTCAAGCCCCACATCTCATCATGTACCTATATTTCTTATAATTACGCACATTGGTAGGGCCCCACTATAAAGAGAAGCTATAGGACCCTACAACTTTTGACGTGGGATCCCAATCATAGACACTAGAGGGGGTTTGGAACTTGTGACCCCATGAATGTTAATGACATGGTTTAGATAGACTTGGAACACTTAAACATAGTATTTGGATAGATACAGAAATGACTTAGCAAGTTACGATAGTCTACATTAACTTATGGGGCCAACATGGGGGCACAAATACAAGAGTATAAAAAATCTAGCCTTGAACATGACCCTAAGACCTAGAGTGCTTTTTTAATCTCCTAATTTGCGGTAGTTTTAGGTGGTCAATCAGACATGTTTTAAATATGTTGGCCATGGGTTGCACCAAAGCTCAAAATGTAGAAGTTTATAGAGCATAACTGCCAAGATTTCAGATGTAATAACCAATGAACAAGGAACGCATGCTTAAGAAGGTATGATACACGCTACAAAATGCCCCAAGGGCACATAACAAACTAGCTTTTAAGAACACTACATTTTTTGCTAACTTGTTTATTTCGAAGATTGAGAAGATTTTTGTTTTGGATTCTCTGTCATGTGTAAGAAATAGGAACTATATGAAGATAATGGAAAGTATATTTTTTCTCACAAAAAACTATATTTGATATCAACTTTCTAGCTGGTGTACAAAGAATATTCTCTAACAAGACATGGGCAAGTCCAAGAAAGGGATGTGAGGATTTAAGTACATCAAAGTTACTTTTGAGTATGACATACCAAGACAGGCTACTATGATTTACATGGGGCTAGAGAAAATGATTTCAGGAAATAAGTTTGCCACTTAGTTCAGGTTTGTTTTTTTGAACATTTGAGAAGCAACATATAGTGGCACTTTCTTCCAGATAGATAAAGTACAAGGAAGCGTGTTATTTTTTGTTGTGAGGTAGTATGGATGAGGACAATCTTGTCTTGAATGGGAGATCATATTAGTGAAGCCACACCCTTACAATGAGTGTCAATCCCTATTGCATGACTACTTTGCATACAACTTATGTTCTAGCAATATGTGAAACACTTTCCACATTTCCAAGTGTTCTTCATGCTCTTCTAATTGGTGCAATGGTGACCATCTTCTTAAGCAACTCATATGATAATTAACATGCTTGTATCCATAGAAACTTGGCATCCTTATTTTTTAGTTGGTATAATGGACTTGCTATGTGTTTGCCAACTTGATAAACTTGGTGTGCCACTTTACCTTACGAGTGAATCTTTTCAGCTACTTAAAATTTTTGGTACTGGCATGTTTTTGATTGCCACAACATTCTGAGTCTATAGCCAATCCTTGCTCTGACACATGTCCCAGAAGGATGCACGACTTCACAGAAAAAGCACAATCGGAATGGTTGAGATTTAGCCTAGTGTCCTTACATCTTCGCAGACATAACCTCAGGTGAAACACATGCTGGCTTTTCCTCCCAAAGACATTGAAATCATCCACAAAGGCCTTCATTAAGTCAGTTAGGTAGTCATAAAAGATCTCCTCAACCATACTTTGGAATGTGGCTTGGGCATTCCTCAAGCCAAACATCATAACACTAAGGTAGCAAGTACTCATTTTCACTTGGTTATAGCTACTCAAGCCATCCAAAAAAGTGTACATCTCCCCATCGGTCATTTCATCCAATAGAGAATCAATGAAAGGTAATGGAAATGGATCTGTGATGGTAGTTGCATTCAGCTTCCGATAGTTCAAACACACTTTGAGCTTCATGTTCTTATTTTTCACACAATGACTATGGGTGACACCCTCGTTGCCTTTTCTACCAGGTAGATGAAGCCTACTCTTAGGAGCCTGTCTATCTCTTCTTTCACTTGTTGTACATAGTTTGGGTTCATCCTATGACATTGTTGCCTCTCCTCTAAGTTAATTTTGTGCTAATAGAACTTTGGGTCATTGCCCTCCATGTCTATGTAGGGGACCAAGCAAACACATCTTTGTACTCTTTCAATATTTGAATGAGCTCTGCTCTAAATTTCTACTCTAAGTCAGCACCAATTTTTCCCTTCTTGTTCTCATCTTCTTCCCCTATGTTGACCTCCTATAGTTGATCTTGCTTGAATCTTGTGGATGTGTTTTCTCTTTGCTCTTCTTGTGCATTAATCCAAAGCTTCAGATCTTGCATTTCCTACTTTTGTTCTTCCTCTTTTTTAGCTCCCCTTTTCTTCTATGAGTCAGTTCTCTTGTCCCCTCTTGGAACACCTGTGGCTTGTTTTTTTTGTGCCCTTGTTCTTGGGGTTCTTTAAGACTTTGTATTCCTTTAGAATCTTGTCCACATCCAGTAAATGTAGTGGCACAATATGTGGGATTCTTTGTGCCCTTGTTCTTGGGGTTCTTTACGACTTTGTATTCCTTTATAATCTGGTCCACATGCAGTAAATATAGTGGCACAATATGTGAGTTTTCCCTCAATATTCTTTCTTGTTCATCATCATCCATCCCTTCACCCATTTTGTATGTCTTTGCATATAAGGGTTTCACAATTTTAATCACAGCTTTTGTTAAGTCCATGTAGACTTTCTTCTTTCCCTTTTTTATAGAGATTCTGTCCCTGTTCCAATCATGTTTCACTTTGCCATGCCTTAACCATGGCCTTCCCAAAACACGCTTTTGTATGACCCTACTAAAGACTCCATGGTGAGAACTACCAGGATCAGTGGAAAATCCATGTCTCTTATGGTCATCTTCACATTCTTGATGATTTCCTTTGGGATCATAGTCCTATTGTCAACCATCCTAATGTTGAAGGTTATGGGTTCCCATGTCAGGCCTAGGTCTTTAGCAATGTCCTCTGCTATGACATTTACTCTAGAGCCTCCATCCAACACTACTCTCTAAATTTCCTTTTGATTTATATTTAATGTGACTTGAGCCACATTGTCAACCCTAGTGTAGGCTTCCTCCTCAGGATGAGTTTTGATGCATTATGGGGCACTTTCTAGCTCTTAATTAATATGTTGCATACCAATCCTGAGGACCTTGGCCATGAACCTTGGCCTTGAACCTAGGACAAAGGTCTAGGATTCCCCTCAATGGCACTTGGTGATCTAGAAAGATGTCAAGAACATTACTGTGAGCTTTAGGGAATCTGTAATTTAATCTTTTATCATGTGCTTCTCTTTTTGAAAACACTGGTAATTCCTCCTCTTCTTCCAAGAGTGATGTCATGGCTGGCCTCCATTATTTTCACTACTCTTTTTCAATTGTCTTGGCATCTTGCCTCCTTATTCTATCGTGTTCGTCCCATCTCACGGTGTCATTATATTTGCTTGTGTGCTTCTCTTCTGAGGATTCCTTAGTTGGTTGTTGGATATTTTAGGATCGTGTCACCATCAACACCTCTCAAAGTTTGAGCCTCAATTCTTCTATGTAAACTCCCTATACATCTGCAGGCTTCCCATGCAGCATGGCTAACTCAGCCTCCTTCTCAATATCATGTCTTTTCTTCATAGGGAAGTCTTGTCTTGTATGACCAAGTAGCTGGCAGTAATAACAGGTGACACCACTATTGCCACCATCACCTCTCCGCTTGAAGCCACCCCTACCTCTATAACTTCCCCTACCTCTTCCATAATAATTGGGTGTAGGGGAGGTTCTATATTCACTTTTGTACCACCAGAGCTCTATTCTTCAAGTTATCCCTACAATTCTATGTGCTATGGTTATACATGTTACAAATGGAACACGTGGGATGCATTACGCGTTCCTCCTTCAAATGTCCTTCCTGTTGGCATTGTGAGAAAAATTTTCCCTTCGTGAATCTAGAGTTCCTGCCCCTTATAATATCTTCCATGAGTTCAAAAGCAGCCACATAAGTTGCAAAAAGATTTTATGCATACCAAGAAATCCATTTTGTAGCTTCCTTCTAGAATGTGTTCAAGAATGTATCCCGTTGGAGCTGTGCAAGCTCTATATAATCAACATCTTGTGGTTTTTCCACATTCCAATATGGTTGTAATTGTGTCACATTCAGGACTGCATCTTCATCTTTCATTCCAAAAAACACAGGGAGATTCTTTGCAAGTGTAGACATGCTTTCAGTGAAGGCTTTTCTTCTTCTTATTTCTTGTCTCTTTTTGTTCTTGATGGAGTGCTTTTGCTACAACTACCTCTTTTTGTTCTTGATGGAGTGCTTTTGCTACAACTACCTCTTCTTCAAATTGCAGAATTAGGGGGTCTTCAAGGCCTTGGGCCTCTCTAGACTCTTTTTCGGAGTTCTAGAAAGCAGGTCAAGGCCTTGCGAAACAGTGATGGGACCCTCAAGACCAGACCTAAGGAGGTGATGGGACTAGTTATAGAGTATTATGCTTCCCTTTTTTGGGCTGAGAGACACAGTAATTGTGTTTCATGCTCAACATGGGAAGTGCCAAGATGCCATTCATTTGTTTCAACAAATGGAGCAAGTTGGTATCTTGCAAACAGTGTGACTTATGACAATGCTTTAAAAGCTTATTGAGACATAGAAGCACTTTACAAGGGAAATGTGACCCATGCTCAAGTTACTAAAAATGGTCTCGACTCTAATTTACTTCTTGGAAGCAGTCTCATTCACATGTGCACTACGTATGGAAAATGCATGCATGCATAGTTTTTCATTCATTGTTGCCAAAGTGAAGAACAGTGGCATGGAATGCATTATATGATTAAAATAACAATTATAAAGTGGTCAAGAATTGGTTTGAGGAGATGCAATGAGAGGGCTTGCAGCCAAGTGTTTTAACGTTCACCTCCCTTATATCTTCCTGCAGTCATGTGGGCTTGCAATGAGAGGGCTTGCAGCCAAGTGTTTTAACGTTCACCTCCCTTATATCTTCCTGCAGTCATGTGGGCTCATTAGAGAATGAATGCCATTTTATTTCAAGCTAACGAGGGATGACTATAAGATAGTGCCAAAAATAGATCATTTTGTAACTACATTATTGACCTTATTGTTCGTGTTGGATACATTGGTGAGGCTGCAGATCTACTTGAAAGTATGCCTTTTGGGACCAACATGGTTGGGTGGAAGTCTTTGGCCAAGCAATGTTTCGGTCACCTTGTAACTATTGATTGTGAACATGCAATGTTTATGTTTAAATGTCAAATGTCTATGCTAATGTTGGCAAGTGGGAGGATGCAATAGACTACAAGAGTTTAAAAGGTGTGTAGATGCATGATGTTGAGGATTCTCATGTACAACTTGTGGCACCGTTAATTTACACACACACACTTAATAATGATCTTTCCTTGCTTTCTTATGATGATTACGATGATGATGTACATCTCGTGGGATCATAATGTACACACACACACACACACACACACACACACACACACACAAACATGATAATTCTAGTTGACTAAGCCAAACTGTAGTAATGCACATATGGTACTTATGTCAAGTGTTGTGGCCTTAAGGCATAATGTGTGTTATGGGTGCTACTTCAATAGGAACACTTTACAAAAAGTAAAAGAACTACCTAGCATGAGGAACCTATCTATTAAGATGGTGATTTTGATGTTGTTGTTGATTATGATAATAATGAAATGGCCACAAGTGTGTGTGTGTGTGTGTGTGTGTGTGTGTGCATGTGAGATAGAGAGAGAAGAAATTTCTATGTTGGTGCTATGTCTAGAATGGTATTTTTTGAAAAATTAAGTTCAATGTTCAATTTTTGAGCCTATCCAACATGGTTATAACATGGCATATTGTCATGTTTCTCTTTGTTATTGTAGTCCTTCTACTTGTGGGAGAGGCAAGTGTGGAAGGGGGCTCTCGCGGTCAAGAATCTACCCTGGTTGAGAATATTGACCAAGTAAGTGTTGTCATAAAGATAGATATGCAAGCAGACTCTGACACACAAGCAGATAAGGCACATAGTAAGAATATGAGCATAGGAGCAGTTCATGAGGTGGATAATACTCTTGGCCCTCAAGAGGCTTGCTTACAGATTGTCACTTTTATTGTTTAGCTGCCAGAGATACCTTCGGGAGTTGATGCCAAGGATGAAAACAAGATTTACATGGATAGGGGAGAAGACATATTGCATAGAACTAGGATTTTTAGCTGTATTCAATGTCATGCCATCCCGTTGTGCAGGCTCATGCTGAAAGATCCCTGTCCCCTCCGCGCAACGAATTTTGCGGTGCTAGTAGCAGAAGTAGCACTTCTTGCATGGGGCACGGTCCCTCACTTGGGGCCTCGCCCATGTATATCCGGACAAGAGACTAATCCCTCGGTTCTTCCAAATCCAAATCCGAAAAAACTTCCCTCGCGCCCGAAAAGCACGGGCAATTCCTCCAGGATATTTTTACTCTAACGTAGTCAAGAGCCTTAACTAACTGAACTGATCTGACCGAACCCGTAAGTCCCATAGTCAGATCAAGGAAAAGACTTGCACTTGGATCATAGAGACCAACGCTCTTTTCCTCATTGAGAGGCACAACCATTGATTCTTTTCCATAGAACAATTTTTATCCGGGATTTACTTCATCTATCGTACCATAACAGAATTGAGTCTCATTTTAGGGATCCATCAGTCCAACCTAACCCCATCCAGTCCCGTGGGTTAACAAACCACCCAACCATTGTAGTGATGGGATCCATTTAAGAATTTGGTTAGGTTTTGTCCTGGGTATCAGGGGAAAAGAGCTCCCAAGCCCCCTAGCTAGATATTCATGCAAACTTAAAACTAATCACACCACACACCCAATATGAAATTGCCTTTTTCATAGATTCAGCTGTCTTTAAAACAATCTTTTAATGAAACTATAGTATCACTGATCATAATCCTCCAAAATATCCAGTTGAATCCTAATTTCTAATTTTTCCTTCATCGGTGTACCTATGGCATCATTGGCAACCAGAACGCTCACTTAGGGGCCTTTTCGATAGTTCCTAGCTCATAGTACCTGGTAATATATTCACTTATAAAAATCAAAATGGAATCTCCATTGAAGATCAGCAAGATCAACCAACAGATCCATATAAAAGAGCCATGGACTCATCCGTTGACCAGCAAGGTCAATAAACCAGATCCATACCCGAATTCAGAAAACAACTCTTACTCCTTGTTCCAATATGTTTCCCGATGCACGTGTGGGTATTTTCATTGACCCAGAGCCCACATACACATTCACATCCATTTTCACATACACATTCACATCCATTCTTCACATACACATTCACATCCATTTTCATCACATACACATCCACATCCATTCTTCACATACACATCCATATCCATTTTTCACATCACATCACATCACATCCCATCCATCCATTCATTCACATCTATCTGATTCACATGACATCTCATCACATCTATTCACATCACATCCCATCCATCCTTTCATTCACATCTATCTGATTCACATGACATCTCATCACATCTATTCAAATCACATCCCATCCATCCATTCATTCACATCTATCTGATTCACATGGCATCTCATCACATCTATGCACATTACATCTCATCACATCTCATTTCTATGCAAGTTTTCAGTTTGATTTTCTTTTGAATACAAGGAGTATTTCTTGAATCAGTATCCCCAAAACTTCTTGATCGGAATTCTGAATTTCATACCAGAATTCCTCGAATTCTATAACCTTGATCCACAAATCAATTCGAAGGGTCTCAAACTTCGTTTCAGATTTGGCGGGAGTTTTGAGTGTATTTTTCTAAACTGGTCACACCTTCTTTCCTCAAAACTAACGAAAGAGTTTGTGGTCTTGGTCATAGTCTGATTCAAGGTTCGAGTCGGATAAGGTTTTTCCTGAATTTAATAAGAATAACACTTTTGTAATAAAAAAATTTCTTTATGCATCTTTCTATGCATAGAAATCAAATTTAATAATTAATATCAGTGATATCCATGCATATTCATAGGTGAATATGTACATGGAGTAATTAGAATATTTCTTTTAGATGCAAAAATGGTGGGAATTACTCTTTTGGAATAACATAAAAATAAACTTTCTTTTTCACAAAATTCTAGAAAATTTTACCATAACGTCCTTTGTATGGCTGACCATTTCTCATTTTTATCTTTCTTTACTTAACTTACTTAACCCAATTTAGAATTATAGAACTCTAATCTACACAATTTTCTAAATTCAAGAGAGTAAACAATAAGAAGAGTTTAATTAATCATTTAGTTAATCTTTCTAAATTAAGAAAGGTTGGAATGTAAAGAAGAGAAGGGGGTGGCCTTTTTATCAAAGGCATAGCATTTGAATTTAATTCAAACATTTGTAAAACATAAAAATCAAGAAAACCATAGATTTTTCATTAAACAAAGTAAGAAAATTAGCTTACATGGAGCTTGTATGCTCTCCTTTGGCCTGACGGATTGAGGGTTCTACTCTTGTTTGAAGCAAGAGTGACCACCAATTCACTTTGGAGAGGATTAGGCCAAAAACAATTGAATTATTAAAAAATTCAATGTAGATGGCTCGGGACAGGAGTAGAGTAATAGTGCACAAACACCATTAAACTTTCACAAAGGGGAAGGCTTCTATTTATAGGAAAAAGTGAGCCTCTAACCAAGCAAACTGATTCTAGAATTTTCCAGATCAGTTTGGTCAATTTTTGACCATTTTTGGGTCAGTTCAGCTTACTTTTTGGATCTAGTTTTGAAAGAGGAGAGAGGAGAGATGAAAATATCCCATTTTATTGATTAAGAATTGGGGGTAATGATGAGAAAAAGGCACCTAATTCATGAGGGGAGATCTCCACACTGAGGTGTCAAAATTTAGTTTTTTAATTCTTTTCTTTGGTCCTTAGTCCACTCTTCATCTTATGTGAGCATTTACTCATTTTTGGGGGGGTTTTATTTTATTCTTCAATTTATCTCCTCCCTACATTTGGATTAATCTTATTGGTCCATAGGAACCTTAATTGGACCATAATCTAAAAATTTCTGAAAATCTGGACCCTTAGGTTAAGGTTCTTTATACCTATTTTTAATTAATTCCAATTGCACATTGGAAAGGTCTTTTTGAATTTCTATTTCAGGGGAAACCATTTTAGACACTAGGAGGATTTTTATATCCAAAAATATCTCAATTTTGAATTATCTCTCTCTAGACATTTTCTCTCTCCAGGCCAAAAAGGGTAAAACATGATCTTTCTTTTATTTCAAAGAGGGGAATAATTATAAGATCAGAAGGGAAGGTTCTTACACGTGCACACCTCAAAAGCTGGAGGGAGGAATCTTACACATGCTGTATGATAAAGTTCAAGAGAAAGGAGCATTTATTGTTTCTGTGTGGACCTACTAATAGAGAGGAGACTTTGGTTGGGGATGAGGTATTGGAAGGATGGAAACCTATTTGGTAAGAGATAAACACGGAGTTTGAAGAAGCGGAGAAAGAGGAAAGGCCAAAACTCCATGTATTGTCAAATAGGATGATCCATGCGTGGGAGGGCAACCGTAGGATAGTTGCATGGAAATTCGCAAATGATTGAAATGATTAAGTTTACACATTACGTACATCTATCTAGTTGAAAATTGAAAACCAATGCACTTGTTTTATTTTCTTTTGTTTCAAGTTTGAGCACCTTGGCCACTAGCCTAAGAGATGAGATTATAAACTACGCCAACATTTGTGCAATAAGCTATAGTGACTACATGGATGGTTTGCCGGAGAGGGACAGGAGGTTGATTTCTCAAATTAGAAAGAAGTATACAAAAGGGTCGGAGCCATGGTATCGTCTTACAAGGAGGTATTTTCGCAAACTAGTTTATAATGTAAGTTTGTGGTATGAACGTCAATGAACAGCAATGTTTTCTCTTGTTTCCCCCAAAAGTAGTGGATTGTTGCCAATTTTTGAGTTGTAATTTTTACGCCAGGTTCAAATGACTTAAGCTCTTAATAAGAAGCTGGAGCAAGCAAGGCATAGTATGTCAGAGGAGGAGTTGAAAATGTTGAAGGAGAAGGAGCTCGACAAGCTTGCATCTAGGTTTGGTGACCGTATTGGGAAGGTATGTAAGTGTTAACTCTTGCAAACTAGAAGCATGACTATGTGATATGAGAATGTATCATAATTATGTACACATGGTTTGTAGATGCTCAACAGTATTGATCCTAAGCTTGGTGATGAACGGACAAAAGTTTGGGCTCTAAAATGGGAACACCATAGCTTCACGACTTTGGAGAAGCTAAATATGTTGGTCTTGTGTGATGCTTCAATTGAAACAAAGGTGTTTTGGTTGTCTCTCTTAGAGGCTAATAAGGTATCAAAGGCAGCTCATGGGGATCATGTATTTAGAAAGTAAGTACCTTAATCATTAAAATGTGTTTAAAAATCATTACTTCACTTATACATTACCAATTTCTCAATGAGTTTCTATATTTGATGTAGTTCGTTACGAAGAGAGGGCTTGCTTGATAAAGTGTATGATAGAGCACAATATATTCTAGGTCATTATATCAATGTGCCTGGGGGAATTATTATTCCACAAGATGTTTGACTATTTTGAAGAGGTCAAGCTTGAGGCTAGGAAACACATTTTTCTTATTGAGGGTAGAATTGAGACATAGGAAAAGAGCCTTGAATTGAGAGCCCTTAAGAAGCTTGACCTCATTCAAATGGCAGCTCAAAGGCTGGTTTACAGGTACTTTTTTTTGCTATGGCAACCTAATGACTCATGTGCATCTTTATGGCAACTTAGTGGATTGTTCTTCATATTGTGCAGATTTTTTTTGTGGTTGAAATAAAAGAGCCACATTCCCTCAGTTCCTGTTAGAGCAAGAAAATGGTTCTTGCTCATTAACAAGGAGGAGTGTATGTATCCACCACCCATGCACAAGAGTCTCTCCTTGGGAGTTGGATAACTACCCATGGTGGATAGATATGGTGTCAGGGCATGTGCTTGAGAGAGAGAGTGAGCTTCATGACCAACTGAAGCGCAAAGACTTTGTTAAAGAGCCTTCTCTACAAGAACACAGACTCCCCGAGATACATGTTTTATAAATTCTTGTTTCGTGAGATTTCTTATTTCTTGTTTTTGAAAGATCCTTGCCCCCTCCATGCAACCAATCTGGGGGTGCTAGCAGCGGAAGTAGCACTTCTTGCACAGGGCAGAGCCTCTCACTCGATGCCTCGCCCACGGATATCTGGACAAGAGACTAATCCCTTGGTTCTTCCAAAACCAAACCCGGAAAAACTTCCCTCGCCCAGAAAGCACGGGCGATTCCTCCATGGGATATTTTTATTCTAACGTAGTCAAGAGCCTTAACTAACCAAACTGATCCGACAGAACCAGTAAGTCACATGGTCAGATCAAGGAAAAGACTTACACTTGGATCATAGAGACCAACGATTTTTTCCTCATCGAGAGAGGCACAACCGTTGATTCTTTTCCATAGAACAAAGACTATTCGGGATTTAATTCATCTATCGTACCATAACAAAATTGAGTCTCATTTTAGGGATCCATCAGTCCAGCCTAACCCCAGTTCTATGGGTTAGCCAACCGCCCAACCATTGTAGTGATAGGATACATTTAGGAATTTGGTTATGTTTTGTCTCGGGTACCAGCGAAAAGAGTTCCCAAGCCCCCTAGCCAGCGCTTCATGCAAACTTTAAGATAGTCACACCACTTACACACCCAATATGAAATTGCCTTTTTCACAGATTCAGCTATCTTTGAAACAAACTTTTAATGAAACCATAGTATCACTGATCATAATCCTCCAAAATATCCGATTGAATTCTAATTTCCAATCATTCCTTCATCGGTGTACCTATGGCATCATTGGTAACTAGACCGCTCACCACCTGTCCACTCATGGGCCTTTTCAATAGTTCCTAGCTCATAGTAGCCGAAAATATATTCACTTATAAAAATCCAGATGGACTCTCCATTGAAGATCAGCAAGATCAACCACAACAGATCCATATAAAAGAGCCATGGACTCATCTATTGAGGACCAGCAAGAAGGTGAATCAACCAGATCCATGCCCAATTTCAAAAAACAACTCTAACTCCTTGTTCCATTTTCTTCCTCGACGCACGCGTGGGTATCTTCGGCGACCCAGAGCCCGAGCACCGTATGGTCAGCACCCTCTAGGATCCTTTGCAGGTCACCTAGCGCTTCACTCATAGGCCGCTTCCTTGGTCCCTCATCCACTATACCGGAAGCTCACCATTTAAATAGAACCGAGGCTAGTCAAGACCTCGGCCGGACCTTGCTACGCGAGATGTCCTCCATTGACTCTCCGTCAGCTGTTGCAACTTTATCACTTAGGTCTCCATGACCTCATTCACAAGACGGTCAAAATGCTTTCCCAGCATTCTTGACATAAAAAAGTCATTTAAAAAGAGGTCATAAATATAGTTTCTATAACGAACTCTCATCTTTCCACATTGTTTCACATCAATCTACATTTCTTAATCCACGTCCAATCATATGTATTCCCATCGTCCTCCTTCATCCATTCTCATCCATCATATTCCATCTCATCACATCTATCCACATTTATCCTCATCACATCTATCCACATTTATCCTTATCACATCTCATCCATTCGCATCTACCCATGTCCACATCTCATCACATTACATTCATTCACATCTCATCCATTCATATCTATCTCGATTCACATCATATCACATCCATTTCACATTACATCTCATTCATTCACATCTATCCCGATTCACATCACATCCATTTCACATCACATCTCATCCATTCACATCTATCCCAATTCAAATTACATCACATCACATCCATTTCACATCACATCTCATCCATTCACATCTATCCCAATTCAAATTACATCACATCACGTCACATCCATTCACATCCATCACATCACATCCATTCACATTCATTTATATCACATCCATCACATCATATCCATTCATATCCATCATATTCATTCTCATCACCATCCCATCACATACATTCTATCCACATTACATCACATCCACATCTATCCACATCATATCTCATTCATACACATCCCATCTCATTCATCCACATCCATCCAGTCATTCACATGCACGACTATTCACATCCATCCATTCATTCACATTCACACCTATAACTTCACATCTCATCACATTCACATCCACATCCCTTTGCATCACATCACACCCACATCCCTTTACATCACATCACATCCATTCACATCCACATCCCCTTTACATCACATCACATCACATCACATCCACATCCCCTTTACATCACATCACATCACATCACATCACATTCCACATCCGCATTCACATCCATTTACATTACATCACATCTTATCGCATCCACATCCACATCCACATCCATTTACATCACATCACATCTTATCACATCCACATCCACATCCACATCCATTTACATCTTATCACATCCACATCCATTTACATCTTATCACATCCATTTACATCACATCATATCCTTTCACATAACCTCATATCTCATTCTCATCTCATCATTCACATCCACATTCATTTACATCACATTCTTTCACATACACATCCATATCCATTTACTTTACATCTCATCCTTTCACATAACCTCACATCTCATTCTCATCTCATCATTCACATCCACATCCATTTACTTTACATCTCATCCTTTCACATAACCTCACATCTCATTCTCATCTCATCATTCACTTCCACATCCATTTACTTCACATCTCATCCACATTCATTTATATCACACCACATCCTATCACATCCCATTCACATCCATTCACATCTCATTCCCATTTAGTAGCTTTTTCTACTTCGATATACCGACGAGCGACGAGACGTTTTCTAAATTTCTGCCAATTGCTTGGCCCAGGTAAAGATTCTTTTTCTTGAGATGGCTATTTTCATATTGTGAGATCCCTGTTCCCACCGAGCAACGGATTCAGGATACTGGCAGCGGAAGTAACACATCATGCGCGGGTAGGGGTCTCACACTCGGGGCCTCGCCCACGGATATCCGGACAAGAGACTAATCCGTCGGTTTGTCCAAAACCGAAACCGGAAAAACTTCCTTTACCCGGAAAGCATGGGCGATTCCACCAGGATAACTCTTTACTCTAACGTAGTCAAGATCATTACGGATCAACTGATCTGACTGCACCTTTAACGGTACTTGGTCAAATCAAGGAAGAAACTTGCACTTGGATCATTGGGATCAACGCTTTTTTCCCCATCAAGAGGCACAGCCGTTGATTCCTATCCATAGAACAATTTCTATCCGGGATTTACTTCATCTATCGTAATAATAGAAATTAAGTCTCGATTTACGGATCCATCAATCCAGCCTAACCCCATCCGATCCCATGGGTTAGCCAACCACCCAACCACTGTAGTGATGGGATCCAATTTGGAATTTGGTTAGGTTTTGTCCCGGGTACCAAGGAAAAGAGTTCCAAGGCCCCCTAGCCGGAATTTCATGCAAACATAAAACTAGCCACACCACTTACACACCCAATATGAAAATTGCCTTTTTCTTAGCATCAGCTAACTTTAAAACAATCCTTTAATGAAACCATAGTACCACTGATCACAATCTCCCAATTTATCCAGTTGATTCATAATTTTCCATCATTCCTTCATCAGAGTATCTATGGCATCATTGGCAACTAGAACGCTCACCACCTGTCCACACAGGGGCCGTTTCAATAGTTCCTAGCCCATAATACTCAACAATATAATCACTTATCAAGATGGACTCTCGTTGAAGATCAGCAAGATCAACCAACAGATCCATATAAAAGAGCCATGGACTCATCCGTTGAGGACCAGCAAGGTCAGTCAACCAGATCCATGCCCGGTTCAAGAAAACAACTCTTACTCCTTGTTTCAATATCTTCCTCGACGCACGCATGGGTATCCTGGGCGACCCAGAGCCCGAGCACCGTATGGTCAGCACCCTCTAGGATCCTTCGCAGGTGACCTAGCGCTTCACTCATAGGCCGCTTCCTTGGTCCCTCATCCACCGTACCGGAAGCTCACCATTTTAATCGAACCGAGGCTGGTCAAGACCTCGGCCGACCTTGCTACGCGAGAAGTCCTCCATTGACTCTCCGTCTCAGCAGTTGCAACTTTATGAGATAGGTCTCCACGACCTTAATCACAAGACGGTCAAAATGCTTTCCCAGCATTCTTGACATAAAACAGCCATTTACAAACAGCATTTACAAACAGTTTACAAATACAATTTCTATATTAACTCTCATTTTTCCACATTATCCCTCATACAATCCACATTACTTATTCCACATTTCATTTATATGTGTACTCATCCAATCACATCATTTTCCATCTCTTCACTTCAGATTCCTTCACATCACATATCATATATTCACATCCATATCCACATCCATACATCCACATCCACATCCACATTCACATCCATACATCCACATCTACATGCTTATCTCCATTTTCACATCCTCATTTATACATCCACATCCCATATCCACATTCATACATACACATCCATATCCACATCCATATCCGCATTCATACATACACATCCATATCCACATCTACATTCCCATTCACATCTATACATCCACATCTACATCCACATTCACATACATCCACATCCACATTCCCATTCACATCTATACATCCACATCTACATCCACATACATACATACTACATCCACATCTACATCCACATACATACATACATCCACATACATACATACATACATCCACATCCACATTCCCATTCACATCTATTCATCCAGATCTACATCCACATTCACATCCACATTCCCATTCACATCTATACATCCACATCTACATCCACATTCACATCCATACATCCACATTCACATCCATACATCCATATCCACATTCCCATTCACATCTATACATCCACATCTACATCCACATTCACATCCACATTCCCATTCACATCTATACATCCACATCTACATCCACATTCACATCTATGCATATACATCTTCATGTATACATCTATTTTCACATTCATACATCCATACTCCCATCTCCACATCCACACATCCATATACATACATCCATTTCCACATTCCCATTCATATAACCCCATATGCCTTCACATCTAATCTTTTACATCACATCCATTCTTGCCCTATCACAACCCATATACATCTTATCCTATCACATACACTTCTTACCTCATCCCATACACATCTTATCACATCTTAATTCATCTTATCACCTCTTATACACCTCTTATCACATCTTAATTCATCTTATCACCTCTTATACACCTCTTATCACATCCTATCACATCTCATATCTATTTATAGAATACAAGAGAATTCTTATATTTGATATAAGATTTCTTTACACATTTACTTATCCATAAATTCTATTTAAGGAGATTAATACTTCCGAAGTAAAATCAATCTTTTATGCATCTTCCTATGCATAAATTCATTTTAAATGAAAATGACACTTTTGAATTAAAATTCAATCTTTTATGCATCTTCCTATGCATAAATTCAATTTAGATGAGAATGACACTTTTGAATTAAAAATCAATTTTTTTTAATGCATCTTCTTATGCATAAATTCAATTTAGTAGGAATTACACTTTTAGAATAAAAGAATTTCTCTTATGCATCTAAGTTATGCATAAAATCCATTTATGAGGAAAATCACACTTTTAGTATAAAAAGAATATCTTTTATGCATACCTCTATGCATGAAATCCAATATGATAAAAGTAACATCCTTACAATAAAATAATCAACTTTTTATGCATACCTCTATGCATGAAATTCAAATTTGATAAAAGTAACACTTTTGATATAAAAATTTATCCATTATGTATACTTCTATGCATGAAATAAAAATGATAAAAGTAACACTTTTGATATAAAAACTTATCCATTATACATGCTTCTATGCATGAAATAAAAATGGTAAAAATAACACTTTTGATATAAAAACTTATCCTTTATGCATAATATTAAAATTTAATTTCTCCATGATTATAATGAAATTCTTTTAATTAATCTAGGATGATAATTCCTAGAATATGGTAGGAAGTCCTCTTTTTATGCTTTGAATGAAATTATTTTATGCATAATTTTTATAAAAATTTTGCCATAGCTCCGCTTCTATGACTGATAAATCTCAATTTTTCTAAGGGATAAAGCTTATCATTAAGGAAAATAATTAAAATGATCTCTAATTGGATCATTAAACTATAATGGATTGAATCATCAATATGCATAAACTAAAAGTATAGAAAAAAGCCATTAATTTGGCCTCAAGCATAGCTTAATCTTGGGTTAAGGAAAAGCTTTATGAAAAGCTTGATTTGGATTGAGAATGGGTCATGAGTATGACCATTTCTTGAGTGAGAGAGAGAAATTACATAAAAACTATTAAAATTTAAACATAAATGAAAATTAACTTGAATAGCATTTATTAAATTATGTAACTCTTCACTACTATTCACCAATTAACTTTAATAGCATTTAAAAAAACCATACCAATTAAGCTTCTCAAGCTTGAGAGGGGTTGAGAAGAGAGAAACATTGAGAAATTATAGAAAAGATCAATATTCACTAATTACCTTCCAAATTGCTTGATTCTTTGTTCACGGTAGAGGCCCCCAACCAATCAATTGGTTAAGTATGTTGATGGAGCCACTAATGGGGATTGAAGAAAGAGGGAAGCTCCAAAAACTAGTGAATTATTAAATGAATTCACAGTTCTTGGCTTAGGTGGAGTAGAGTAACGATGCATAAACACTATATATTTTTCAACAAGGGGGAGGCTTCTATTTATAGGAAAAATTGAGCTCCTAACCAAACAAACTGATTCTAGAATTTTCTAAATCAGTTTGGTCAATAATTGACCATTTTTAGGTCAGTTAAGCTAACTTTTTGGAACTAGACTTGAATGAGGAGAGAGGAGAGATGAAATATCTCAATTTTTATGAGTTTAAAACTCATTCAAGCATGTGAAATATGCACCTCCTTTAAAGAACTCCCCTTCCTTACATATGGAATCATTTTAATATTGCTCATAGTTTTTTTTACTAATAAACCTTGTACATTTTCAACTCTTCATCTTATGTGAAATATGCACCTCCTTTAAAGAACTCCCCTTCCTTACATATGTGTCATAATGGAATCATTTTAATATTGCTCATAGTTTTTTACTAATAAACCTTGTACATTTTCAACTCTTCATCTTATGTGAAATATGCACCTCCTTTAAAGAACTCCCCTTCCTTACATATGTGTCATAATGGAATCATTTTAATATTGCTCATAGTTTTTTACTAATAAACCTTGTACATTTTCAACTCTTCATCTTATGTGAGCATTTAAGGGACTCCCCTTCCTTACATATGTGTCATAATAAAATCATTATACCCAAAATATCTCATATTTTTAATATTGCACATAGTTTTTTACTAATAAACCTTGTACATTTTCAACTCTTCACCTCATGTGAGCATTTACTCATTTTTGGGTATTTTCTTTTTACAAGTTGGATTTATCTCCTCCCTACACATGGATTGATGCTATTGGCCCATAGAAACCTCAATTGGACCATAGTCTAAAGATTTCTGAAAATCTAGACCCTTAGACTAAGGTTCTTTATACCTATTTCCAATTAATTCCAATTGCACATTGGAAAATTCTTTTTGAATTTCTGTTTCAGGGGAACTCATCTAAATTATAAGAGATATTTTTCTATCCAAAAATATTCAAAATCTGAATATTCTCTCTCTAGAATAATTTTTCTCTCTCTAGGCTAAAATAGTTAGCAACAAGGTCTTTATATTTCTGAAGAGGGTTGATTACAGGGGAAGATACTAGACATCAAAAAGGGGTTGGGGGAGGAATCTTACATTCTACCCCACTTAAAAAACGCGAGATGTCCTCATCTCACAGTTGGAGTATGATTTCTTTCATCATCATCTTCTTCTTCTCAATCACATTCAACTTTACGCCTTGGAAGTGAACGGTCGATTTTTCCCTGGTATTCTGCTGGAGTATGGATGACTTGAGAACTGTCGGTTAAGCCCTTGGTTTTTCAATTGCAGTAAAGATCTGCCCTTCTTTCCTCTTCTACTTCTTCTGAAATTGTGACTGCTCTGGCTGCTGCAGTCTGAGGTGGAATTCTTTCTCTTTGGTTGCCCCTGTTTTGGAAAGGAGTTCTGAGGTTACTCTGGGTAGAGGCAGACGGTTGATTTGGAGTTCTTCTGGGGTTACCCTGGCTTGGGTGAGACGGACCCTGATTAGACTGGTATGAAGGACCCTGATTAGACTGGTATGAAGGACCCTGATTAGACTGGTATGAAGGAATTGGTCTCTGAATTCGGGGTCCTAGACTTCCTTGTCCCCTTGACATGGCAGGAGTTGGGCAGTCTTTTAACTGATGACCAAAACCTTGGCATCCAAAACACCGGTTCTCACTTCTGGGCTCATTGTTTTGCATCCTTAAAATAGATGATCCTCCTGAGAAAGTATTTTGGGGGAAGGATCTTCCTTCACTTTGGAGTCTTCCTGCATCTTGATTCTGAATCGGTCCTTGCTGCCTCTTTGGAGGTGGAAAGTTTGAAGTACCTTCCTGGGCTTGGAATCTTTTAAAGTTAGAGGGTGCAGGTTTTGGCGGGACCTTTACTACAAAGGCTTTGGCAAAATCCTTTGCCATTTTTACTGCTTCAGCCATGGACACTGGTTTGGCATTTTTGACCAGTGTGTCCAAAGGTTCGTTCATTGCCCGAATGAACCTAGCCATGAGCTGTTCTTCATCTAGAGGTGGTGAGTATTTGAGTAGAAGAGCAAAGGCATGGTGATATTCTTCAATGGTTTTGTTCTCCTGCTTTAGTTCTAAAAATTCATTCATTTTGGTTTCCAAAAATCCAGGGGGACAAAATCTCTTTCTCAAATAGGTTTTTAGGTCATTCCAAGATTGGGTATTTCTATTTAGACGGTTGGTGTCACAGTGGTTCCTCCATGCTACCCTGGCTGTTTCCACTATTTTCAACCGGCCAAGAGCTATTTTGCTCAGCTCATTATAACCTGTGACGTCAAAATACTCTTCCATGGCTTCCACCCATTTCTCCACAGTCTCACCCAGGTTCTCCCCTTCTCCTTTGAAGGGTCCTGGTTGAGTCCTATGAAGAGCCTTGCGAACATCAGGATCAAGTTCGTTATCTTCAGTGACAGGGTCTGGCTGCTGACGGCTACGATTTCCTCGTCTCATGATTCTGTCAAAAATTTATATATTAGAGAGAGAATAGTTATAAGATTAGAGAGGAGATTCTTATTTTTGAATACCTCAAAAACTGGGGAGAATTCTTACACATATTCTTTCTCGAATTCCTCAAGTGAAATATGTTCAATATTCTTCTTTTGAATAAAAGAATTCATGGGATTTACAAAAATCAATTCTACCCATATTTCCCAATAATGCTCTCAAAATTTCACTTTTGATAAATATACATAAATTAAATTATACTAAAAATTACTCTTTTTTCCATTTAATTTCTTGGATCTCAAATATCATGGGAATTCCTCTTTTTACATTTAATTGATTTAATTCTAAATGTCATGGGAATTTCTCTTTTATCATCAAATAAATTTATCTAAAATTCCTCTTTTCTTTAATAAAAATATCCATTAATTCAATATGCCAAGAATTCCCCTTTTACTATTTAAATCATTGAATTCCAAATGTATTGGAAATTCCACTTTTATCATTTAAATATATCTCATGCATAAAATAAATTTATCTATAATTCCTCTTTAAATTTTAATAAAAATATCCATTAATTCAATATGCTAAGAATTCCACTTTTTCCATTTAAATTATTGAATTCCAAATGTCATGGGAATTCCTCTTTTATCATTTAAATAAAATTACCATAATTTTCTCTTTTCTTAATTATTTAATTATGCATAAACCTTAAAAATTAGTTTTTCATTGAATGTGATGAAAATCATTCTTTTAGCATAGCATGACCAATCCTAGAATTTGGTAGGAAGTCTTCTTTTCACGTTATGCATAAGAATGAATTATGTATCAATTTCTTAAAAATTTTACCATAGCTTCGCTGCTATTACTGATAATTTTTAATATTTTTGAAAAGAATAAACTTAGTAATACAATTATGATAGTATAACTTTCTTCTAAACTTAAATCCAATTTATGGATTTAAATCATAAGATTATCATAATTTTAGAAGCATAAAATTATAAAAAGCCACTTTCTTAACCTCTAGCTTCACAAGCCTAGAGTTTGATTTGTGAATTGAGAATTTATCGATAAGAAGTATCATTTGAATAGAAAATTGGTCATAGGAATGACCATTCTTTTGGGAAGAGAGAGTTAAACGTAAAAAGCATCCTAATTAAGCATAAATGTAAACTTTTCTTAATTATTCATTACAACTCTGAAGAAAAACTTGATTTGCATTATAAACACTTAATTTAGAAACTTCTCAAGCTTGAGAGCGATTGAGAAGTGAAAACATTGAGAATAGTAGAGAAAAACCATAAAATTACACTTTACCTCTTGTTTTTGCTTGCTTCTCTGTCTTAGAAGAAGCCCCCAACCAATCAATTAGTTAGTGTGTTGAGAGGAAAGCTCCAAGGAAGGTTGAAGAGAGAGAGAAGCTCCAATCTCTCCAAAATGTAGAGGATTTTTAAAGGATAATAGAAAATATCATTATTTTAATGTAATATTGGCATGGTATAGTTCACATATGAGAATACAAAAGAATGAGGGTCTATTTATAGGTGAGGTAGGCCACTAACTGAGTCCAACTAAGTTCTAGAATTTTCCAGCTTTAGTTTGGCTGAATTTGGACAAGATTTGGATCAGTTTGGCTCCCTTTTTTATTTGGTTTGATTCAAGAGAGAGGAGAGATAAAAATATCACAATTTTTATGAATTTAAAACTCATTTACATGTGTGAAATAGGCGCCTCCTTAAAGTCTCCCCCCTCCTTACCAAGGTGTCAAAAATGTATCATTATACCAAAATATCCCATTTTTTTAGTAATATCTCATAGTTTTTAACTAATAAACCTTGTACTTAGTAAACTCTTCATCTTATGTGAGCATTTACTCATTTTCGGGTATTTTCTTTTATTCTTTGGATTTATCTCATCCCCACACTTGGATTAATCCAATTGGTCCATAGGAACCTTAATTGGACCATAATCCAAAATTTTTTAAAAATCTTGACCCTTAGGCTAAGGTCCTTTATACACATTTCCAATTAATTCCAAATGCACATTGGAAAGTTCTTTTTGAAATATTGTTTCAGGGGAAACCATTTTAGACACTAGGAGGGTTTTTATATCAAAAAATATCTCAATTTTGGATTACCTCTCTCTAGACATTTTCGCTCTCCAGGTCAAAATAGAGTAAAACAAAATCTTTCTTTTATTCTAGAGAGGGGAATAATTTCAAGAATAGAAGGGGAGGTTCTTACTCCTTTACACCTCAAAAGCTGGAGGAAGGAATCTTACATCCTACCCCGCTTGAAAAACGCGAGATGTCCTCATCTCGCAGCAGATGGAGGTCAACTCTTTCCCTTAAGATCCAACTGATTCTGGGGTTCCTTAAAGTCTGGTCAACCCAACATAATCCTGGGATAAAGATCCCTTCTACAAGAAGAACATATAGAACTCATTATCAGATAATAATTCATTCAAAATATATCATTCATATCCTTAACACAATAATGGTCCATTAGACCAAAAAATTCCATCTGAACATTCCTCCATGGGAATTTCAGTTATGCAGGTTTTTAATTTGTCATCCCTTAACTTGATCCACTGGGTCAAGTGTTAACAGCAGCAATCTGTTAGCACAATCCACTAATCTCATAGTGATTTGCTGAAGTTCTCACCATTCCAGTTATTAACATCATTACTGGGATTCGTCCCATTCACCCTCATTGTGGTTTTGTTCAACTTATCTTCTTTCAACTAGAATTCACCCTCATTGTGGTTTTGTTCAACTTATCTTCTTTCAACTAGAATTCAGAAATTATCATCTTTCAATCAGAAACCAAATCAACTCATCAATTCTCAACCAAAATTTTAAAAACATATCAACCAGCATTCGAATTCATCATCTGGATAGCATTTTCGCTTATAATTTCAAGGTCTTATATTTACTCGTATATACTGCCAGTAAAGAGTTGCAGTTATACCCTCGATATATACGGGTAGTCACGGTCCTTGGAATTATAAGGTAAATACCATCATGTCTAGGCCTCAAGCAAGTCAGGGATTCCATACAATTACAATACTTCCATCTGAAAACCCAATTACCTATTTATGAATCTTTATTCTTCTGAATATCAATTTGTATGAATTTCATCACACAATTATAATTTTTTACTGGTACTTCATACATTTTTGACATTTCTGGCTTCTTGGTTGTTCCACTTTAGCCAATTCGCTCTGATACCAGAAGCTTAAAGATCCCTGCCCTCTCCGCGCAATGAATTCGGGGGTGCTAGCACCAGCAGAAGTAGCACTTCTTGCGCAGGGCGGCAGAGCCTCTCACTCGGGGCCTCGCCCACGGATATCTGGACAAGAGACTAATACCTCAATTCTTCCAAAACTGAACCCAGAAAAACTTTCCTCACCCACGGATATCTGGACAAGAGACTAATACCTCAATTCTTCCAAAACTGAACCCAGAAAAACTTTCCTCGCCCAGAAAGCACGGACGATTCCTGCATGGGATATTTTTATTCTAACGTAGTCAAGAGCCTTAACTAACCAAACTGATCCGACCAAACTAGTAAGTCACATGGTCAGATCAAGAAAAGACTTGCACTTGGATCATAGAGACCAACGCTTTTTTCCTCATCGAGAGGCACAACTGTTGATCCTTTTCCATAGAACAAAGACTATCCAAGATTTAATTCATCTATCGTACCATAACAGAATTGAGTCTCATTTTAGGGATCCATCAGTCCAACCTAACCCCATCCACTCCCATGGGTTAGCCAACCACCCAACCACTGTAGTGATAGGATCCATTTAGGAATTTGGTTATGTTTTGTCCTGGGTAGTAACAGGGAAAAGAGTTCCCAAGCCCCCTAGCCGACGCTTCATGCAAACTTCAAGATAGTCACACCACTTACACACCCAATATGAAATTGCCTTTTTCACAAATTCAGCTGTCTTTAAAATAATCTTTTAATGAAACCATAGTATCACTGATCATAATCCTCCAAAATATCCGGTTGAATTCTAATTTCCAATCATTCCTTCATCAGTGTACCTATGGCATCATTGGGGCAAAACCAGAATGCTCACCACCTGTCCACTCAAGGGCCTTTTCAATAGTCCTAGTTTATAGTACCCAAAAATATATTCACTTTATAAAAATCCAGATGGACTCTCCGTTGAAGATTAGCAAGATCAACCAACAGATCCATATAAAAGAGCCATGGATTCATCCATTGAGGACCAGCAAGGTGAATCAACCAGATCCATGCTCGATTTCAGAAAACAACTCTAACTCCTTGTTCCATTTTCTTCCTCGACGCACGCGTGGGTATCTTTGGTGACCCAGAGCTCGAGCACCATATGGTTAGCACCCTCTAGGATCCTTCGCAGGTCACTTAGTGCTTCACTCATAGGCTGCTTCCTTGGTCCCTGGATTTACAAAAATCAATTCTACCCATATTTTCCAATAATGCTAAAAATTCCACTTTTGATAAATATTCATAAATTGAATTATACTAAAAATTTCTCTTTTTCCCATTTAATTTATTGGATCTCAAATATCATGGGAATTCCTCTTTTTACATTTTATTGATTGAATTCTAAATGTCATGGGAAGTCCTCTTTTATCATCAAATAAATTTATCTAAAATTTCTCTTTTCTTTAATAAAAATATTCATTAATTCAATATGCCAAGAATTTCACTTTTACTATTTAAATGATTGAATTCCAAACGTCATGGAAATTTCTCTTTTATCATTTAAATATTTCTCATGCATAAAATAAATTTATCTAAAATTTCTCTTTGAATTTTAATAAAAATATCCATTAAACCAATATGCTAAGAATTTCACTTTTTTCATTTAAATGATTGAATTCCAAATGTCATGGAAATTTCTCTTTTATCATTTAAAAAAAATTACCATAATTTTCTCTTTTCTTAATTATTTAATTATGCATAAACCTTAAAAATTAGTTTTCCATTGAATGTGATGAAAATCATTCTTTTAGCATAGGATGACCAATCCTAGAATATGGTAGGAAGTCCTCTTTTCACGTTATGCATAAGAATGAATTATGTATCAATTTCTTAAAAATTTTGCCATAGCTCCGCTGCTATTACTGATAATTTTTAATTTTTTTGAAAAGAATAAACTTAGTAATACAATTATGATAGTATAACTATTTTCTAAACTTAAATCTAATTTATGGATTTAAATCATAAGATTATTATAATTTTAGAAGCATAAAAGCCACTTTCTTAACCTCTAGCTTCACAAGCCTAGAGTTTGATTCATGAATTGAGAATTTTTCAATGAGAAGCATCATTTGAATAGAGAATTGGTCGTAGGAATGACCATTCTTTTGGGGAGAGAGAGATAAACATAAAAAGCATCCTAATTAAGCATAAATGTAAACTTTTCTTAATTATTCATTACAACTCTTAAGAAAAGCTTGATTTGCATTATAAACACTTAATTTAGAAACTTCTCAAGCTTGAGAGGGGTTGAGAAGTGAAAACATTGAGAATAGTAGAGAAAAACCATAAAATTACACTTCACCTCTTGTTTTTGCTTGCTTCTCTATCTTAGAAGAAGCCCCCAACCAATCAATTGGCTAGTGTGTTGAGAGGAAAGCTCCAAGGAATGTTGAAGAGAGAGAGAAGCTCCAATCTCTCCAAAATGTAGAGGATTTTTAAAGGATAATAGAAAATACTGGCATGGTATAGTTCACAGATGAGAATACAAAAGAATGAGGGTCTATTTTGTTGCCATATATATATATAGGCAGTGAACACACTTAGGACCGCCGGGGTACTTTTTCCCTCTTTAGGAGGTTTTTTCCCCGGCTTGTATATACGCCCATTCTTCTAGGGCTAACTTATCTTTTGTACATTAACACAATCTAATACATTGTGTGTTGTGTGCATTCTTGCTTCTTCTTCTCCAAGCTTTGTGTGCTTTCCTGCAACCCTAATTCCAACAATTGGTATCAAAGCAAGCATCGGTTCCCAGGGCTATGCCGCCAGTACCCTCCGACTCACATTCTCCGATTGAGGTGAGCTTTCACGAGCGCTTCCAGGTCCTTATACTCTTCAAATAGACCCGTAGGGCTTTGCGTTCTCAAAAATCGCATCTGAGGTTGTTTCGGGCTCCGTTTTTGCATTTCAAGTTCTGCACAGGTGTTTTCGTCATTTTCTGCAGAAATTTCGACAGTGCAGTTTTCTGCAAAACAGGCATACGTACTCTATTGTGGACCTTGCTACATAGCACGAGTTGTTTTCTGTTCAATCTTTGCTTCATTACAGGTAGCTTTTGCATCAGTTTCAGTCATTGGCCATGGCTGATAACAACAATGATGTATTTCGCATGTTATCTACTGATGACAAATTGGATGGAGATAGCAACTACCCACTTTGGGCATACATAATGTAGCATGTTTTGGTTGCAAAAGGAGTGTGGAACATTGTGCAGGGTATGGATGTACGTCCAGGTTCTGTGGATGTAGGATCTGTTGAGGATGTTGCAGGTTCTAGCAGCTCTACTGTTGCTGCTGTTTTACCCACTGCTGAACAAGCTCGTTGTTTGGGATGGTAAAGATGTGCAGGCTCATGCCTTGATTGCACTTTCTATCAAACGTAACATCATCCCACATATTCGTTCAGCTAAAACAGCAAAACAGGCTTGGGATATTCTAGTTGGTTTCTATGCAGGTCGCAAAAATCGCTTACCTGCGTAAAGAGCTAGAATTGAAGATTATGCAAGAAGATGATGACATGAATGTTTTTCTTGCTGAGATTAAAGATCTCAAAGAATAGTTGATTTCTGCAGGTGAGAATATTCCTGATCATTCTCTTGTGCAGACTGTTCTTGATGCTTTACCTAAGACATATCAGACTTTTGCTTCCACGTGGAGACTTCTTAATGAGGACAGACCTGATGCTGTCAAGTATAATACTTTAGTCAACAAGGTCTTGCAAGAAGCGCAGCCCAAGCAAAACAGGGCCAGGCAGCTTGCAGTTGATCAAGCATTTATTGCTGCCCAGCAGCAGAGAAGAAGTGGTAAGGTAGCCCCTTCCACTGTTTCTTCTCCTATTAGTAGGTCTACAACTTCTTCTCCTTCCACAGCTAGCAACAATAAGTCTGAGAAGGCTCTTGATAAAGGCAAGAAAAAGACCAGGTGCAACTATTGTAAGGCGAATGATCATGTCATTAAGAATTGCCCTAAGCTAAAGGCTAAAGAGGCAAAGAAGAAAGAGTCAAATGTAGCCACAATAGCGGATGCTTCTACAAATGCAGATTCTGCAAATGTTGTGCAGGATACAGAATGGGCGTTTAGCGTGTATTGCCAGTATGACCCATCTGTACATGATGCATGTTTGGCAGTTTCTGTTGACTCTAATGTATGGTATTTTGACAGTGGTGCTACAAAGCACATTACCTCGCATCGTGATATGTTCACTTGTCTCTTGAGGCTGTCTCTAATGGGAATACTGTCACATGTGCCAATAATGCTTCTTACCCAGTGAAGGGCATTGGTAAAATTATGCTTACTACTGTAAATGGCAGCGCTTTCACACTTTCAGATGCTTTGTATGTGCCAGGGATAAAGAAGAATCTATTGTCTGTCTCTGCGCTTGCTAGACTTGGACTTGTAGTCAAATTTATGGATGACAGATGTACTATTCATGATTTGACTTCTGGTGATACGATTTTTGCATCTGGCACGTTGATTCGTGGGCTGTATAGGCTCAATTCTTATGACAAGTATGTGGAAGATTTAGCAAATGCAGTTTCTGATGAAAAGGCAGTTTCAGATGCAAAACTATGGCATGCTTGTTTAGGTCATCTGAACTTTGCTAGTTTGCTGCGTTTGCAGAAATTTGATATGGTTGCTTCATTGCCCCCTCTTGAGGCACCATTGAAACATGTTTGTGAAGGCTATATTTTGGGCAAAATGCAGCGTTTTGCGTTTCCAAAGGATGGTTCTGTGCGGGCCACTCGCAAATTGCAACTTGTACATATATTGATGTATCTGGGCCTATGCAAACTCCATCATTTGGTAAACACTTGTACTTCGTGACTTTCATTGATGATTACTCAAGGCATGCATGGGTATATCCACTAAAGGCAAAGTCCGAAGTGTTTTTGTGCTTCAAACAGTTTTTTCTTATGGTTGAAAATGTATCCAATTGTACTGTGGGTACCCTCCGTTCTGATCGAGGGGGGGAGTACATGTCTAAAGAGTTTAATGCATTTCTGGCTAGTCGTGGGATAAAACACCAATGTACAGTGCCGTATACCCCTCAGCAAAATGGTGTTGCTGAGAGGAAAAACATGTCACTTATGGAGATGGCACGATGTATGGTCAAGAGCCAAGCTTTGCCACATGCATTTTGGCTTGAGGCTGTCATGTGTGCTGCATATGTACTCAACAGGTGTCCCACTAAGGCCTTGCAGTCTATTACTCCATACGAAGCTTGGCATGGCAGGAAGCCTTCTATTGGTCACTTGCGTGTCTTGCTTGGCCTATGCTTTAGTGCTTATGCAACAACGCAGAAAATTGGATGATAAGGCTATCAAATGCATTTTTGTTGGTTACAGTGCTGAGAGCAAGGGTTACAGATTGTATCATCCGCAGTCAAAGCATATCTTTATTAGTCGAGATGTTGTTTTTGTGAAAGATGTTGTGCAGCCTTTGTTATCATGTACCAAAGAGACAGGTGTGAGCTCACAGGATGTATTTGATACATTGTTGCCTCTGTTTACAGGTGGGAATTCAAATGTAAGTCCTAATGAGGCAAATATTCAGCCTATGCAGATTTCAAACGCATCATAGATCAGCCTATTTCTGATGCAGATTTACAGGATGTAATTTCTGAGGATAGGGCTGAAAATGAGCAGGCTAGAGGTATGCCTAAATGGCTGGTGCAAACCTTGCGTGATAGTAAAATTGATGCACCTATATCTAGTCGTGCTCGTTCAGGTTTTCAGCATGCCTCTTACGCATCAGATTGTTATGCTTTGGTTGTGTCTAGTATGTGTGAAGAGGAAGAACCTCTTTCATTTGATGAGGCATAAAAATCAGAAAGTTGGTTGGCTACAATGCAAAGTGAATATGATGCTATAATGAAGAATGGTACATGGTCTTTGTGTGGTTTGCCTATTGGTAAAAAGGCCATTGGATGTAAGTGGGTTTTTAAGTTGAAACGAAAGCCAGATGGC
This sequence comes from Cibotium barometz, assembly GCF_041138505.1. Classification (NCBI taxonomy): domain Eukaryota; kingdom Viridiplantae; phylum Streptophyta; class Polypodiopsida; order Cyatheales; family Cibotiaceae; genus Cibotium; species Cibotium barometz. Next base: position 23,946,507 of record NC_141092.1, read on the forward strand.
AGTGTTGATCGCTATAAGGCTAGACTTGTTGCAAAGGGTTATGCTCAAGAAAAGGGCATTGATTTTGATGAGACCTTTGCTCCTACTTATCGTATGACTACCATTCGTAGCATTTGTGCATTGGCAGCTCATAATGGTTGGAATGTACATCAGTTGGACATAAAGACTGCGTTCTTGAATGGAGATTTGCATAAGGAGGTGTATGTATCGCAGCCTCGTGGTTTTGTTCAAAGAGAGAAGGAAAACAAAGTGTGCAGGTTAAAAAAGGCTTTATATGGTTTAAAGCAAGCTCCACGAGCTTGGTATGAAAAGATACATGCATATTTGACTGCACACATTTTCACAATAGTCCAACAGAAAGCACTTTATATGTTAACTGTGTGGATGATGTACCTCGCATCGTGATATGTTCACTTGTCTTGAGGCTGTCCCTAATGGGAATACTGTCACATGTGCCAATAATGCTTCTTACCCAGTGAAGGACATTGGTAAAATTATGCTTATTGTAGTAAATGGCAGCGCTTTCACACTTTCAGAGATGCTTTGTATGTGCCAGGGATAAAGAAGAATCTATTGTCTGTCTCTGCACTTGCTAGACTTGGACTTGTAGTCAAATTTGTGGATGACAGATGTACTGCTCATTTGACTTCTGGTGATACGATTATTGTATCTGGCACCTTGTTTCGTGGGCTGTATAGGCTCAATTCTTATGACAAGTGTGTGGAAGATTCAGCAAATGCAATTTCTGATGAAAAGGCAGTTTCAGATGCAAAACTATGGCATGCTCGTTTTGGTCATCTAAGCTTTGCTAGTTTGCTGCGTTTGCAGAAATTTGATATGGTTGCTTCATTGCCCCCTCTTGAGGCACCATTGAAACATGTTTGTGAAGGCTGTATTTTGGACAAAATGCAGCGTTCTGCGTTTCCAAAGGATGGTTCTGTGCGGGCCACTCGCAAATTGCAACTTGTACATAGTGATGTATGTGGGTCTATGCAAACTCCGTCATTTGGTAAACACTTGTACTTCGTGACTTTCATTGATGATTACTCAAGGCATGCATGGGTATATCCACTCAAGGCAAAGTCCGAAGTGTTTTTGTGCTTTAAACAATTTTTGCTTATGGTTGAAAATGTATCCAATTGTAATGTGGGCACCCTCCGTTCTGATCGAGGGGGGGAGTACATGTCTAAAGAGTTTAATGCATTTTTGGCTAGTCGTGGGATAAAACACTAATGCACAGTGCCGTATACCCCTGAGCAAAATGGTGTTGCTGAGAGAAAAAACAGGTCACTTATGGAGATGGCACGATGTATGGTCAAGAGCCAAGCTTTGCCACATGCATTTTGGCTTGAGGCTGTCATGTGTGCTGCATATGTACTCAACAGGTGTTCCACTAAGGCCTTGCAGTCTATTACTCCATACGAAGCTTGGCATGGCAGGAAGCCTTCTATTGGTCACTTGCATGTCTTTGGTTGCTTGGCCTATGCTTTAGTGCCTATGCAACAATGCAGAAAATTGGATGATAAGGCTGTCAAATGCATTTTTGTTGGTTACAGTGCTGAGAGCAAGGGTTACAAATTGTATCATCCGCAGTCAAAGCGTATCTTGATTAGTCGAGATGTTCTTTTTGTGAAAGATGCTGTGCAACCTTTGTTATCATGTACCAAAGAGACAGGTGTGAGCTCACGGGATGTATTTGATACATTGTTGCCTCTGTTTACAGGTGGGAATTCAAATGTAAGTCCTAATGAGGCAAATATTTAGCCTATGTAGATTTCAAACGACATCATAGATTAGCCTATTTCTGATGCAGATTTACAGGATGTAATTTCTGAGGATAGGGCTTAAAATGAGCAGGCTAGGGGTATGCCTAAATGGCTAGTGCAAACCTTGCGTGATAGTAAAATTGATGCACCTATATCTAGTCGTACTCGTTCAGGTTTTCAGCATGCCTCTTATGCATCAGATTGTTATGCTTTGGCTGTGTCTAGTATGTGTGAAGAGGGAGAACCTCTTTCATTTGATGAGGCACAAAAATCAGAAAATTGGTTGGCTGCAATGCAAAGTGAATATGATGCTATAATGAAGAATGGTACATGGTCTTTGTGTGATTTGCCTATTAGTAAAAAGGCCATTGGATGTAAGTGGGTTTTTAAGTTGAAACGAAAGCCAGATGGCAGTGTTGATCGCTACTAAAAGGCTAGGCTTGTTGCAAAGGGTTATGCTCAAGAAAAGGGCATTGATTTTGATGAGACCTTTGCTCCCACTTGTCGTATGACTACCATTCGTAGCATTTGTGCATTGGCAGTTCATAATGGTTTGAATGTACATCAGTTGGACATAAAGACTACATTCTTGAATGGAGATTTGTATGAGGAGGTGTATGTATCGCAGCCTCGTGGTTTTGTTCAAAAAGGGCAGGAAAACAAAGTGTGCAGGTTGAAAAAGGCTTTATATGGTTTAAAGCAAGCTCCACGAGCTTGGTATGAAAAGATACATGCATATTTGACTGCACATGGTTTTCAGAATAGTCCAACAGAAAGCACTTTGTATGCTAAACGTGTGGATGATGTACATCTAATCATTGCTCTCTATGTCGATGACATGCTGCTCACAGGACCAAATAAGAGTCATATTGCTGATTTTAAGGCTGATTTGAATGCTTCTTTTGAGATGTCAGATTTGGGGCATTTGCATCATTATTTGGGGATACAGTTTAAGCAGTGTGATGGAGGTATTGCTTTGTGTCAAACAAAGTATATTGAGACATTGTTGCGGAGATTTGGCCTTGAAGACTGCAAGCCTATTGCTACTCCAATGGAGACAGGTTTGAAGTTGAGTCTTCATGATGCTGGAGATCACTTTGATGTCACACTCTATCAGACAGCTGTTGGTTGCCTCATTTATGTATGCATTACGAGGCCGGACATTCAGTTTGCAGTCTCACAGGTGAGCAGGTTTATGCATAGCCCAGGGTCTCAGCATTGGAAGGCAGTTAGACGCATCTTTCGCTACTTGAGTGGCACCATACATCTTGGGTTGTTTTATCCCAAGGGGGGATCGTTGCCGCCAGATTTGCATGCTTTTTCGGACTCAGATTGCGCTGGTTGCTATGACATAAGAGTGTCCACAAGTGGTTTTTGTTTCATGCTCGGTAGCTCATGCATATCTTGGTTGAGCAAGAAGCAACCTACTGTGGCCACTTCAAGTTGTGAAGCTGAGTACAGGGCAGCTTTCATAGCTACGGTTGAGTGTGTGTGGCTCAGACGGCTTATAGCTGATTTGGGTGTTGGACAGGAGTCTGCCACCTCTATCTACAGTGACAGTCAGAGCACATTGGCAGTTGCGAGAAACCCAATTTTTCATGCTCGCACAAAGCACATTGAGGTGCATTATCACTATGTCAGGGAGAGACTCTCAGCAGGAGAGATCAGCTTGGCCTATGTGCCAACACAGGACAACCTCGCTGATCTTTTCACAAAGGCGCTTCCTCGTGAGAAGTTCGAAGCTTTCCGCAAAGCTTTGGGCTTGCTCCCCTTTGTGGATTGATCTACTTCGGGCATGGCACTCCCCTGTACATGAGTGCCAGCTCTCGTTCTCACACCATCACTTCCAGGGGGGATTTGTTGCCATATACATAGGCAGTGATGTGTGTGAACACACTTAGGACCGTCGGGGCACTTTTTCCCTCTTTAGGAGGTTTTTTCCCCCGGCTTGTATATACGCCCATCATACTAGGGCTAACTTATCTTTTGTACATTGACACAATCTAATACACTTTGTGTTGTGTGCATTCTTGCTTCTTCTTCTTCTTCTTGTTTTCTGTTCAGTCTTTGTTTTATTACAGGTAGCTTTTGCATCAGTTTCAGTCAGTGGCCATGGCTGATAACAGCAATGATGTATTTCGCATGTTGTCTGCTGAAGACAAACTGGATGGAGACAGCAACTACCCACTTTGGGCATACATGATGCAGCATGTTTTGGTTGCAAAAGGAGTGTGGAACATTGTGCAGGGTATGGATGTATGTCCAGGTTTTGTGGATGTAGGATCTGTTGAGGATGCTGCAGGTTCTAGCAGCTCTACTGTTGCTACTATTTTACCCACTGCTGAACAAGCTCGTTGGGATGGTAAAGATGCGCAGGCTCGTACCTTGATTGCTCTTTTTGTCAAACATAACATCACCCCACATATTCGTTCAGCTAAAACAGCAAAACAGGCTTGGGATATTCTAGCTGGTTTGTATGCAGGTCGTAACGAGGCTTGGGATATTCTAGCTGGTTTGTATGCAGGTCGTAACGAGGCAAAAATCTCTTACCTGCATAAAGAGCTAGAATTGAAGATTATGTAGGAAGATGATGACATGAATGTTTTTCTTGCTGAGATTAAAGATCTCAAAGAACAGTTGATTTCTGCAGGTGAGATTATTCCTGATCATTCTCTTGTGCAGACTGTTCTTGATGCTTTACCTCAGACATATCAGACTTTTGCTTCCACGTGGAGACTTCTTGCTGAGGACAGACCTGATGCTGTCAAGTATGATACTTTAGTCAACAAGCTCTTGCAAGAAGCACAGTCCAAGCAAAACAGGGCCAGGCAGCGTGCAGTTGATCAAGCATTTATTGCTGCCCAGCAAACAGAGAAGAAGTGGTAAGGCAGTCCCTTCCACTGTTTCTTCTCCTATTAGTAGGTCTGCAACTTCTTCTCCTTCGCCACAGGTAGCAACAATAAGTCTGAGAAGGCTCTTGATAAAGGCAAGAAAAAGACCAGGTGCAACTATTGTAAGGCAAATGATCATGTCATTAAGAATTGCCCTAAGATAAAGGCTAAAGAGGCAAAGAAGAAAGAGTCAAATGCAGCCACAATAGCGGATGCTTCTACAAATACAGATTCTGCAAATGTTGTGCAGGATACAGAATGGGTGTTTAGCGTGTATTGCCAGTATGACCCATCTGTACATGATGCATGTTTGGTAGTTTCTGGTGACTCTCATGTATGGTATTTTGACAGTGGTGCTACAAAGCACATTACCTCGCATCGTGATATGTTCACTTGTCTTGAGGCTCTCCCTAATGGGAATACTATCACATGTGCCAATAATGCTTCTTACCCAGTGAAGGGCATTGGTAAAATTATGCTTACTGCAGCAAATGGCAGCGCTTTCACACTTTAGAGATGCTTTGTATGTGCCAGGGATAAAGAAGAATCTCTTGTCTGTCTCTGCACTTGCTAGACTTGGACTTGTAGTCAAATTTGTGGATGACAGATGTACTATTCATGATTTGACTTCTGGTGATACGATTATTGTATCTGGCACCTTGTTTCGTGGGCTGTATAGACTCAATTCTTATGACAAGTGTGTGGAAGATTCAACAAATGCAGTTTCTGATGAAAAGGCAGTTTCAGATGCAAAACTATGGCATACTCGTTTTGGTCATCTAAGCTTTGCTAGTTTGCTGTGTTTGCAGAAATTTGATATGGTTGCTTCATTGCCCCCTCTTGAGGCACCATTGAAACATGTTTGTGAAGGCTGTATTTTGGGCAAAATGCAGTGTTCTGCGTTTCCAAAGGATGGTTTTGTGCGGGCCACTCTCGCAAATTGCAACTTGTACATAGTGATGTATGTGGGCCTATGCAAACTCCGTCATTTGGTAAACACTTGTACTTCGTGACTTTCATTGATGATTACTCAAGGCATGCATGGGTATATCCACTGAAGGCAAAGTCCAAAGTGTTTTTGTGCTTCAAACAGTTTTTGCTTATGGTTGAAAATGTATCCAATTGTAATGTGGGCACCCTCCGTTCTGATCGAGGGGGGGAGTACATGTCTAAAGAGTTTAATGCATTTCTGGCTAGTCATGGGATAAAACACCAATGTACAGTGCCGTATACCCCTCAGCAAAATGGTGTTGCTGAGAGAAAAAACAGGTCACTTATGGAGATGGCACGATGTATGGTCAAGAGCCAAGCTTTGCCACATGCATTTTGGCTTGAGGCTGTCATGTGTGCTGCATATGTACTCAACAGGTGTTCCACTAAGGCCTTGCAGTCTATTACTCCATACGAAGCTTGGCATGGCAGGAAGCCTTCTATTGGTCACTTGCATGTCTTGCTTGGCCTATGCTTTAGTGCCTATGCAACAACGCAGAAAATTGGATGATAAGGCTGTCAAATGCATTTTTGTTGGTTACAGTGCTGAGAGCAAGGGTTACAGATTGTATCATCCGTAGTCAAAGCGTATCTTGATTAGTCGAGATGTTGTTTTTGTGAAAGATGCTGTGCAGCCTTTGTTATCATGTACCAAAGAGACAGGTGTGAGCTCACGGGATGTATTTGATACATTGTTGCCTCTGTTTATAGGTGGAAATTCAAATGTAAGTCCTAATGAGGCAAATATTCAGCCTATGCAGATTTCAAACGACATCATAGATTAGCCTATTTCTGATGCAGATTTACAGGATGTAATTTCTGAGGATAAGGCTTAAAATGAGCAGGCTAGAGGTATGCCTAAATGGCTGGTGCAAACCTTGCGTGATAGTAAAATTGATGCACCTATATCTAGTCGTACTCGTTCAGGTTTTCAGCATGTCTCTTATGCATCAGATTGTTATGCTTTGGCTGTGTCTAGTATGTGTGAAGAGGAAGAACCTCTTTCATTTGATGAGGCACAAAAATCAGAAAACTGGTTGGCTGCAAATGCAAAGTGAATATGATGCTATAATGAAGAATGGTACATGGTCTTTGTGTGATTTGCCTATTGGTAAAAAGGCCATTGGTGGATGTAAGTGGGTTTTTAAGTTGAAACGAAAGCCAGATGGCAGTGTTGATCGCTATAAGGCTAGGCTTGTTGCAAAGGGTTATGCTCAAGAAAAGGGCATTGATTTTGATGAGACCTTTGCTCCCACTTGTCGTATGACTACCATTCGTAGCATTTGTGCATTGGCAGCTCATAATGGTTGGAATGTACATCAGTTGGACATAAAGACTGCATTCTTGAATGGAGATTTGCATGAGGAGGTGTATGTATCGCAGCCTCGGTCGTGGTTTTGTTCAAAAGGGCAGGAAAACAAAGTGTGCAGGTTGAAAAAGGCTTTATATGGTTTAAAGCAAGCTCCACGAGCTTGGTATGAAAAGATACATGCATATTTGACTGCACATGGTTTTCAGAATAGTCCAACAGAATGCACTTTGTATGCTAAACGTGTGGATGATGTACATCTAATCATTGCTCTCTATGTCGATGACATGCTGCTCACAGGACCAAATGAGAGTCATATTGCTGATTTTAAGGTTGATTTGAATGCTTCTTTTGAGATGTCAGATTTGGGGCATTTGCATCATTATTTGGGGATACAGTTTAAGCAGTGTGATGGAGGTATTGCTTTGTGTCAAACAAAGTATATTGAGACATTGTTGCGGAGATTTGGCCTTGAAGACTGCAAGCCTATTGCTTCTCCAATGGAGACAGGTTTGAAGTTGAGTCTTCATGATGCTGGAGATCACTTTGATGTCACACTCTATCAGACAGCTGTTGGTTGCCTCATTTATGTATGCATTATGAGGCCAGACATTCAGTTTGCAGTCTCACAGGTGAGCAGGTTTATGCATAGCCCAGGGTCTCAGCATTGGAAGGCAGTTAGATGCATCTTTCGCTACTTGAGTGGCACCATACATCTTGGGTTGTTTTATCCCAAGGGGGGATCGTTGCCGCCAGATTTGCATGCTTTTTCGGACTCAGATTGCGCTGGTCGCTATGACATCAGAGTGTCCACAAGTGGTTTCTGTTTCATGCTCGGTAGCTCATGCATATCTTGGTTGAGCAAGAAGCAACCTACTGTGGCCACTTCGAGTTGTGAAGCTGAGTACAGGGCAGCTTTCATAGCTACGGTTGAGTGTGTGTGGCTCAGACGGCTAATAGTTGATTTGGGTGTTGGATAGGAGTCTGCCACCTCTATCTACACTGACAGTCAGAGCACATTGGCAGTTACGAGAAACCCAGTTTTTCATGCTCGCACAAAGCACATTGAGGTGCATTATCACTATGTCAGGGAGAGACTCTCAGCAGGAGAGATCAGCTTGGCCTATGTGCCAACACAGGACAACCTCGTCGATCTTTTCACAAAGGCGCTTCCTCGTGAGAAGTTCGAAGCTTTCCGCAAAGCTTTGGGCTTGCTCCCCTTTGTGGATTGATCTACTTCGGGCATGGCACTCCCCTATACATGAGTGCCAGCTCTCGTTCTCACACCATCACTTCCAGGGGGGATTTGTTGCCATATACATAGGCAGTGATGTGTGTGAACACACTTAGGACCGTCGGGGCACTTTTTCCCTCTTTAGGAGGTTTTTTCCCCCGGCTTGTATATACGCCCATCATACTAGGGCTAACTTATCTTTTGTACATTGACACAATCTAATACACTTTGTGTTGTGTGCATTCTTGCTTCTTCTTCTTCTTCTTGTTTTTTGTTCAGTCTTTGCTTCATTACAGGTAGCTTTTGCATGGCTGATAACAGCAATGATGTATTTCGCATGTTGTCTGCTGAAGACAAACTGGATGGAGACAGCAACTACCCACTTTGGGCATACATGATGCAGCATGTTTTGGTTGCAAAAGGAGTGTGGAACATTGTGCAGGGTATGGATGTACGTCCAGGTTCTGTGGATGTAGGATCTCTTGAGGATGCTGCAGGTTCTAGCAGCTCTACTGTTGCTACTATTTTACCCACTGCTGAACAAGCTCGTTGGGATGGTAAAGATGTGCAGGCTCATACCTTGATTGCACTTTCTGTCAAACATAACATCACCCCACATATTCGTTCAGCTAAAATAGCAAAACAGGCTTGGGATATTCTAGCTGGTTTGTATGCAGGTCGTAACGAGGCAAAAATCTCTTACCTGCATAAAGAGCTAGAATTGAAGATTATGTAGGAAGATGATGACATGAATGTTTTTCTTGCTGAGATTAAAGATCTTAAAGAACAGTTGATTTCTGCAGGTGAGATTATTCCTGATCATTCTCTTGTGCAGACTGTTCTTGATGCTTTACCTCAGACATATCAGACTTTTGCTTCCACGTGGAGACTTCTTGCTGAGGACAGACCTGATGCTGTCAAGTATGATACTTTAGTCAACAAGCTCTTGCAAGAAGCACAGTCCAAGCAAAACAGGGCCAGGCAGCGTGCAGTTGATCAAGTATTTATTGCTGCCCAGCAACAGAGAAGAAGTGGTAAGGCAGTCCCTTCCACTGTTTCTTCTCCTATCTATTAGTAGGTCTGCAACTTCTTCTCCTTCCCCACAGGTAGCAACAATAAGTCTGAGAAGGCTCTTGATAAAGGCAAGAAAAAGACCAGGTGCAACTATTGTAAGGCAAATGATCATGTCATTAAGAATTGCCCTAAGATAAAGGCTAAAGAGGCAAAGAAGAAAGAGTCAAATGCAGCCACAATAGCGGATGCTTCTACAAATACATGTTTGGTAGTTTCTGGTGACTCTCATGTATGGTATTTTGACAGTGGTGCTACAAAGCACATTACCTCGCATCGTGATATGTTCACTTGTCTTGAGGCTGTCCCTAATGGGAATACTGTCACATGTGCCAATAATGCTTCTTACCCAGTGAAGGGCATTGGTAAAATTATGCTTACTGCAGCAAATGGCAGTGCTTTCACACTTCAGAGATGCTTTGTATGTGCCAGGGATAAAGAAGAATCTCTTGTCTGTCTCTGCACTTGCTAGACTTGGACTTGTAGTCAAATTTGTGGATGACAGATGTACTATTCATGATTTGACTTCTGGTGATACGATTATTGTATCTGGCACCTTGTTTCGTGGGCTGTATAGGCTCAATTCTTATGACAAGTGTGTGGAAGATTCAGCAAATGCAGTTTCTGATGAAAAGGCAGTTTCAGATGCAAAACTATGGCATGCTCGTTTTGGTCATCTAAGCTTTGCTAGTTTGCTGTGTTTGCAGAAATTTGATATGGTTGCTTCATTGCCCCCTCTTGAGACACCATTGAAACATGTTTGTGAAGGCTGTATTTTGGGCAAAATGCAGTGATCTGCGTTTCCAAAGGATGGTTTTGTGCGGGCCACTCTCGCAAATTGCAACTTATACATAGTGATGTATGTGGGCCTATGCAAACTCCGTCATTTGGTAAACACTTGTACTTCGTGACTTTCATTGATGATTACTCAAGGCATGCATGGGTATATCCACTGAAGGCAAAGTCCAAAGTGTTTTTGTGCTTCAAACAGTTTTTGCTTATGGTTGAAAATGTATCCAATTGTAATGTGGGCACCCTCCGTTCTGATCGAGGGGGGGAGTACATGTCTAAAGAGTTTAATGCATTTCTGGCTAGTCATGGGATAAAACACCAATGTACAGTGCCATATACCCCTCAGCAAAATGGTGTTGCTGAGAGAAAAAACAGGTCACTTATGGAGATGGCACGATGTATGGTCAAGAGCCAAGCTTTGCCACATGCATTTTGGCTTGAGGCTGTCATGTGTGCTGCATATGTACTCAACAGGTGTCCCACTAAGGCCTTGCAGTCTATTACTCCATATGAAGCTTGGCATGGCAGGAAGCCTTCTATTGGTCACTTGCGTGTCTTGCTTGGCCTATGCTTTAGTGCCTATGCAACAACGCAGAAAATTGGATGATAAGGCTGTCAAATGCATTTTTGTTGGTTACAGTGCTGAGAGCAAGCGTTACAGATTGTATCATCCGCAGTCAAAGCGTATCTTGATTAGTCGAGATGTTGTTTTTGTGAAAGATGCTGTGCAGCCTTTGTTATCATGTACCAAAGAGACAGGTGTGAGCTCACGGGATGTATTTGATACATTGTTGCCTCTGTTTACAGGTGGAAATTCAAATGTAAGTCCTAATGAGGCAAATATTCAGCCTATGCAGATTTCAAACGACATCATAGATTAGCCTATTTCTGATGCAGATTTACAGGATGTAATTTCTGAGGATAAGGCTTAAAATGAGCAGGCTAGAGGTATGCCTAAATGGCTGGTGCAAACCTTGCGTGATAGTAAAATTGATGCACCTATATCTAGTCGTACTCGTTCAGGTTTTCAGTATGTCTCTTATGCATCAGATTGTTATGCTATGGCTGTGTCTAGTATGTGTGAAGAGGAAGAACCTCTTTCATTTGATGAGGCACAAAAATCAGAAAATTGGTTGGCTGCAAATGCAAAGTGAATATGATGCTATAATGAAGAATGGTACATGGTCTTTGTGTGATTTGCCTATTGGTAAAAAGGCCATTGGATGTAAGTGGGTTTTTAAGTTGAAACAAAAGCCAGATGGCAGTGTTGATCGCTATAAGGCTAGGCTTGTTGCAAAGGGTTATGCTCAAGAAAAGGGCATTGATTTTGATGAGACCTTTGCTCCCACTTGTCGTATGACTACCATTCGTAGCATTTGTGCATTGGTAGCTCATAATGGTTGGAATGTACATCAGTTGGACATAAAGACTGCATTCTTGAATGGAGATTTGCATGAGGAGGTGTATGTATCGCAGCCTCGTGGTTTTGTTCAAAAGGGCAGGAAAACAAAGTGTGCAGGTTGAAAAAGGCTTTATATGGTTTAAAGCAAGCTCCACGAGCTTGTATGAAAAGATACATGAATATTTGACTGCACATGGTTTTCAGAATAGTCCAACAGAATGCACTTTGTATGCTAAACGTGTGGATAATGTACATCTAATCATTGCTCTCTATGTCGATGACATGCTGCTCACAGGACCAAATAAGAGTCATATTGCTGATTTTAAGGCTGATTTGAATGCTTCTTTTGAGATGTCAGATTTGGGGCATTTGCATCATTATTTGGGACATTTGCATCATTATTTGGGGATACAGTTTAAGCAGTGTGATGGAGGTATTGCTTTGTGTCAAACAAAGTATATTGAGACATTGTTGCGGAGATTTGGCCTTGAAGACTGCAAGCCTATTGCTTCTCCAATGGAGACAGGTTTGAAGTTGAGTCTTCATGATGCTGGAGATCACTTTGATGTCACACTCTATCAGACAGCTGTTGGTTGCCTCATTTATGTATGCATTACGAGGTCGGACATTCAGTTTGCAGTCTCACAGGTGAGCAGGTTTATGCATAGCGCAGGGTCTCAGCATTGGAAGGCAGTTAGACGCATCTTTCGCTACTTGAGTGGCACCATACATCTTGGGTTGTTTTATCCCAAGGGGGGATCGTTGCCGCCAGATTTGCATGCTTTTTCGGACTCAGATTGCGCTGGTTGCTATGACATAAGAGTGTCCACAACAAGTGGTTTTTGTTTCATGCTCGGTAGCTCATGCATATCTTGGTTGAGCAAGAAGCAACCTACTGTGGCCACTTTGAGTTGTGAAGCGGAGTACAGGGCAGCTTTCATAGCTACGGTTGAGTGTGTGTGGCTCAGACGGGTTACGGCTGATTTGGGTGTTGGACAGGAGTCTGCCACCTCTATCTACACTGACAGTCAGAGCGCATGGTGGCAGTTGCGAGAAACCCAATTTTTCATGCTCGCAGAAAGCACATTGAGGTGCATTATCACTATGTCAGGGAGAGACTCTCAGCAGGAGAGATCAGCTTGGCCTATGTGCCAGCACAGGACAACCTCGCCGATCTTTTCACAAAGGTGCTTCCTCGTGAGAAGTTCGAAGCTTTGGGCTTGCTCCCCTTTGCGGATTGATCTACTTCGGGCATGGCATCCCCTATACATGAGTGCCAGCTCTCGTTCTCACACCTCTATTTATGCATAAAAATCAATTTTTATAAGAATAACGCTTTTATAATTTAAAAAATTCATTTATGATTTTTCTATGCATAAAAATCAAATTTAATAAGAATAACACTTTTGTAATTAAAAAATTTTCTTTCATGCATCTTTCTATGCATAAAAATCAATTTAATAAGAATAACACTTTTATAATAATAAAAAAATTCCTTTATTCATCTTTCTATGCATAAAAATCAAATTTAATAAGAATAACACTTTTGTAATAATAAAAATTTCTTTATGCATCTTTCTAGGCATAAAAATCAATTTAATAACAATAACACTTTTGTAATAAAAATAATTCCTTTATGCATCTTTCTATGCATAAAAATCAATTTAATAAAAATAACACTTTTGTAATAAGAACAAATTCCATTATGCATCTTTCTATGCATAGAAAGCAACAATAAGTCTGAGAAGGCTCTTGATAAAGGCAAGAAAAAGACCAGGTGCAACTATTGTAAGGCAAATGATCATGTCATTAAGAATTGCCCTAAGATAAAGGCTAAAGAGGCAAAGAAGAAAGAGTCAAATGCAGCCACAATAGCGGATGCTTCTACAAATACAGATTCTGCAAATGTTGTGCAGGATACAGAATGGGCGTTTAGCGTGTATTGCCAGTATGACCCATCTGTACATGATGCATGTTTGGCAGTTTCTGTTGACTCTCATGTATGGTATTCTGACAGTGGTGCTATAAAGCACATTACCTCGCATCGTGATATGTTCACTTGTCTTGAGGCTGTCCCTAATGGGAATACTGTCACATGTGCCAATAATGCTTCTTACCCAGTGAAGGGCATTGGTAAAATTATGCTTATTGCAGCAAATGGCAGCGCTTTCACACTTCAGAGATGCTTTGTATGTGCTAGGGATAAAGAAGAATCTCTTGTCTGTCTCTGCACTTGCTAGACTTGGACTTGTAGTCAAATTTATGGATGACAGATGTACTATTCATGATTTGACTTCTGGTGATATGATTATTGTATCTGGCACCTTGTTTCGTGGGCTGTATAGGCTCAATTCTTATGACAAGTGTGTGGAAGATTCAGCAAATGCAGTTTCTGATGAAAAGGCAGTTTCAGATGCAAAACTATGGCATGCTCGTTTTGGTCATCTAAGCTTTGCTAGTTTGCTGCGTTTGCAGAAATTTGATATGGTTACTTCATTGCCCCCTCTTGAGGCACCATTGAAACATGTTTGTGAAGGCTGTATTTTGGGCAAAATGCAGTGTTCTACGTTTCCTAAGGATGGTTTTGTGTGGGCCACTCGCAAATTGCAACTTGTACATAGTGATGTATGTGGGCCTATGCAAACTCCGTCATTTGGTAAACACTTGTACTTCGTGACTTTCATTGATGATTACTCAAGGCATGCATGGGTATATCCACTGAAGGCAAAGTCCGAAGTGTTTTTGTGCTTCAAACAGTTTTTGCTTATGGTTGAAAATGTATCCAATTGTAATGTGGGCACCCGTCGTTCTGATCGAGGGGGGGAGTACATGTCTAAAGAGTTTAATGCATTTCTGGCTAGTCATGGGATAAAACACCAATGTACAGTGCCGTATACCCCTCAGCAAAATGTTGTTGCTGAGAGAAAAAACAGGTCACTTATGGAGATGGCACGATGTATGGTCAAGAGCCAAGCTTTGCCACATGCATTTTGGCTTGAGGCTGTCATGTGTGCTGCATATGTACTCAACAGGTGTCCCACTAAGGCCTTGCAGTCTATTACTCCATACAAAGCTTGGCATGGCAGGAAGCCTTCTATTGGTCACTTGCGTGTCTTTGGTTGCTTGGCCTATGCTTTAGTGCCTATGCAACAACGCAGAAAATTGGATGATAAGGCTGTCAAATGCATTTTTGTTGGTTAGAGTGCTGAGAGCAAGGGTTACAGATTGTATCATCCGCAGTCAAAGCGTATCTTGATTAGTCGAGATGTTGTTTTTGTGAAAGATGCTGTGCAGCCTTTGTTATCATGTACCAAAGAGACAGGTGTGAGCTCACGGGATGTATTTGATACATTGTTTCCTCTGTTTACAGGTGGGAATTCAAATGTAAGTCCTAATGAGGCAAATATTCAGCCTATGCAGATTTCAAATGACATCATAGATTAGCCTATTTCTGATGCAGATTTACAGGATGTAATTTCTGAGGATAGGGCTTAAAATGAGCAGGCTAGAGGTATGCCTAAATGGCTGGTGCAAACCTTACGTGATAGTAAAATTGATGCACCTATATCTAGTCGTACTCGTTCAGGTTTTCAGCATGTCTCTTATGCATCAGATTGTTATGCTTTGGCTGTGTCTAGTATGTGTGAAGAGGAAGAACCTCTTTCATTTGATGAGGCACAAAAATCAGAAAATTGGTTGGCTGCAATGCAAAGTGAATATGATGCTATAATGAAGAATGGTACATGGTCTTTGTGTGATTTGCCTATTGGTAAAAAGGCCATTGGATGTAAGTGGGTTTTTAAGTTGAAACAAAAGCCAGATGGCAGTGTTGATCGCTATAAGGCTAGGCTTGTTGCAAAGGGTTATGCTCAAGAAAAGGGCATTGATTTTGATGAGACCTTTGCTCCCACTTGTCGTATGACTACCATTCGTAGCATTTGTGCATTGGCAGCTCATAATGGTTGGAATGTACATCAGTTGGACATAAAGACTGCATTCTTGAATGGAGATTTGTATGAGGAGGTGTATGTATCGCAGCCTCGTGGTTTTGTTCAAAAGGGCAGGAAAACAAAGTGTGCAGGTTGAAAAAGGCTTTATATGGTTTAAAGCAAGCTCCACGAGCTTGGTATGAAAAGATACATGCATATTTGACTGCACATGGTTTTCAGAATAGTCCAACAGAAAGCACTTTGTATGCTAAACGTGTGGATGATGTACATCTTAATCATTGCTCTCTATGTCGATGACATGCTGCTCACAGGACCAAATGAGAGTCATATTGCTGATTTTAAGGCTGATTTGAATGCTTCTTTTGAGATGTCAGATTTGGGGCATTTACATCATTATTTGGGGATACAGTTTAAGCAGTGTGATGGAGGTATTGCTTTGTGTCAAACAAAGTATATTGAGACATTGTTGCGGAGATTTGGCCTTGAAGACTGCAAGCCTATTGCTTCTCCAATGGAGACAGGTTTGAAGTTGAGTCTTCATGATGCTGGAGATCACTTTGATGTCACACTCTATCAGACAGCTGTTGGTTGCCTCATTTATGTATGCATTACGAGGCCGGACATTCAGTTTGCAGTCTCACAGGTGAGCAGGTTTATGCATAGCCCAGGGTCTCAGCATTGGAAGGCAGTTAGACGCATCTTTCGCTACTTGAGTGGCACCATACATCTTGGGTTGTTTTATCCCAAGGGGGGATCGTTGCCGCCAGATTTGCATGCTTTTTCGGACTCAGATTGCGCTGGTTGCTATGACATAAGAGTGTCCACAACAAGTGGTTTTTGTTTCATGCTCGGTAGCTCATGCATATCTTGGTTGAGCAAGAAGCAACCTACTGTGGCCACTTTGAGTTGTGAAGCTGAGTACAGGGCAGCTTTCATAGCTACGGTTGAGTGTGTGTGGCTCAGACGGCTTATGGCTGATTTGGGTGTTGGACAGGAGTCTGCCACCTCTATCTACACTGACAGTCAGAGCGCATGGTGGCAGTTGCGAGAAACCCAATTTTTCATGCTCGCACAAAGCACATTGAGGTGCATTATCACTATGTCAGGGAGAGACTCTCAGCAGGAGAGATCAGCTTGGCCTATGTGCCAACACAGGACCACCTCGCCGACCATTTCACAAAGGCGCTTCCTCGTGATGAGAAGTTCGAAGCTTTCCGCAAAGCTTTGGGCTTGCTCCCCTTTGTGGATTGATCTACTTCGGGCATGGCACTCCCCTATACATGAGTGCCAGCTCTCGTTCACACCATCACTCCCAGGGGGGATTTGTTGCCATATACATAGGCAGTGATGTGTGTGAACACACTTAGGACCGCCGGGGCACTTTTTCCCTCTTTAGAAGGTTTTTTCCCCCGGCTTGTGTATACGCCCATCATACTAGGGCTAACTTATCTTTTGTACATTGACACAATCTAATACACTTTGTGTTGTGTGCATTCTTGCTTCTTCTTCTCCAAGCTTGGTGTGCTTTCCTGTAACCCTAATTGCAACAATTTTCAAGGGTGTTCCTATGCAAGATTTCTCACAAGAAATCTTAGGTGCAAAACCATTGTAGGAGATTCAATGATCTTTCACCTCGTTGCCCATTTATGTGAGCAAATCAATGAGCAATACCCTTTCCAATATGCTCAATAAGGACCATCACAATAGCCCAAAAAACTTGTTTGTGCCACAGCCAAGCAAGAACCAATGCACCTTCTTCCATGTCTTGCACTTATTGAGAAGATCGTAGAATTTTCAAATCCCGTGATAGAAACCCTTCTCTATAAACTTGAGCATTCTTCGATGCTAAACACTTTAAAATTGAGGCAATATAATACACAAACCAACCTTGAATGTTGTAATTGCAATTTTCTTTCTTGATGAGGTAGCTTCCAAGACTTCATCTTTGCTGAAATCTCCATTTTCAACTTCCATGGCAGCTTCAATATTGACACCAAAGACTCCATAGCCTTCATACTTTGCTGAAATCTCCATTTTAAACTTCGTTGACCAGCACCAACCAGCACCATAATCTCCCATAAGCATAATCTCTCTCCAAATGTAATACTAATGACAATGAGTGTGCTAATTTATTTTATAATAAACTAAAAATAATGCTTAATCAAATAAACACATAACCAAGAGCACTATACATAAATATACACCAATGACCAAGAGCCCACCCAAGCTCTGATACCAAGTTAACAATCCTAAAATGGGATTTATCATGGTGATAGACACAAGATTAAGGTGGTAGACACAAGATTTATCATGGTGGTAGACACAAGATTAAGCATAAAATTAAGGTGGGTTATACCACACTAAAAACTCCATGACTAGAGAGAGAGCTTGCACACTCAACACTTGTTCTCTTCTTCTATTGCATTCACCAATGAACCATATTAAACAATGATACAAGCCTTATAGCCTTATCCCACTTTACATGTCATCATTCAAGTGGCACTCCCTTTTTCTCTTCTTTTGGTCAACACTCACACACCATACAATATCGCATGTGGTATTCTTATCTTACCACAATATCTTGCACGTCTAGGGTGCTTTCCCACATAAAAACAACACCGCGATTACATCTCTCAACACCCCCTCTTAATCGAGGTGTTCCTGCATAAGTAGGGTAGCAATAGGGCCAAAGAATCTATCCTGCATGATCTTCTCTCTTGCTTCAATAATCAAAGGATTTGACACTACAGTAATTGCAAGCAAGGAGGCTTTTCTACTGAGGGCATCTACTACCACATTTTCTTTGCCTGGGTGGTACTTGATTTCAAAATCAAATTCCTGCAGGGTCTGCATCCACCTTCTTTGATGCATGTTGAGATCCTTCTGAGTGAAGATCCACTTTAAGCTCTGATGATCTGTCTCATCAAAGTGAATCTTTGACCCAGTAGGTAATGTCTCCACAACTTTAGGGCATATACTACTGAAAGTAGTTCCACGTCGTGGACAGCATAATTCCTCTCATGCGTTCTGAGTTTTCAGGATTCATAGGCCACTGCATGACCTTCCTGCATGAATGCACCTCCCAGGGCAAAACCACTGGCATCAGTTACTACCTCAAAGAGTAGAGAGAAATCTGGCAACTTCAGAATGGGATTGGTTACCAAGGCGGTCTTCAGCTTATCAAAAGCACTCTGGCACCTAGTAGCTAGTTTGTTTTTTATAATAAACTAAAAATAGTTCTTAATCAAATAAACACATAACCAAGAACACTATACATAAATATTCACCATGACCAAGAGACCACCCAAGCTCTGATACCATGTTAACAATCCTAAAATGGTATTTATCATGGTGGTAGACACAGGATTAGGTGGGTTATACCACACTAAAAACTCCATGACTAGAGAGAGAGATTGCACACTCAACACTTGTTCTCTTCTTCTACTACATTCACAACAATGAACCATATTAAACAGTGATATAGGCCTTATATCCTTATCCCACTTTACATGTCACACACACCATACAATATCGCATGTGGCATTCTTATCTTACCACAATATCTTGCACGTCTAGGGTGCTTTCCCACACATACACACAACACCGCGATTACATCTCTCAACAGCCCCTCTTAATCGAGGTGTTACACAACTCATCCATCACCCATATCAATGTAGCATTGCACAACCGCCCGCAAACACTACCTCTTAATATACTTGACATCTTCACCGACTCAATGTTATCCCCCAAGGCCTTTAAGGCATCTATGGGTGGTCATTGAGGAAAGGGGGGAAGGGGGGGAGGAGTTTTAAAATACACTCAATTACCACCTCTCATCATGTAACTACCTTCCTTATATTCATGCACATTTGTGGGGCCCCTATTCCCTCTATTATAGTGGTCCCACTCCTAGGGTGGCAACAACAAGGCATAATCTCTTCTCACCATAGAAACCCTTCTCTATAAGCTTGAGCATTCTTCGATGCTGCTAAACACTTCAAAATTGAGGCAATATAATACACAAACCAACCTTTAATGTTACAATTGCAATTTTCACCTTCCTTGATGATGAGGTAGCTTCCAAGACTTCATCTTTGCTGAAATCTCCATTTTCAACTTCCATGGCAGCTTCAATGTTGACACCAAAGACTCTGAAGCCTTCATACTTGCTGAAATCTCCATTTTAAACTTCATTGAGTAGCACCATAATCTCCATAAGCATAATCTCTCTCCAAATGCAATAATAATGACAATGAGTGTGCTAATTTATTTTATAATAAACTAAAAATAATGCTTAATCAAATAAACACATAACCAAGAACACTATACATAAATATTCCCATGACTAGGAGCCCACCCAAGCTCTGATACCATGTTAACAATCCTAAAATGGGATTTATCATGGTGCAATTACCACCTCTCATCATGTACCTACCTTGCTTATATTCATGCACATTTGTGGGGCCCCTATTCCCTCTATTAGAGTGGTCCCACTCCTAGGGTGGCAACAACAAGGCATAATCTCTTCTCACCATAGAAACCCTTCTCTATAAACTTGAGCATTCTTTGAAATTGAGGCAATATAATACACAAACCAACCTTGAATGTTGCAATTGCAATTTTCACCTTCCTTGATAATGAGGTATCTTCCAAGACTTCATCTTTGCTGAAATCTCCATTTTCAACTTCCATGGCAGCTTCAATGTTGACATCAAAGACTCCATAGCCTTCATACTTGCTGAAATCTCCATTTTCAACTTTGTTGAGTAGCACCATAATCTCCATAAGCATAATCTCTCTCCAAATGCAATACTAATGACAATGAGTGTGCTAATTTATTTTATAATAAACTAAAAATAATGCTTATTCAAATAAACACATAACCAAGAACACTATACATAAATATTCACCCCATGACCAAGAGCCCACCCAAGCTGTGATACCATGTTAACAATCCTAAAATGGGATTTATCATGGTGGTAGACACAAGATTAAGCATAAAATTAAGGTGGGTTATACCACACTAAAAACTCCATGACTAGAGAGAGAGATTGCACACTCAACACTTGTTCTCTTCTTCTACTGCATTCACAATGAACCATATTAAACAATGATATAGGCCTTATAGCCTTATCCCACTTTATATGTCATCATTCAAGTGGCACTCCCTTTTCCTCTTCTTTTGGTCAACACTCACACACCATATAATGTCGCATGTGGCATTCTTATCTTACCATAATATCTTGCACGTCTGCTTTCCCACATACACAAAACACCGCGATTACATCTCTCAACACCCCCCTCTTAATCGAAGTGTTCCACAACTCATCCATCACCCATATTAATGTACCATTGCACAACCGCCCACAATCACTACCTCTCAATATACTTGACATCACCGACTCAATGTTATCCCCCAAGGCTTGTAAGGCATCTATGGGTGGTCATTGAGGAAAGGGGGGAGGGGGGTAGGAGTTTTAAAATACACTCAATTGTAACCACCTCTCATCATGTACCTACCTTCCTTATATTCATGCACATTTGTGGGGCCCCTATTCTGTGAGATCCCTGTTCCCCACCGATCAACGGATTCGGGGTACTAGCAGCGGAAGTAGCACATCACGCGTGGGTAGGGGTCTCACACTCGGGGCCTCGCTCACGGATATCCGGACAAGAGACTAATCCGTCGGTTTGTCCAAAACCGAAACTGGAAAAACTTCCTTTACTCGGAAAGCATGGGCGATTCCACCAGGATAACTCTTTACTCTAACGTAGTCAAGATCATTATGGATCAACTGATCTGACTGCACCTTTAACGGTACTTGGTCAAATCAAGGAAGAAACTTGCACTTGGATCATTGGGATCAACGCTTTTTTCCCCATCAAGAGGCACAGCCATTGATTCCTATCCATAGAACAATTTCTATCCGGGATTTACTTTATCTATCGTAAAAACAAAAGTTGAGTCTCGATTTATGGATCCATCAGTCCAGCCTAACCCCATCCGATCCCATGGGCTAGCCAACCACCCAACCACTGTAGTGATGGGATCCAATTTGGAATTTGGTTAGGTTTTGTCCCGGGTACCAAGGAAAAGAGTTCCAAGGCCCCCTAGCCGGAAGTTCATGCAAACATAAAACTAGCCACACCACTTACACACCCAATATGAAATTGCCTTTTCTTAGCTTCAGCTAACTTTAAAACAATCCTTTAATGAAACCATAGTACCACTGATCACAATCTTCCAATTTATTTGGTTGATTCATAATTTCCCATCATTCCTTCATCAGAGTATCTATGGCATCATTGGCAACTAGAACGCTCACCACCTGTCCACACAGGGGCCTTTTCAATAGTTCCTAGCCCATAATACTTGGCAATATAATTACTTATAAAAATCAAGATGGACTCTCGTTGAAGATCAGCAAGATCAACCAACAGATCCATATAAAGAGCCATGGACTCATCCATTGAAGACCAGCAAGGTCAATCAACCAGATCCATGCCCGGCTTCACAAAACAACTCTTACTCCTTGTTCCAGTATCTTCCACGATGCACGTGTGGGTATCTTCGGCGACCCAGAGCCCGAGCACCGTATGGTCAGCACCCTCTAGGATCCTTCGCAGGTGACCTAGCGCTTCACTCATAGGCCGCTTCCTTGGTCCCTCATCCACCGTACCGGAAGCTCACCATTTAAATCGAACCGAGGCTGGTCAAGACCTCGGTCGACCTTGCTACGCGAGACGTCCTCCATTGACTCTCCGTCAGCAGTTGCAACTTTAACAGTTAGGTCTTCATGACCTTAATCCATAAGACGGTCAAAATGCTTCCCCAGCATTCTTGACATAAAACAGTCATTTACAAACAGTCACCAAATACAGTTTCTAAATCGAACTCTCGTCTTTCCACATTATCCCTCCTTAGTCCACATTACTTATTCCACATTCCATTCAATGTGTACTCATTCTCATCCATTTCCTCATATCGACGACACATTAATTCACATACACATTCACCTTCACATCCATACATCCACATTTACATGTATACATCCATTTTCACATCCTCATTTATACATCCACATCCCATATCCACATTCATACATACACATCCATATCCACATCCAACATCCACATCCACATCCACATTCATATTCACATCCATATATCCACATCTACATGCATACATCCATTATCACGTCCTCATTCATACATCCACATCCACATACATACATACATCCACATCCACATTCTCATTCACATCTATACATCCACATCTACATCCACATACATACATACATCCACATCCACATTTCCATTCACATCTATACATCCACATTCATATACATCCACATCCACATTCCCATTCACATCTATACATCCACATCTACATCCACATACATACATACATCCATATCCACATTCCCATTCACATCTATACATCCACATCTACATCCACATCTACATCCACATTCACATCCACATTCCCATTCACATCTATACATCCACATCTACATCTATATCCACATTCACATCTATGCATATACATCTTCATGCATACATCCATTTTCACGTTCATATATCCATTTTCACATTCATATATCCATTTTCACATTCATACATCCATACTCCCATCTCCACATCCACACATCCACATACATACATCCATTTCCACATTCCCATTCATGTAACCCCATATGCCTTCACATCTAATCTTTTACATCACATCCATTCTCGTCCTATCACAACCCATATGCATCTTATCCTATCACATACACTTCTTACCTCATCCCATACACATCTTATCACATCTTAATTCATCTTATCACCTCTTATCATCTCTTATACACCTCTTATCACATCCTATCACATCTCATATCTATTTATAGAATACAAGAGAACTCTTATATTTGATATAAGATTTCTTTACACATTTACTTATGCATAAATTCCATTTAAGGAGATTAATACTTCCGAAGAAAATCAATCTTTTATGCATCTTCCTATGCATAAATTCATTTTAAATGAAAATGACACTTTTGAATTAAAATTCAATCTTTTATGCATCTTCCTATGCATAAATTCAATTTAGATGAGAATGTCACTTTTGAATTAAAAATCATTTTTTTAAAATGCATCTTCTTATGCATAAAGTCAATTTGGTAGGAATTACACTTTTAGAATAAAAGAATTTCTCTTATGCATCTAAGTTATGCATAAAATCCATTTATGATGAAAATCACACTTTTAGTATAAAAAGAATATCTTTTATGCATACCTCCATGCATGAAATCCAATTATGATAAAAGTTACACTTTTATAATAAAATAATCAACTTTTATGCATACCTCTATGCATGAAATTCAATTGTGACAAAAGTAACACTTTTTACATTAAAATAATCATCTTTTATCCATACCTCTATACATGAAATCCAATATGATAAAAGTATCACTTTTGATATTAAAAAAAATTATCCTTTATGCATACTTCTATGCATGAAAATTAAAAATGATAAAAGTAACACTTTTGATATAAAAAATTTTCCTTTATGCATACTTCTATGCATGAAAATTAAAAATGATAAAAGTAACACTTTTGATATAAAAATTTTCCTTTATGCATACTTCTATGCATGAAAATTAAAAATGATAAAAATAACACTTTTGATATAAAAATTTATCCATTATGCATACTTCTATGCATGAAACAAAAATGGTAAAAATAACACTTTTGATATAAAAATTTATCCATTATGCATAATATTAAAATTCAATTTCTCCATGATTGTAATGAAATTCTTT
Organism: Cibotium barometz; assembly: GCF_041138505.1. Classification (NCBI taxonomy): domain Eukaryota; kingdom Viridiplantae; phylum Streptophyta; class Polypodiopsida; order Cyatheales; family Cibotiaceae; genus Cibotium; species Cibotium barometz. Next base: position 23,970,716 of record NC_141092.1, read on the forward strand.
CAATTAATCTAGGATGATAATTCCTAGAATATGGTAGGAAGTCCTCTTTTTATGCTTTGAATGAGATTATTTTATGCATAATTTTTATAAAAATTTTGCCATAGCTCCGCTGCTATGACTGATAAATCTCAATTTTTCTAAGGGATAATGCTTATCATTAAGAAAATAATTAAAATAATCTCTAATTGGATTATCAATCCATAATGGATTGAATCATTAATATACATAAACTAAAAACATAGAAAAAAGCCATTAATTTGGCCTCAAGCATAGCTTAATCTTGGGTTAAGGAAAAGCTTTATGAAAAGCTTGATTTGGATTGAGAACGGTTCATGAGTATGACCATTTCTTGAGTGAGAGAGAGAATTTACGTAAAAATCATTGGAATTTAAACATAAATGAAAATTAACTTCAATAGCATTATGTAACTCTTCACTACTATTCAAACTTCAATAGCATTAAAAAAAACCATACCAATTAAACTTCTCAAGCTTGAGAGGGGTTGAGAAGAGAGAAACATTGAGAAATTATAGAAAGATCAATATTCACTAATTACCTTACAACTTGCTTGATTCTTTGTTCACGGTAGAGGCCCCCAACCAATCAATTGGTTAAGTATGTTGATGGAGCCACTAATGGGGATTGAAGAAAGAGGGAAGCTCCAAAAACTAGTGAATTATTAAATGAATTCATAGTTTCTGGCTTAGGTGGAGTAGAGTAACGATGCATAAACACTATCTATTTTTCAACAAGGGGGAGGCTTCTATTTATAGGAAAAATTGAGCTCCTAACCAAACAAACTGATTCTAGAATTTTCTAAATCAGTTTGGTCAATATTTGACCATTTTTAGATCAGTTAAGCTAACTTTTTGGAACTAGACTTGAATGAGGAGAGAGGAGAGATGAAATATCTCAATTTTTATGAGTTTAAAACTCATTCAAGCATGTGAAATATGCACCTCCTTTAAAGAACTCCCCTTCCTTACATATGTGTCATAATGGAATCATTTTAATATTGCTCATAGTTTTTTTTTACTAATAAACCTTGTACATTTTCAACTCTTCATCTTATGTGAAATATGCACCTCCTTTAAAGAATTCCCCTTCCTTACATATGTCATATTTTTAATATTGCTCATAGTTTTTTACTAATAATCCTTGTACATTTTCAACTCTTCATCTTATGTGAAATATGCACCTCCTTTAAAGAATTCCCCTTCCTTACATATGTCATATTTTTAATATTGCTCATAGTTTTTTACTAATAATCCTTGTACATTTTCAACTCTTCATCTTATGTGAAATATGCACCTCCTTTAAAGAATTCCCCTTCCTTACATATGTCATATTTTTAATATTGCTCATAGTTTTTTACTAATAAACCTTGTACATTTTCAACTCTTCACCTCATGTGAGCATTTACTCATTTTTGGGTATTTTCTTTTTACAAGTTGGATTTATCTCCTCCCTACACATGGATTGATGCTATTGGTCCATAGGAACCTTAATTGGACCATAGTCTAAAGATTTCTGAAAATCTAGACCCTTAGGCTAAGGTTCTTTATAGCTATTTTCAATTAATTCCAATTGCACATTGGAAAATTCTTTTTGAATTTCTGTTTCAGGGGAACTCATCTGAATTAGAAGAGATATTTTTCTATCCAAAAATATTCAAAATCTGAATATTCTCTCTCTAGAATATTTTTCTCTCTCTAGGCTAAAACAGATAGAAACAAGGTCTTTATATTTCTGAAGAGGGATTGATTACAGGGAAAGATACTAGACATCAAAAAGGGGGTGGGGGAGGAATCTTACATTCTACCCCACTTAAAAAAATGCGAGATGTCCTCATCTCGCAAACTGGGATATTTTCGCAAGATGCACGAATATGAGACTTAGAGAAAAATTTTAATCAAGATTAACCACCAAGATAAGTCTTAAAGAGAGCAAGATTCAAAAATACGAACAAGATTTAAACTTTATTCATTCTCGGAACTTATACAGTAAAGATAGAGGAACTCTTTACACTTCCATAAGCCCGTCCATCATATGGTCACAAAAGCAGTCCTCACAAGCTGCACAAGTATAAGGTAACTCATCTATGGGAATGATTCTGTGGGTTATTGTTGCGCCTATCTCAGTGGTATGAGGTGTTCTAAGAAAAGGACCTCTGAGAGGCAAGCCAAAAACGGGGTAAAGGCATATCTTCTCACGAGGAAGAAAACACGCCAGTAAGAAGACCCGCTCAGAAATCCCAGGATGCCTTGATCTCATGACGCAGTAGTATAGGGGACCCAAACCCAAAGCTTCAATAACCATGGCCAAGCGGACATTGTAACGAAAGTGCTGCTGACCCCAGGGTGTTACCCTAGTTATGTCTTGATAGGTCCGCCATTTTGTCTGCGCTACAGAAGTTCCCAAGTGAGGGAAAAGTGAGCACTCATACTGCTCTATAAAATCTTTCTTCATAGACTCCCTTGCGTCTTGAAGGTGAGAAATCATCATGGATAAAACTAATTCTTGTTGCCAAGCCATGAAGGAGATTAAGAAAGAAAGGAGATCGATGGAAGTAAGATTACTGTGAACGACAAGTAAAAGTTACGACTTATATAAAGGAAGGAGCTAGCGTAACTTAGAAGCCAACGGTAACTTGCCACTGAAGTTTTACCGTCTTTCCATGATTTGGGTTTGGCACATTTTTCTATAGAAGGCATTCAAAACTTTGAGATGAGGAGATAAAAGAAGTTCGTAAGCTAAATCACCTACTTTCTTTGGTCCACAATATCTGGGAGATAACTTCTTATACTTCCCAAGAGATAAAGAACTTCTTTTGGGCCGTACTCGAGACCAAAACCTTGATATCCAAAACATCGATTCTCACTTCTGAATCCTTAAAACAGGTTGGACTCTTGAGAAGTATTCAGGAAAAAGGTTCTTCCTTTTTTAAACAGAATCTTTCTTTTATTTTAGGGAGAGAATAATTATAAGATCAGAAAGGGAGATTCTTACTCCTGTATACCTCTAAGGCTGGGGGAGGAATCTTACATTCTACCCCACTTAAAAGGTGCAAGATGTCCTCATCTCGCAAGTAGAGGACAACTCTTTTGCTTAAGATCCAATTTATTCTGGGGTTCCTTATATTCCGGTCAACCCAACAGAATATGGGGATAAATATCCCTTATATAGAACTCATCATTAAATAACAATTCATTCAGATCATATCATTCATATCTTTAACACGATAATGGTCCATTAGACCGAAAAATTTCCTTCTGAACATTCCTCCACGGAATTTAAGTTAAGCAAGTTCTCAATTTGTCATCCCTTAACTTGATCTACCGTCTCAAGTATTAACAGTAGCAATTTGACAGCACAATCCACTAATCTCATAGTGATTTGCTGAATCATTTTCATCATTTATCATTACAGGGACTCGTCCCAATCATCCACATTGTGGTTTCGCTCAGCTTATTACATTTCAACCCATTTTCAGGAATCATCATTTTTCAATCAGAATCCAAATCAATTCATCAGTTCCCAAACAGAATTAAAAATCATATCAACCACATTCGAAATCATCATCTGGATAGCATTAACGCTTATAATTTCAAGTCTTAGATTTACTCGTATATACTGTCGGTAAAGAGCTGCAGTTATACCCTCGGTATATACGGATAGTCATGATACTCGAAACTATAAGGTAAATACCATCATGTCTAGGTCTCAAGCAAGTCAGGGTTCCATACAATTGTGGTACTTCCAATTGAAGACCCAATTACTAATTTACGAATTTCAATTTGAATTAACAATTTGTATGAATTATATCAAACAATTACAACCTTTTTGTGCGTCTTGATAAACTTTTGACATAATTTGCTCCTCAGTTGATCTTATTGGAGATCTATGACTTAAGTCTGATAAATAGATTTTTCTTTATCCGATCGTCCGTAAAAAAAACATTTGTATATTTATATACAAGTTGCAATAATTACATAGAGTGGCTTGGCTCCAAAATTCAAAATCTCTTCGAGAGACGTATAAGACGACGGTACTGGGCCATAGTCATGCCCTGTTACATAAGTTCTCTAACTGCGAAGGAAGTTATTATTTTCTCCTTAGGGATAAATCGACTAAGGAGTCTATAAATTTGACATGAAAGTCTGAAATTTCGAGGTGTCGAATGATATAGAATGACACCACGCACCATTTTCAGCTTTAACAGGATCATAGTCAATGAGAGATTCTGCCACAGCATTGTACGGTGGTTGCAATGGGCGTGGACATATTGCCTTGCAACCCACTTATGTTGTATTCTCTCCACTGGGGTAGGAAAATATAAATCCGTGAAATGGCATGCAAGTCTTACTCGGCTTGTTTGAGTTGAAGCGGAAGAGATGAGATGCTCGAAGGCAGATGCAATCATATCTTGAGACTGGGTGAGGTCGGGAATACCAGATAAATGTGGAACTTCCATCTATAAAAACAATTTCTTTGATTAAAATTTCTTCATTAAAGAAGCTTACGGGATGAAAATACATTATGAAAATGCTGTTTCTGAATTCTTATTACCAATTTCAGATAAGAATTTAATTATCTTTATTAGCTTTCAAAAACTGCTCTGATACCAACTGTGAGATCCCTGTTCCCCACCGATCAACGGATTCGGGGTACTAGCAGCGGAAGTAGCACATCATGCGTGGGTAGGGGTCTCACACTCGGGGCCTCGCCCACGGATATCCGGACAAGAGACTAATCCGTCGGTTTGTCCAAAACCGAAACTGGAAAAACTTCCTTTACTCGGAAAGCATGGGCGATTCCACCAGGATAACTCTTTACTCTAACGTAGTCAAGATCATTACGGATCAACTGATCTGACTGCACCTTTAACGGTACTTGGTCAAATCAAGGAAGAAACTTGCACTTGGATCATTGGGATCAACGCTTTTTTCCCCATCAAGAGGCACAGCCGTTGAAAATTACTGTGAGATCCCTGTTCCCACCGCGCAACGGATTCGGGGTACTAGCAGCGGAAGTAGCACTTCTTGCGCGAGGCAGGGTCCCACACTCGGGGCCTCGTCCACGGATATCCAGACAAAAGACTAATCCGTCGGTTTTTTCCAAAACCAGACCCGGAAAAACTTCCCTTATCCGGAAAGCACGGGCGATTCCACCAGGATAATTTTTACTCTAACGTAGTCAAAACCCTTACTGATCAAACAGATCCGACTGCATCTATAAAGATACTTGGTCAGATCAAGGAAGAAACTTGCACTTGGATCATTGGGATCAACGCTTTTTTCCCCACCAAGGAGGCACAGCCGTTGATTCCTATCCATAGAACAATTACTATCCGGGATTTACTTTATCTATCGTAATAACAGAAATTGAGTCTCGATTTACGGATCCATCAGTCCAGCCTAACCCCATCCGATCCCATGGGTTAGCCAACCGCCCAACCACTGTAGTGATGGGATCCAATTTGGAATTTGATTAGGTTTTGTCCCGGGTACCAAGGAAAAGAGTTCCAAGGCCCCCTAGCCGGAATTTCATGCAAACATAAAACTAGCCACACCACTTACACACCCAATATGAAAATTGCCTTTTTCTTAGCATCAGCTAACTTTAAAACAATCCTTTAATGAAACCATAGTACCACTGATCACAATCTCCCAATTTATCCAGTTGATTCATAATTTCCCATCATTCCTTCATCAGAGTATCTATGGCATCATTGGCAACTAGAACGCTCACCACCTGTCCACACAGGGGCCGTTTCAATAGTTCCTAGCCCATAATACTCAACAATATAATCACTTATCAAGATGGACTCTCGTTGAAGATCAGCAAGATCAACCAACAGATCCATATAAAAGAGCCATGGACTCATCCGTTGAGGACCAGCAAGGTCAGTCAACCAGATCCATGCCCGGTTCAAGAAAACAACTCTTACTCCTTGTTTCAATATCTTCCTCGACGCACGCGTGGGTATCCTGGGCGACCCAGAGCCCGAGCACCGTATGGTCAGCACCCTCTAGGATCCTTTGCAGGTGACCTAGCGCTTCACTCATAGGCCGCTTCCTTGGTCCCTCATCCACCGTACCGGAAGCTCACCATTTTAATCGAACCGAGGCTGGTCAAGACCTCGGCCGACCTTGCTACGCGAGACGTCCTCCATTGACTCTCCGTCAGCAGTTGCAACTTTATCAGTTAGGTCTCCACGACCTTAATCACAAGACGGTCAAAATGCTTTCCCAGCATTCTTGACATAAAACAGCCATTTACAAACAGCATTTACAAACAGTTTACAAATACAATTTCTATATTAACTCTCATTTTTCCACATTATCCCTCATACAATCCACATTACTTATTCCACATTTCATTTATATGTGTACTCATCCAATCATATCATTTTCCATCTCTTCACTTCAGATTCCTTCACATCACATATCATATATTCACATCCATACATCCACATCCACATCCACATTCACATCCATACATCCACATCTACATGCTTAACTCCATTTTCACATCCTCATTTATACATCCACATCCCATATCCACATTCATACATACACATCCATATCCACATCCATATCCGCATTCATACATACACATCCATATCCACATCCACATGCATACATTCATTATCACGTCCTCATTCATACATCCACATCCACATACATACATACATACATCCACATCCACATCCACATTCCCATTCACATCTATACATCCATATCTACATGCACATTTCATCCATACATCCACATCTATATCCTCATTCACATCCATACATCCACATTCATGCATCCACATCTACATGCTTATCTCCATTTTCACATCCTCATTTATACATCCACATCCCATATCCACATTCATACATACGCATCCATATCCACATCCACATGCATACATATATCCACATCCACATTCCCATTCACATATATACATCCATATCTACATGCACATTCACATCCATACATCCACATCTATATGCTCATTCACATCCATACACCCACATTCATGCATCCACATCTACATGCATACATCCATACATCCACATCCACATTTACATCCATGCATCCACATCTACATGCTTAACTCCATTTTCACATCCTCATTTATACATCCACATCCCATATCCACATTCATACATACGCATCCATATCCACATCCACATGCATACATATATCCACATCCACATTCCCATTCACATATATACATCCATATCTACATGCACATTCACATCCATACATCCACATCTATATGCTCATTCACATCCATACATCCACATTCATGCATCCACATCTACATGCATACATCTATACATACACATCCACATTTACATCCATGCATCCACATCTACATGCTTAACTCCATTTTCACATCCTCATTTATACATCCACATCCCATATCCACATTCATACATACGCATCCATATCCACATCCACATGCATACATATATCCACATCCACATTCCCATTCACATATATACATCCATATCTACATGCACATTCACATCCATACATCCACATCTATATGCTCATTCACATCCATACATCCACATTCATGCATCCACATCTACATGCATACATCCATACATCCACATCCACATCTACATGCATACATCCATACATACACATCCACATTTACATCCATGCATCCACATCTACATGCTTAACTCCATTTTCACATCCTCATTTATACATCCACATCCCATATCCACATTCATACATACGCATCCATATCCACATCCACATGCATACATATATCCACATCCACATTCCCATTCACATATATACATCCATATCTACATGCACATTCACATCCATACATCCACATCTATATGCTCATTCACATCCATACATCCACATTCATGCATCCACATCTACATGCATACATGCATACATCCACATCCACATCTACATGCATACATCCATACATACACATCCACATTTACATCCATGCATCCACATCTACATCCTCATTCACATCCATACATCCACATTCATACATCCACATCCACATCCACATTCACATCCATACATCCACATTCATACATCCACATCCACATCCACATTCACATCCATACATCCACATCTACAAGCTTATCTCCATTTTCACATCCTCATTTATACATCCACATCCCATATCCACATTCATACATACACATCCATATCCACATCCACATGCATCTTATCATATTTTATCACTTCCCATATCTTTTATGCATACCTCTATGCATGAAATTCAATTATGCTAAAAGTAACACTTTTATAATAAAATATTCAACTTTTATGCATACCTCTATGCATGAAATCCAATATGATAAAAGTAACACTTTTGATATAAAAAAATTATCCTTTATGCATACTTCTATGCATGAAAATTAAAAAAGATAAAAGTAACACTTTGGATATAAAAAAAATTATCCTTTATGCATGATATTAAAATTCAATTTCTCCATGATTATAATGAAATTCTTTCAATTAATCTAGGATGATAATTCCTAGAATATGGTAGGAAGTCCTCTTTTTATGCTTTGAATGAAATTATTTATGCATAATTTTTATAAAAATTTTGCCATAGCTCCGCTGCTATGACTGATAAATCTCAATTTTTTCTAAGGGATAAAGCTTATCATTAAGGAAATAATTAAAATGATCTCTAATTGGATCATTAATCTATAATGGATTGAATCATCAATATGCATAAACTAAAAGCATAGAAAAAAGCCATTAATTTGGCCTCAAGCATAGCTTAATCTTGGATTAAGAAAAAGCTTTTTGAAAAGCTTCATTTGGATTGAGAATGGGTCATGAGTATGACCATTTCTTGAGTGAGAGAGAGAAATTACATAAAAACCATTAGAATTTAAACATAAATAAAAATTAACTTCAATAGCATTTATTAAATTATGTAACTCTTCACTACTATTCACCAATTAACTTTAATAGCATTTAAAAAAAACCATACCAATTAAGCTTCTCAAGCTTGAGAGGGGTTGAGAAGAGAGAAACATTGAGAAATTATAGAAAAGATCAATATTCACTAATTACCTTACAAATTGCTTGATTCTTTGTTCACGGTAGAGGCCCCCAACCAATCAATTGGTTAAGTATGTTGATGGTGCCACTAATGGGGATTGAAGAAAGAGGGAAGCTCCAAAAACTAGTGAATTATTAAATGAATTCACAGTTCTTGGCTTAGGTGGAGTAGAGTAACGATGCATAAACACTATATATTTTTCAACAAGGGGGAGGCTTCTATTTATAGGAAAAATTGAGCTCCTAACCAAACAAACTGATTCTAGAATTTTCTAAATCAGTTTGGTCAATATTTGACCATTTTTAGGTCAGTTAAGCTAACTTTTTGGAACTAGACTTGAATGAGGAGAGAGGAGAGATAAAATATCTCAATTTTTATGAGTTTAAAACTCATTCAAGCATGTGAAATATGCACCTCCTTTAAAGAACTCCCCTTCCTTACATATGTGTCATAATGGAATCATTTTAATATTGCTCATAGTTTTTTTACTAATAAACCTTGTACATTTTCAACTCTTCATCTTATGTGAAATATGCACCTCCTTTAAAGAACTCCCCTTCCTTACATATGTGTCATAATGGAATCATTTTAATATTGCTCATAGTTTTTTACTAATAAACCTTGTACATTTTCAACTCTTCATCTTATGTGAGCATTTACTCATTTTTGGATACCCAAAATATCTCATATTTTTAATATTGCTCATAGTTTTTTACTAATAAACCTTGTACATTTTCAACTCCTCATCTTATGTGAGCATTTAAGGGACTCCCCTTCCTTACATATGTGTCATAATAAAATCATTATACCCAAAATATCTCATATTTTTAATATTGCACATAGTTTTTTACTAATAAACCTTGTACATTTTCAACTCTTCACCTCATGTGAGCATTTACTCATTTTTGGGTATTTTCTTTTTACAAGTTGGATTTATCTCCTCCCTACACATGGATTGATGCTATTGGTCCATAGGAACCTTAATTGGACCATAGTCTAAAGATTTCTGAAAATCTAGACCCTTAGGCTAAGGTTCTTTATACCTATTTTCAATTAATTCCAATTGCACATTGGAAAATTCTTTTTGAATTTTTGTTTCAGGGGAACTCATCTGAATTAGAAGAGATATTTTTCTATCCAAAAATATTCAAAATCTGAATATTCTCTCTCTAGAATATTTTTCTCTCTCTAGGCTAAAACAGATAGAAACAAGGTCTTTATATTTCTGAAGAGGGATTGATTACAGGGAAAGATACTAGACATCAAAAAGGGGGTCGGGGAGGAATCTTACATTCTACCCCACTTAAAAAATGCGAGATGTCCTCATCTCGCAAACTGGGATAATTTCGCAAGATGCACGAATATGAGACTTAGAGAAAAATTTTAATCAAGATTAACCACCAAGAAACGTCTTAAAGAGAGCAAGATTCAAAATAAGAACAAGATTTAAACTTTATTCATTCTCGGAACTTATACAGTAAAGATAGAAGAACTCTTTACACTTCCATAAGCCCGTCCATCATATGATCACAAAAGCAGTCCTCGCAAGCTGCACAAGTATAAGGTAACTCATCTATGGGAATAATTCTGTTGGTTATTGCTGCACCTATCTCAGTGGTATGAGGTGATCTAACAAAAGGACCTCTGAGAGGCAAGCCAAAAACGGGATAAAGGCATATCTTCTCATGAGGAAGAAAACATGCCAGTAAGAAGACCCGCTCAGAAAACCCAAGATGCCTTGATCTCATGACACAGTAATATCGGAGACCCAAACCCAAAGCTTCAATAACCATGGCCAAGCGGACATTGTTACGAAAGTGCTGCTGACCCTAGGGTGTTACCCTAGTTATGTTTTGATAGGTCCGCCATTTGGTTTGCGCTACAGAAGTTCCCAAGTGAGGGAAAAGTGAGCGCTCATACTGCTCTATAAAATCCTTCTTCACAGATTCACTTGCGTCTTGAAGGTGAGGAATCATTATGGATAAAACTAGTTCTTGTTGCCAAGCCATGAAGGAGATTAAGAAAGAAAGGAGATCGATGGAAGTAAGATTACTGTGAGCGACAAGTAAAAGTTACGACTTATATAAAGGAAGGAGCTAGCGTAACTTAGAAGCCAACGATAACTTGCCACTGAAGTTTTACTGTCTTTCCATGATTTGGGTTTGACACATTTTTCTATAGAAGGCATTAAGAATTTTGAGATGAAGAGATAAAAGAAGCTTGTAGGCTAAGTCACCTACATTCATCTAATTCAGATATAAGGCTCACAATATCTGGGGGATAACTTCATATACTCCCCAAGAGATAAAGAACTTCTTTTGGGCCGTACTCGAATGAAGACCAAAACCTTGATATCCAAAACATCGATTCTCACTTCTGAACTCATTGTTCTGAATCCTTAAAACAGGTGGGACTCTTGAGATGTATTCTAGAAAAAGGGTCTTCCTTTGTTAAACAGAACTTTCTTTTATTTTAGAGAGGGAATAATTATAAGATCAGAAAGGGAGATTCTTACTCCTGTATACCTCGAAGGCTGGGGAGGAATCTTACATTCTACCCCACTTAAAAAGTGCGAGATGTCCTCATCTCGCAAGGTAGAGGACAACTCTTTTTCTTAACATCCAATTTTATTTTGGGGTTCCTTATATTCTGGTCAACCCAACAGAACACTGGGATAAATATCCCTTATATAGAACTCATCATTAATATTCAGATCATATCATTCATATCTTTAACATGATAATGGTCCATTAGACCGAAAAATTTCCTTCTGAACATTCCTCCACGGGAATTTCAGTCAAGCAAGTTCTCAATTGTCATCCCTTAACTTGATCTACTGATGAAGTGTTAACAGTAACAATTTGACAGCACAACCCACTAATCTCATAGTGATTTGCTGAATTCATTATCATCATTCCAGTTATGAATATCATCACTGGGACTCGTCCCATTCATCCTCATTGTGGTTTTGTTCAAATTTTTATATTTCAACTAATTTCAGAAATCATTATTTTTCAATCAGAATTTTCAATCAGAATCCAATTCAATTCATCAATTCTCAAACAGAATTAAAAATCATATCAACCACATTCAAATTCATCATCTGGATAGCATTAACGCTTATAATTTCAAGTCTTAGATTTACTCGTATATACTGTCAGTAAAGAGTTGCAGTATACTCTCGGTATATACGGGTAGTCGTGGCTCTTGGAATTATAAGGTAAATACCATCATGTCTAGGCCTCAAGCAAGTCAGGGATTCTATATAATTGCGGTACTTCTATCTGAAGACCCAATTACCAAATTACGAATTTCAGTTTGAATATCAAATTATATGAATTATATCACACAATTACAACCTTTTTGTGTTTCTACATAAATTTTTGACATATTTGTCTTCTCAGTTGATCTTTATTAACCAATTCGCTCTGATACCAACTGTGAGATCCCTGTTCCCACCGCGCAACGGATTCGGGGTACTAGCAGCGGAAGTAGCACTTCTTGCGCGAGGCAGGGTCCCACACTCGGGGCCTCGTCCACGGATATCCAGACAAAAGACTAATCCGTGGACGAGGCCCCGAGTGTGGGACCCTGCCTCGCGCAAGAAGTGCTACTTCCGCTGCATCCACATCTACATGCTTAACTCCATTTTCACATCCTCATTTATACATCCACATCCCATATCCACATTCATACATACGCATCCATATCCACATCCACATGCATACATATATCCACATCCACATTCCCATTCACATATATACATCCATATCTACATGCACATTCACATCCATACATCCACATCTATATGCTCATTCACATCCATACATCCACATTCATGCATCCACATCTACATGCATACATGCATACATCCACATCCACATCTACATGCATACATCCATACATACACATCCACATTTACATCCATGCATCCACATCTACATCCTCATTCACATCCATACATCCACATTCATACATCCACATTCATACATCCACAGATGTGGATGCATGAATGTGGATGTATGGATGTGAATGAGCATATAGATGTGGATGTATGGATGTGAATGTGCATGTAGATATGGATGTATATATATGAATGGGAATGTGGATGTGGATATATGTATGCATGTGGATGTGGATATGGATGCGTATGTATGAATGTGGATATGGGATGTGGATGTATAAATGAGGATGTGAAAATGGAGTTAAGCATGTAGATGTGGATGCATGGATGTAAATGTGGATGTGGATGTATGGATGTATGCATGTAGATGTGGATGCATGAATGTGGGTGTATGGATGTGAATGAGCATATAGATGTGGATGTATGGATGTGAATGTGCATGTAGATATGGATGTATATATGTGAATGGGAATGTGGATGTGGATATATGTATGCATGTGGATGTGGATATGGATGCAAATGTATGAATGTGGATATGGGATGTGGATGTATAAATGAGGATGTGAAAATGGAGATAAGCATGTAGATGTGGATGCATGAATGTGGATGTATGGATGTGAATGAGGATATAGATGTGGATGTATGGATGAAATGTGCATGTAGATATGGATGTATAGATGTGAATGGGAATGTGGATGTGGATGTGGATGTATGTATGTATGTATGTGGATGTGGATGTATGAATGAGGACGTGATAATGAATGTATGCATGTGGATGTGGATATGGATGTGTATGTATGAATGCGGATATGGATGTGGATATGGATGTGTATGTATGAATGTGGATATGGGATGTGGATGTATAAATGAGGATGTGAAAATGGAGTTAAGCATGTAGATGTGGATGTATGGATGTGAATGTGGATGTGGATGTGGATGTATGGATGTGGATATGGATGTGAATATATGATATGTGATGTGAAGGAATCTGAAGTGAAGAGATGGAAAATGATATGATTGGATGAGTACACATATAAATGAAATGTGGAATAAGTAATGTGGATTGTATGAGGGATAATGTGGAAAAATGAGAGTTAATATAGAAATTGTATTTGTAAACTGTTTGTAAATGCTGTTTGTAAATGGCTGTTTTATGTCAAGAATGCTGGGAAAGCATTTTGACCGTCTTGTGATTAAGGTCGTGGAGACCTAACTGATAAAGTTGCAACTGCTGACGGATAGTCAATGGAGGACGTCTCGCGTAGCAAGGTCGGCCGAGGTTGTGAGATCCCTATTCCCACCGCGCAACGGATTCGGGGTACTAGCAGCGGAAGTAGCACTTCTTGCGCGAGGCAGGGTCCCACACTCGGGGCCTCGTCCACGGATATCCGGACAAAAGACTAATCCGTCGGTTTTTCCAAAACCGAACCCGAAAAAACTTCCCTTATCCGGAAAGCACGGGCGATTCCTCCAGGATAACTTTTTACTCTAACGTAGTCAAGACCATTAATAATGATCAAACTGATCCGACTGCACCTATAAAGATACTCGGTCAGATCAAGGAAGAAACTTGCACTTGGATCATTGGGATCGACGCTTTTTTCCCCATCAAGAGGCACAGCCGTTGATTCCTATCCATAGAACAATTACTATCCGGGACTTACTTCATCTATCGTAATAACGGAAATTGAGTCTCGATTTACGGATCCATCAATCCAGCCTAACCCCATCCGATCCCATGGGTTAGCCAACCACCCAACCACTGTAGTGATGGGATCCAATTTGGAATTTGGTTAGGTTTTGTCCCGGGTACCAAGGAAAAGAGTTCCAAGGCCCCCTAGCCGGAAGTTCATGCAAACATAAAACTAGCCACACCACTTACACACCCAATATGAAAATTACCTTTTTCTTAGCATCAGCTAACTTTAAAACAATCCTTTAATGAAACCATAGTACCACTGATCACAATCTTCCAATTTATCCAGTTGATTCATAATTTCCCATCATTCCTTCATCAGAGTATCTATGGCATCATTGGCAACTAGAACGCTCACCACCTGTCCACACAGGGGCCTTTTCAATAGTTCCTAGCCCATAATACTCGGCAATATAATCACTTATAAAAATCAAGATGGACTCTCGTTGAAGATCAGCAAGATCAACCAACAGATCCATATAAAGAGCCATGGACTCATCCATTGAAGACCAGCAAGGTCAATCAACCAGATCCATGCCCATTTTCACAAAACAACTCTTACTCCTTGTTCCAATATCTTCCTCGACGCACGCGTGGGTATCCTGGGCGACCCAGAGCCCGAGCACCGTATGGTCAGCACCCTCTAGGATCCTTCGCAGGTGACCTAGCGCTTCACTCATAGGCCGCTTCCTTGGTCCCTCATCCACCGTACCGGAAGCTCACCATTTTAATCGAACCGAGGCTGGTCAAGACCTCGGCCGACCTTGCTACGCGAGACGTCCTCCATTGACTCTCCGTCAGCAGTTGCAACTTTATCAGTTAGGTCTCCACGACCTTAATCACAAGACGGTCAAAATGCTTTCCCAGCATTCTTGACATAAAACAGCCATTTACAAACAGCATTTACAAACAGTTTACAAATACAATTTCTATATTAACTCTCATTTTTCCACATTATCCCTCATACAATCCACATTACTTATTCCACATTTCATTTATATGTGTACTCATCCAATCACATCATTTTTCATCTCTTCACTTCAGATTCCTTCATATCACATATCATATATTCACATCCATACATCCACATCCACATCCACATTCACATCCGTACATCCACATCTACATGTTTATCTCCATTTTCACATCCTCATTTATACATCCACATCCCATATCCACATTCATACATACACATCCATATCCACATCCATATCCGCATTCATACATACACATCCATATCCACATCCACATGCATACATTCATTATCACGTCCTCATTCATACATCCACATCCACATACATACATACATCCACATCCACATTCCCATTCACATCTATACATCCATATCTACATGCACATTCACATCCATACATCCACATCTATATCCTCATTCACATCCATACATCCACATTCATGCATCCACATCTATATGCATACATCCATACATACACATCCACATTTACATCCACGCATCCACATCCACATCCTCATTCACATCCATACATCCACATTCATACATCCACATCCACATCCACATTCACATCCATACATTCACATCTACATGCTTATCTCCATTTTCACATCCTCATTTATACATCCACATCCCATATCCACATTCATACATACACATCCATATCCACATCCACATGCATACATACATCCACATCCACATTCCCATTCACATATATACATCCATATCTACATGCACATTCACATCCATACATCCACATCTATATCCTCATTCACATCCATACATCCACATTCATGCATCCACATCTACATGCTTATCTCCATTTTCACATCCTCATTTACACATCCACATCCCATATCCACATTCATACATACACATCCATATCCACATCCACATGCATACATACATCCACATCCACATTCCCATTCACATATATACATCCATATCTACATGCACATTCACATCCATACATCCACATCTATATGCTCATTCACATCCATACATCCACATTCATGCATCCACATCTACATGCATACATCCATACATCCACATCCACATTTACATCCATGCATCCACATCTACATCCTCATTCACATCCATACATCCACATTCATACATCCATACATCCACATTCATACATCCACATCCACATCCACATTCATCCATACATCCACATCTATATGCTCATTCACATCCATACATCCACATTCATGCATCCACATCTACATGCATACATCCATACATCCACATCCACATTTACATCCATGCATCCATATCTACATCCTCATTCACATCCATACATCCACATTCATACATCCATACATCCACATTCATACATCCACATCCACATCCACATTCACATGCATCTTATCATATCTTATCACTTCCCATATCTTTTATGCATACCTCTATGCATGAAATTCAATTATGCTAAAAGTAACACTTTTACAATAAAATATTCAACTTTTATGCATACCTCTATGCATGAAATCCAATATGATAAAAGTAACACTTTTGATATAAAAAAATTATCCTTTATGCATACTTCTATGCATGAAAATTAAAAATGATAAAAGTAACACTTTTGATATAAAAATTTTTCCTTTATGCATACTTCTATGCATGAAAATTAAAAATGATAAAAATAACACTTTTGATATAAAAATTTATCCATTATGCATACTTCTATGCATGAAATAAAAATGGTAAAAATAACACCTTTGATATAAAAATTTATCCATTATGCATACTTCTATGCATGAAATAAAAATGGTAAAAATAACACTTTTGATATAAAAATTTATCCATTATGCATACTTCTATGCATGAAATAAAAATGGTAAAAATAACACTTTTGATATAAAAACTTATCCTTTATGCATGATATTAAAATTCAATTTCACCATGATTGTAATGAAATTCTTTCAATTAATCTAGGATGATAATTCCTAGAATATGGTAGGAAGTCCTCTTTTTATGCTTTGTATGAGATTATTTTATGCATAATTTTTATAAAAATTTTGCCATAGCTCCGCTGCTATGACTGATAAATCTCAATTTTTCTAAGGGATTATGCTTATCATTAAGGAAATAATTAAAATAATCTCTAATTGGATTATTAATCCATAATGGATTGAATCATTAATATACATAAACTAAAAGCATAGAAAAAAGCCATTAATTTGGCCTCAAGCATAGCTTAATCTTGGGTTAAGGAAAAGCTTTATGAAAAGCTTCATTTGGATTGAGAATGGGTCATGAGTATGACCATTTCTTGAGTGAGAGAGAGAAATTACATAAAAACCATTAGAATTTAAACATAAATGAAAATTAACTTCAATAGCATTTATTAAATTATGTAACTCTTCACTACTATTCACCAATTAACTTTAATAGCATTTAAAAAACCATACCAATTAAGCTTCTCAAGCTTGAGAGGGGTTGAGAAGAGAGAAACATTGAGAATTATAGAAAAGATCAATATTCACTAATTACCTTACAAATTGCTTGATTCTTTGTTCACGGTAGAGGCCCCCAACCAATCAATTGGTTAAGTATGTTGATGGAGCCACTAATGGGGATTGAAGAAAGAGGGAAGCTCCAAAAACTAGTGAATTATTAAATGAATTCACAGTTCTTGGCTTAGGTGGAGTAGAGTAACGATGCATAAACACTATATATTTTTCAACAAGGGGGAGGCTTCTATTTATAGGAAAAATTGGGCTCCTAACCAAACAAACTGATTCTAGAATTTTTCAAATCAGTTTGGTCAATTTTTGACCATTTTTAGGTCAGTTAAGCTAACTTTTTGGAACTAGACTTGAATGAGGAGAGAGGAGAGATGAAATATCTCAATTTTTATGAGTTTAAAACTCATTCAAGCATGTGAAATATGCACCTCCTTTAAAGAACTCCCCTTCCTTACATATGTGTCATAATGGAATCATTTTAATATTGCTCATAGCTTTTTTATTAATAAACCTTGTACATTTTCAACTCTTCATCTTATGTGAGCATTTACTCATTTTTGGATACCCAAAATATCTCATATTTTTAATATTGCTCATAGTTTTTTACTAATAAACCTTGTACATTTTCAACTCTTCATCTTATGTGAGCATTTAAGGGACTCCCCTTCCTTACATATGTGTCATAATAAAATCATTATACCCAAAATATCTCATATTTTTAATATTGCACATAGTTTTTTACTAATAAACCTTGTACATTTTCAACTCTTCACCTCATGTGAGCATTTACTCATTTTTGGGTATTTTCTTTTTTACAAGTTGGATTTATCTCCTCCCTACACATGGATTGATGCTATTGGTCCATAGGAACCTTAATTGGACCATAGTCTAAAGATTTCTGAAAATCTAGACCCTTAGGCTAAGGTTCTTTATACCTATTTTCAATTAATTCCAATTGCACATTGGAAAATTCTTTTTGAATTTTTGTTTCAGGGGAACTCATCTGAATTAGAAGAGATATTTTTCTATCCAAAAATATTCAAAATCTGAATGTTCTCTCTCTAGAATATTTTCTCTCTCTAAGTTAAAATAGTTAGAAACAAGGTCTTTATATTTCTGAAGAGGGATTGATTACAGGGGAAGATACTAGACATCAAAAAGGGGGTGGGGGAGGAATCTTACATTCTACCCCACTTAAAAAACGCGAGATGTCCTCATCTCGCAAACTGGGATAATTTCGCAAGATGCACGAATTATGAGACTTAGAGAAAAATTTAAATCTGGATTAACTACCAAGAAAAAGTCTCAAGGAGAGCAAGATTCAAGATAAGAACAAGATTTAAACTTTATTCATTCTCGGAACTTATACAGTAAAGATAGAAGAACTCTTTACACTTCCATAAGCCCGTCCATCATATGATCACAAAAGCAGCACTCACAAGCTGCACAAGTATAAGGTAACTCATCTATGGGAATAATTCTGTTGGTTATTGCCGCAACTATCTCAGTGGTATGAGGTGATCTAACAAAAGGACCTCTGAGAGGCAAGCCAAAAACGGGGTAAAGGCATATCTTCTCATGAGGAAGAAAACACGCCAGTAAGAAGACCCGCTCAGAAAACCCAAGATGTCTTGATCTCATGACGCAGTAGTATCGGGGACCCAAACCCAAGGCTTCGATAACCATGGCCAAGCAGACATTGTTACGAAAGTGCTGCTGACCCCAGGGTGTTACCCTAGTTATGTCTTGATAGGTCCGCCATTTGGTCTGAGCTACAGACGTTCCCAATTGAGGAAAAAGTGAGCGCTCATACTGCTCTATAAAATCCTTCTTCACAGATTCACTTGCGTCTTGAAGGTGAGGAATCATTATGGATAAAACTAGTTCTTGTTGCCAAGCCATGAAGGAGATTAAGAAAGAAAGGAGATCGATGGAAGTAAGATTACTGTGAGCGACAAGTAAAAGTTACGACTTATATAAAGGAAGGAGCTAGCGTAACTTAGAAGCCAACGATAACTTGCCACTGAAGTTTTACTGTCTTTCCATGATTTGGGTTTGACACATTTTTCTATAGAAGGCATTAAGAATTTTGAGGTGAAGAGATAAAAGAAGCTTGTAGGCTAAGTCACCTACTTTCATTGAATTCAGATATAAGGCTCACAATATCTGGGGGATAACTTCATATACTCCCCAAGAGATAAAGAACTTCTTTTGGGCCGTACTCGAATGAAGACCAAAACCTTGATATCCAAAACATCGATTCTCACTTCTGAACTCATTGTTCTGAATCCTTAAAACAGGTGGGACTCTTGAGAAGTATTCTAGAAAAAGGGTCTTCCTTTGTTAAACAAAACTTTCTTTTATTTTAGAGAGGGAATAATTATAAGATCAGAAAGGGAGATTCTTACTCCTGTATACCTCGAAGGTTGGGGAGGAATCTTACATTCTACCCCACTCAAAAGGTGCAAGATGTCCTCATCTCGCAAGTAGAGGACAACTCTTTTGCTTAAGATCCAATTTATTCTGGGGTTCCTTATATTCCGGTCAACCCAACAAAATATGGGGATAAATATCCCTTATATAGAACTCATCATTAAATAATAATTCATTTAGATCATATCATTCCTACGATAATGGTCCATCAGACCGAATAATTTCCTTCTGAACATTCCTCCACGGGAATTTCAGTTAAGCAAGTTCTCAATTTGTCATCCCTTAACTTGATCTACCGTCTCAAGTATTAACAGTAGCAATTTGACAGCACAATCCACTAATCTCATAGTGATTTGCTGAAATCATTATCATCATTTATCATTACAGGGACTCGTCCCATTCATCCTCATTGTGGTTTTGCTCAGGTTATTATATTTCAACTAAATTTCAAAAATCATCATTTTTCAATCAGAATCCCAATCAATTCATCAGTTCCCAAACAGAATTTAAAATCATATCAACCACATTCGAATTCATCAACTGGATAGCATTAATGCTTATAATTTCAAGTCTTAGATTTACTCGTATATACTGTCAGTAAAGAGCTGCAGTATACTCTCGGTATATACGGGTAGTCACGGCCCTTGGAATTATAAGGTAAATACCATCATGTCTAGGCCTCAAGCAAGTCAAGGATTCTATATAATTGCGGTACTTCCATCTGAAGACCCAATTACCAAATTACGAATTTCAGTTTGAATATCAAATTGTATGAATTATATCACACAATTACAACCTTTTTGTGCTTCTTGATAAAGTTTTGACATATTTGGCTTCTCAGTTGATCTTTATTAACCAATTCGCTCTGATACCAACTGTGAGATCCCTATTCCCACCGCGCAACGGATTCGGGGTACTAGCAGCGGAAGTAGCACTTCTTGCGCGAGGCAGGGTCCCACACTCGGGGCCTCGTCCACGGATATCCGGACAAAAGACTAATCCGTCGGTTTTTCCAAAACCGAACCCGAAAAAACTTCCCTTATCCGGAAAGCACGGGCGATTCCTCCAGGATAACTTTTTACTCTAACGTAGTCAAGACCATTAATAATGATCAAACTGATCCGACTGCACCTATAAAGATACTCGGTCAGATCAAGGAAGAAACTTGCACTTGGATCATTGGGATCGACGCTTTTTTCCCCATCAAGAGGCACAGCCGTTGATTCCTATCCATAGAACAATTACTATCCGGGACTTACTTCATCTATCGTAATAACGGAAATTGAGTCTCGATTTACGGATCCATCAATCCAGCCTAACCCCATCCGATCCCATGGGTTAGCCAACCACCCAACCACTGTAGTGATGGGATCCAATTTGGAATTTGGTTAGGTTTTGTCCCGGGTACCAAGGAAAAGAGTTCCAAGGCCCCCTAGCCGGAAGTTCATGCAAACATAAAACTAGCCACACCACTTACACACCCAATATGAAAATTACCTTTTTCTTAGCATCAGCTAACTTTAAAACAATCCTTTAATGAAACCATAGTACCACTGATCACAATCTTCCAATTTATCCAGTTGATTCATAATTTCCCATCATTCCTTCATCAGAGTATCTATGGCATCATTGGCAACTAGAACGCTCACCACCTGTCCACACAGGGGCCTTTTCAATAGTTCCTAGCCCATAATACTCGGCAAT
The DNA here is from genome assembly GCF_041138505.1 of Cibotium barometz. Lineage (NCBI taxonomy): Eukaryota > Viridiplantae > Streptophyta > Polypodiopsida > Cyatheales > Cibotiaceae > Cibotium > Cibotium barometz. Next base: position 23,992,948 of record NC_141092.1, read on the forward strand.
ATAATCACTTATAAAAATCAAGATGGACTCTCGTTGAAGATCAGCAAGATCAACCAACAGATCCATATAAAGAGCCATGGACTCATCCATTGAAGACCAGCAAGGTCAATCAACCAGATCCATGCCCATTTTCACAAAACAACTCTTACTCCTTGTTCCAATATCTTCCTCGACGCACGCGTGGGTATCCTGGGCGACCCAGAGCCCGAGCACCGTATGGTCAGCACCCTCTAGGATCCTTCGCAGGTGACCTAGCGCTTCACTCATAGGCCGCTTCCTTGGTCCCTCATCCACCGTACCGGAAGCTCACCATTTTAATCGAACCGAGGCTGGTCAAGACCTCGGCCGACCTTGCTACGCGAGACGTCCTCCATTGACTCTCCGTCAGCAGTTGCAACTTTATCAGTTAGGTCTCCACGACCTTAATCACAAGACGGTCAAAATGCTTTCCCAGCATTCTTGACATAAAACAGCCATTTACAAACAGCATTTACAAACAGTTTACAAATACAATTTCTATATTAACTCTCATTTTTCCACATTATCCCTCATACAATCCACATTACTTATTCCACATTTCATTTATATGTGTACTCATCCAATCACATCATTTTTCATCTCTTCACTTCAGATTCCTTCACATCACATATCATATATTCACATCCATACATCCACATCCACATCCACATTCACATCCGTACATCCACATCTACATGTTTATCTCCATTTTCACATCCTCATTTATACATCCACATCCCATATCCACATTCATACATACACATCCATATCCACATCCATATCCGCATTCATACATACACATCCATATCCACATCCACATGCATACATTCATTATCACGTCCTCATTCATACATCCACATCCACATACATACATACATCCACATCCACATTCCCATTCACATCTATACATCCATATCTACATGCACATTCACATCCATACATCCACATCTATATCCTCATTCACATCCATACATCCACATTCATGCATCCACATCTATATGCATACATCCATACATACACATCCACATTTACATCCACGCATCCACATCCACATCCTCATTCACATCCATACATCCACATTCATACATCCACATCCACATCCACATTCACATCCATACATTCACATCTACATGCTTATCTCCATTTTCACATCCTCATTTATACATCCACATCCCATATCCACATTCATACATACACATCCATATCCACATCCACATGCATACATACATCCACATCCACATTCCCATTCACATATATACATCCATATCTACATGCACATTCACATCCATACATCCACATCTATATCCTCATTCACATCCATACATCCACATTCATGCATCCACATCTACATGCTTATCTCCATTTTCACATCCTCATTTATACATCCACATCCCATATCCACATTCATACATACACATCCATATCCACATCCACATGCATACATACATCCACATCCACATTCCCATTCACATATATACATCCATATCTACATGCACATTCACATCCATACATCCACATCTATATGCTCATTCACATCCATACATCCACATTCATGCATCCACATCTACATGCATACATCCATACATCCACATCCACATTTACATCCATGCATCCACATCTACATCCTCATTCACATCCATACATCCACATTCATACATCCATACATCCACATTCATACATCCACATCCACATCCACATTCATCCATACATCCACATCTATATGCTCATTCACATCCATACATCCACATTCATGCATCCACATCTACATGCATACATCCATACATCCACATCCACATTTACATCCATGCATCCATATCTACATCCTCATTCACATCCATACATCCACATTCATACATCCATACATCCACATTCATACATCCACATCCACATCCACATTCACATGCATCTTATCATATCTTATCACTTCCCATATCTTTTATGCATACCTCTATGCATGAAATTCAATTATGCTAAAAGTAACACTTTTACAATAAAATATTCAACTTTTATGCATACCTCTATGCATGAAATCCAATATGATAAAAGTAACACTTTTGATATAAAAGAATTATCCTTTATGCATACTTCTATGCATGAAAATTAAAAATGATAAAAGTAACACTTTTGATATAAAAATTTTTCCTTTATGCATACTTCTATGCATGAAAATTAAAAATGATAAAAATAACACTTTTGATATAAAAATTTATCCATTATGCATACTTCTATGCATGAAATAAAAATGGTAAAAATAACACCTTTGATATAAAAATTTATCCATTATGCATACTTCTATGCATGAAATAAAAATGGTAAAAATAACACTTTTGATATAAAAATTTATCCATTATGCATACTTCTATGCATGAAATAAAAATGGTAAAAATAACACTTTTGATATAAAAACTTATCCTTTATGCATGATATTAAAATTCAATTTCACCATGATTGTAATGAAATTCTTTCAATTAATCTAGGATGATAATTCCTAGAATATGGTAGGAAGTCCTCTTTTTATGCTTTGTATGAGATTATTTTATGCATAATTTTTATAAAAATTTTGCCATAGCTCCGCTGCTATGACTGATAAATCTCAATTTTTCTAAGGGATTATGCTTATCATTAAGGAAATAATTAAAATAATCTCTAATTGGATTATTAATCCATAATGGATTGAATCATTAATATACATAAACTAAAAGCATAGAAAAAAGCCATTAATTTGGCCTCAAGCATAGCTTAATCTTGGGTTAAGGAAAAGCTTTATGAAAAGCTTCATTTGGATTGAGAATGGGTCATGAGTATGACCATTTCTTGAGTGAGAGAGAGAAATTACATAAAAACCATTAGAATTTAAACATAAATGAAAATTAACTTCAATAGCATTTATTAAATTATGTAACTCTTCACTACTATTCACCAATTAACTTTAATAGCATTTAAAAAACCATACCAATTAAGCTTCTCAAGCTTGAGAGGGGTTGAGAAGAGAGAAACATTGAGAATTATAGAAAAGATCAATATTCACTAATTACCTTACAAATTGCTTGATTCTTTGTTCACGGTAGAGGCCCCCAACCAATCAATTGGTTAAGTATGTTGATGGAGCCACTAATGGGGATTGAAGAAAGAGGGAAGCTCCAAAAACTAGTGAATTATTAAATGAATTCACAGTTCTTGGCTTAGGTGGAGTAGAGTAACGATGCATAAACACTATATATTTTTCAACAAGGGGGAGGCTTCTATTTATAGGAAAAATTGGGCTCCTAACCAAACAAACTGATTCTAGAATTTTTCAAATCAGTTTGGTCAATTTTTGACCATTTTTAGGTCAGTTAAGCTAACTTTTTGGAACTAGACTTGAATGAGGAGAGAGGAGAGATGAAATATCTCAATTTTTATGAGTTCAAAACTCATTCAAGCATGTGAAATATGCACCTCCTTTAAAGAACTCCCCTTCCTTACATATGTGTCATAATGGAATCATTTTAATATTGCTCATAGCTTTTTTATTAATAAACCTTGTACATTTTCAACTCTTCATCTTATGTGAGCATTTACTCATTTTTGGATACCCAAAATATCTCATATTTTTAATATTGCTCATAGTTTTTTACTAATAAACCTTGTACATTTTCAACTCTTCATCTTATGTGAGCATTTAAGGGACTCCCCTTCCTTACATATGTGTCATAATAAAATCATTATACCCAAAATATCTCATATTTTTAATATTGCACAGTTTTTTACTAATAAACCTTGTACATTTTCAACTCTTCACCTCATGTGAGCATTTACTCATTTTTGGGTATTTTCTTTTTTACAAGTTGGATTTATCTCCTCCCTACACATGGATTGATGCTATTGGTCCATAGGAACCTTAATTGGACCATAGTCTAAAGATTTCTGAAAATCTAGACCCTTAGGCTAAGGTTCTTTATACCTATTTTCAATTAATTCCAATTGCACATTGGAAAATTCTTTTTGAATTTTTGTTTCAGGGGAACTCATCTGAATTAGAAGAGATATTTTTCTATCCAAAAATATTCAAAATCTGAATGTTCTCTCTCTAGAATATTTTCTCTCTCTAAGTTAAAATAGTTAGAAACAAGGTCTTTATATTTCTGAAGAGGGATTGATTACAGGGGAAGATACTAGACATCAAAAAGGGGGTGGGGGAGGAATCTTACATTCTACCCCACTTAAAAAACGCGAGATGTCCTCATCTCGCAAACTGGGATAATTTCGCAAGATGCACGAATTATGAGACTTAGAGAAAAATTTAAATCAGGATTAACCACCAAGAAAAAGTCTCAAGGAGAGCAAGATTCAAGATAAGAACAAGATTTAAACTTTATTCATTCTCGGAACTTATACAGTAAAGATAGAAGAACTCTTTACACTTCCATAAGCCCGTCCATCATATGATCACAAAAGCAGCACTCACAAGCTGCACAAGTATAAGGTAACTCATCTATGGGAATAATTCTGTTGGTTATTGCCGCACCTATCTCAGTGGTATGAGGTGATCTAACAAAAGGACCTCTGAGAGGCAAGCCAAAAACGGGGTAAAGGCATATCTTCTCATGAGGAAGAAAACACGCCAGTAAGAAGACCCGCTCAGAAAACCCAAGATGTCTTGATCTCATGACGCAGTAGTATCGGGGACCCAAACCCAAGGCTTCGATAACCATGGCCAAGCAGACATTGTTACGAAAGTGCTGCTGACCCCAGGGTGTTACCCTAGTTATGTCTTGATAGGTCCGCCATTTGGTCTGAGCTACAGACGTTCCCAATTGAGGAAAAAGTGAGCGCTCATACTGCTCTATAAAATCCTTCTTCACAGATTCACTTGCGTCTTGAAGGTGAGGAATCATTATGGATAAAACTAGTTCTTGTTGCCAAGCCATGAAGGAGATTAAGAAAGAAAGGAGATCGATGGAAGTAAGATTAAAATGGTGAGCTTCCGGTACGGTGGATGAGGGACCAAGGAAGCGGCCTATGAGTGAAGCGCTAGGTCACCTGCAAAGGATCCTAGAGGGTGCTGACCATACGGTGCTCAGGCTCTGGGTCGCCCAGGATACCCACCCGTGCGTCGAGGAAGATATTGAAACAAGGAGTAAGAGTTGTTTTCTTGAACCGAGCATGGATCTGGTTGACTGACCTTGCTGGTCCTCAACGGATGAGTCCATGGCTCTTTTATATGGATCTGTTGGTTGATCTTGCTGATCTTCAACGAGAGTCCATCTTGATAAGTGATTATATTGTTGAGTATTATGGGCTAGGAACTATTGAAACGGCCCCTGTGTGGACAGGTGGTGAGCGTTCTAGTTGCCAATGATGCCATAGATACTCTGATGAAGGAATGATGGGAAATTATGAATCAACTGGATAAATTGGGAGATTGTGATCAGTGGTACTATGGTTTCATTAAAGGATTGTTTTAAAGTTAGCTGATGCTAAGAAAAAGGCAATTTTCATATTGGGTGTGTAAGTGGTGTGGCTAGTTTTATGTTTGCATGAAATTCGGGCTAGGGGGCCTTGGAACTCTTTTCCTTGGTACCCGGGACAAAACCTAACCAAATTCCAAATTGGATCCCATCACTACAGTGGTTGGGCGGTTGGCTAACCCATGGGATCAGATTGGGTTAGGATGGACTGATGGATCCGTAAATCGAGACTCAATTTCTGTTATTACGATAGATAAAGTAAATCCCGGATAGTAATTGTTCTATGGATAGGAATCAACGGCTGTGCCTCCTTGGTGGGGAAAAAAGCGTTGATCCCAATGATCCAAGTGCAAGTTTCTTCCTTGATCTGACCAAGTATCTTTATAGATGCAGTCGGATCTGTTTGATCAGTAAGGGTTTTGACTACGTTAGAGTAAAAATTATCCTGGTGGAATCGCCCGTGCTTTCCGGATAAGAGAAGTTTTTCCGGGTCTGGTTTTGGAAAAAACCGACGGATTAGTCTTTTGTCTGGATATCCGTGGACGAGGCCCCGAGTGTGGGACCCTGCCTCGCGCAAGAAGTGCTACTTCCGCTGCTAGTACCCCGAATCCGTTGCGCGGTGGGAACAGGGATCTCACAGTTGGTATCAGAGCGAATTGGTTAATAAAGATCAACTGAGAAGACAAATATGTCAAAAATTTATATAGAAACACAAAAAGGTTGTAATTGTGTGATATAATTCATACAATTTGATATTCAAACTGAAATTCGTAATTTGGTAATTGGGTCTTCAGATAGAAGTACCGCAATTATATAGAATCCCTGACTTGCTTGAGGCCTAGACATGATGGTATTTACCTTATAATTCCAAGAGCCACGACTACCCGTATATACCGAGAGTATACTGCAGCTCTTTACTGACAGTATATACGAGTAAATCTAAGACTTGAAATTATAAGCGTTAATGCTATCCAGATGATGAATTTGAATGTGGTTGATATGATTTTTAATTCTGTTTGAGAATTGATGAATTGAATTGGATTCTGATTGAAAATTCTGATTGAAAAATAATGATTTCTGAAATTAGTTGAAATATAAAAATCTGAACAAAACCACAATGAGGATGAATGGGACGAGTCCCAGTGATGATATTCATAACTGGAATGATGATAATGAATTCAGCAAATCACTATGAGATTAGTGGGTTGTGCTGTCAAATTGTTACTGTTAACACTTGATCAGTAGATCAAGTTAAGGGATGACAAATTGAGAACTTGCTTGACTGAAATTCCCGTGGAGGAATGTTCAGAAGGAAATTTTTCGGTCTAATGGACCATTATCATGTTAAAGATATGAATGATATGATCTGAATATTAATGATGAGTTCTATATAAGGGATATTTATCCCAGTGTTCTGTTGGGTTGACCAGAATATAAGGAACCCCAAAATAAAATTGGATGTTAAGAAAAAGAGTTGTCCTCTACCTTGCGAGATGAGGACATCTCGCACTTTTTAAGTGGGGTAGAATGTAAGATTCCTCCCCAGCCTTCGAGGTATACAGGAGTAAGAATCTCCCTTTCTGATCTTATAATTATTCCCTCTCTAAAATAAAAGAAAGTTCTGTTTAACAAAGGAAGACCCTTTTTCTAGAATACATCTCAAGAGTCCCACCTGTTTTAAGGATTCAGAACAATGAGTTCAGAAGTGAGAATCGATGTTTTGGATATCAAGGTTTTGGTCTTCATTCGAGTACGGCCCAAAAGAAGTTCTTTATCTCTTGGGGAGTATATGAAGTTATCCCCCAGATATTGTGAGCCTTATATCTGAATTAGATGAATGTAGGTGACTTAGCCTACAAGCTTCTTTTATCTCTTCATCTCAAAATTCTTAATGCCTTCTATAGAAAAATGTGTCAAACCCAAATCATGGAAAGACAGTAAAACTTCAGTGGCAAGTTATCGTTGGCTTCTAAGTTACGCTAGCTCCTTCCTTTATATAAGTCGTAACTTTTACTTGTCGCTCACAGTAATCTTACTTCCATCGATCTCCTTTCTTTCTTAATCTCCTTCATGGCTTGGCAACAACAAGAACTAGTTTTATCCATAATGATTCCTCACCTTCAAGACGCAAGTGAATCTGTGAAGAAGGATTTTATAGAGCAGTATGAGCGCTCACTTTTCCCTCACTTGGGAACTTCTGTAGCGCAAACCAAATGGCGGACCTATCAAAACATAACTAGGGTAACACCCTAGGGTCAGCAGCACTTTCGTAACAATGTCCGCTTGGCCATGGTTATTGAAGCTTTGGGTTTGGGTCCCCGATATTACTGTGTCATGAGATCAAGGCATCTTGGGTTTTCTGAGCGGGTCTTCTTACTGGCATGTTTTCTTCCTCATGAGAAGATATGCCTTTATCCCGTTTTTGGCTTGCCTCTCAGAGGTCCTTTTGTTAGATCACCTCATACCACTGAGATAGGTGCAGCAATAACCAACAGAATTATTCCCATAGATGAGTTACCTTATACTTGTGCAGCTTGTGAGGACTCCTTTTGTGATCATATGATGGACGGGCTTATGGAAGTGTAAAGAGTTCTTCTATCTTTACTGTATAAGTTCCGAGAATGAATAAAGTTTAAATCTTGTTCTTATTTTGAATCTTGCTCTCTTTAAGACGTTTCTTGGTGGTTAATCTTGATTAAAATTTTTCTCTAAGTCTCATATTCGTGCATCTTGCGAAATTATCCCAGTTTGCGAGATGAGGACATCTCGCATTTTTTAAGTGGGGTAGAATGTAAGATTCCTCCCCCACCCCCTTTTTGATGTCTAGTATCTTTCCCTGTAATCAATCCCTCTTCAGAAATATAAAGACCTTGTTTCTATCTGTTTTAGCCTAGAGAGACAAAAATATTCTAGAGAGAGAATATTCAGATTTTGAATATTTTTGGATAGAAAAATATCTCTTCTAATTCAAATGAGTTCCCCTGAAACAGAAATTCAAAAAGAATTTTCCAATGTGCAATTGGAATTAATTGAAAATAGGTATAAAGAACCTTAGCCTAAGGGTCTAGATTTTCAGAAATCTTTAGACTATGGTCCAATTAAGGTTCCTATGGACCAATAGCATCAATCCATGTGTAGGGAGGAGATAAATCCAACTTGTAAAAAGAAAATACCCAAAAATGAGTAAATGCTCACATGAGGTGAAGAGTTGAAAATGTACAAGGTTTATTAGTAAAAAACTATGTGCAATATTAAAAATATGCGATATTTTGGGTATAATGATTTTATTATGACACATATGTAAGGAAGGGGAGTCCCTTAAATGCTCACATAAGATGAAGAGTTGAAAATGTATAAGGTTTATTAGTAAAAATCTGAGCAATATTAAAAATATGAGATATTTTGGGTATCCAAAAATGAGTAAATGCTCACATAAGATGAAGAGTTGAAAATGTACAAGGTTTATTAGTAAAAAACTATGAGCAATATTAAAATGATTCCATTATGACACATATGTAAGGAAGGGGAGTTCTTTAAAGGAGGTGCATATTTCACATAAGATGAAGAGTTGAAAATGTACAAGGTTTATTAGTAAAAAAACTATGAGCAATATTAAAATGATTCCATTATGACACATATGTAAGGAAGGGGAGTTCTTTAAAGGAGGTGCATATTTCAAATGCTTGAATGAGTTTTAAACTCATAAAAATTGAGATATTTCATCTCTCCTCTCTCCTCATTCAAGTCTAGTTCCAAAAAGTTAGCTTAACTGACCTAAAAATGGTCAAATATTGACCAAACTGATTTAGAAAATTCTAGAATCAGTTTGTTTGGTTAGGAGCTCAATTTTTCCTATAAATAGAAGCCTCCCCCTTGTTGAAAAATATATAGTGTTTATGCATCGTTACTCTACTCCACCTAAGCCAAGAACTGTGAATTCATTTAATAATTCACTAGTTTTTGGAGCTTCCCTCTTTCTTCAATCCCCATTAGTGGCACCATCAACATACTTAACCAATTGATTGGTTGGGGGCCTCTACCGTGAACAAAGAATCAAGCAATTTGTAAGGTAATTAGTGAATATTGATCTTTTCTATAATTTCTCAATGTTTCTCTCTTCTCAACCCCTCTCAAGCTTGAGAAGCTTAATTGGTATGGTTTTTTTTAAATGCTATTAAAGTTAATTGGTGAATAGTAGTGAAGAGTTACATAATTTAATAAATGCTATTGAAGTTAATTTTTATTTATGTTTAAATTCTAATGGTTTTTATGTAATTTCTCTCTCTCACTCAAGAAATGGTCATACTCATGACCCATTCTCAATCCAAATGAAGCTTTTCATAAAGCTTTTCCTTAATCCAAGATTAAGCTATGCTTAAGGCCAAATTAATGGCTTTTTTCTATGCTTTTAGTTTATGCATATTGATGATTCAATCCATTATAGATTAATGATCCAATTAGAGATCATTTTAATTATTTCCTTAATGATAAGCTTTATCCCTTAGAAAAAATTGAGATTTATCAGTCATAGCAGAGCGGAGCTATGGCAAAATTTTTATAAAAATTATGCATAAATAATTTCATTCAAAGCATAAAAAGAGGACTTCCTACCATATTCTAGGAATTATCATCCTAGATTAATTGAAAGAATTTCATTATAATCATGGAGAAATTGAATTTTAATATCATGCATAAAGGATAATTTTTTTTATATCAAAAGTGTTACTTTTATCTTTTTTAATTTTCATGCATAGAAGTATGCATAAAGGATAATTTTTTTATATCAAAAGTGTTACTTTTATCATATTGGATTTCATGCATAGAGGTATGCATAAAAGTTGAATATTTTATTATAAAAGTGTTACTTTTAGCATAATTGAATTTCATACATAGAGGTATGCATAAAAGATATGGGAAGTGATAAAATATGATAAGATGCATGTGGATGTGGATATGGATGTGTATGTATGAATGTGGATATGGGATGTGGATGTATAAATGAGGATGTGAAAATGGAGATAAGCTTGTAGATGTGGATGTATGGATGTGAATGTGGATGTGGATGTGGATGTATGAATGTGGATGTATGGATGTGAATGTGGATGTGGATGTGGATGTATGAATGTGGATGTATGAATGTGGATGTATGGATGTGAATGAGGATGTAGATGTGGATGCATGGATGTAAATGTGGATGTGTATGTATGGATGTATGCATGTAGATGTGGATGTGGATGTATGCATGTATGCATGTAGATGTGGATGCATGAATGTGGATGTATGGATGTGAATGAGCATATAGATGTGGATGTATGGATGTGAATGTGCATGTAGATATGGATGTATATATGTGAATGGGAATGTGGATGTGGATATATGTATGCATGTGGATGTGGATATGGATGCGTATGTATGAATGTGGATATGGGATGTGGATGTATAAATGAGGATTTGAAAATGGAGTTAAGCATGTAGATGTGGATGCATGGATGTAAATGTGGATGTGTATGTATGGATGTATGCATGTAGATGTGGATGTGGATGTATGGATGTATGCATGTAGATGTGGATGCATGAATGTGGATGTATGGATGTGAATGAGCATATAGATGTGGATGTATGGATGTGAATGTGCATGTAGATATGGATGTATATATGTGAATGGGAATGTGGATGTGGATATATGTATGCATGTGGATGTGGATATGGATGCGTATGTATGAATGTGGATATGGGATGTGGATGTATAAATGAGGATGTGAAAATGGAGTTAAGCATGTAGATGTGGATGCATGGATGTAAATGTGGATGTGTATGTATAGATGTATGCATGTAGATGTGGATGCATGAATGTGGATGTATGGATGTGAATGAGCATATAGATGTGGATGTATGGATGTGAATGTGCATGTAGATATGGATGTATATATGTGAATGGGAATGTGGATGTGGATATATGTATGCATGTGGATGTGGATATGGATGCGTATGTATGAATGTGGATATGGGATGTGGATGTATAAATGAGGATGTGAAAATGGAGTTAAGCATGTAGATGTGGATGCATGGATGTAAATGTGGATGTGGATGTATGGATGTATGCATGTAGATGTGGATGCATGAATGTGGGTGTATGGATGTGAATGAGCATATAGATGTGGATGTATGGATGTGAATGTGCATGTAGATATGGATGTATATATGTGAATGGGAATGTGGATGTGGATATATGTATGCATGTGGATGTGGATATGGATGCGTATGTATGAATGTGGATATGGGATGTGGATGTATAAATGAGGATGTGAAAATGGAGATAAGCATGTAGATGTGGATGCATGAATGTGGATGTATGGATGTGAATGAGGATATAGATGTGGATGTATGGATGAAATGTGCATGTAGATATGGATGTATAGATGTGAATGGGAATGTGGATGTGGATGTGGATGTATGTATGTATGTATGTGGATGTGGATGTATGAATGAGGACGTGATAATGAATGTATGCATGTGGATGTGGATATGGATGTGTATGTATGAATGCGGATATGGATGTGGATATGGATGTGTATGTATGAATGTGGATATGGGATGTGGATGTATAAATGAGGATGTGAAAATGGAGTTAAGCATGTAGATGTGGATGTATGGATGTGAATGTGGATGTGGATGTGGATGTATGGATGTGGATATGGATGTGAATATATGATATGTGATGTGAAGGAATCTGAAGTGAAGAGATGGAAAATGATATGATTGGATGAGTACACATATAAATGAAATGTGGAATAAGTAATGTGGATTGTATGAGGGATAATGTGAAAAAATGAGAGTTAATATAGAAATTGTATTTGTAAACTGTTTGTAAATGCTGTTTGTAAATGGCTGTTTTATGTCAAGAATGCTGGGAAAGCATTTTGACCGTCTTGTGATTAAGGTCGTGGAGACCTAACTGATAAAGTTGCAACTGCTGACGGAGAGTCAATGGAGGACGTCTCGCGTAGCAAGGTCGGCCGAGGTCTTGACCAGCCTCGGTTCGATTAAAATGGTGAGCTTCCGGTACGGTGGATGAGGGACCAAGGAAGCGGCCTATGAGTGAAGCGCTAGGTCACCTGCAAAGGATCCTAGAGGGTGCTGACCATACGGTGCTCGGGCTCTGGGTCGCCCAGGATACCCACGCGTGCGTCGAGGAAGATATTGAAACAAGGAGTAAGAGTTGTTTTCTTGAACCGGGCATGGATCTGGTTGACTGACCTTGCTGGTCCTCAACGGATGAGTCCATGGCTCTTTTATATGGATCTGTTGGTTGATCTTGCTGATCTTCAACGAGAGTCCATCTTGATAAGTGATTATATTGTTGAGTATTATGGGCTAGGAACTATTGAAACGGCCCCTGTGTGGACAGGTGGTGAGCGTTCTAGTTGCCAATGATGCCATAGATACTCTGATGAAGGAATGATGGGAAATTATGAATCAACTGGATAAATTGGGAGATTGTGATCAGTGGTACTATGGTTTCATTAAAGGATTGTTTTAAAGTTAGCTGATGCTAAGAAAAAGGCAATTTTCATATTGGGTGTGTAAGTGGTGTGGCTAGTTTTATGTTTGCATGAAATTCTGGCTAGGGGGCCTTGGAACTCTTTTCCTTGGTACCCGGGACAAAACCTAACCAAATTCCAAATTGGATCCCATCACTACAGTGGTTGGGCGGTTGGCTAACCCATGGGATCGGATGGGGTTAGGCTGGACTGATGGATCCGTAAATCGAGACTCAATTTCTGTTATTACGATAGATAAAGTAAATCCGGATAGTAATTGTTCTATGGATAGGAATCAACGGCTGTGCCTCCTTGGTGGGGAAAAAAGCGTTGATCCCAATGATCCAAGTGCAAGTTTCTTCCTTGATCTGACCAAGTATCTTTATAGATGCAGTCGGATCTGTTTGATCAGTAAGGGTTTTGACTACGTTAGAGTAAAAATTATCCTGGTGGAATCGCCCGTGCTTTCCGGATAAGGGAAGTTTTTCCGGGTCTGGTTTTGGAAAAAACCGACGGATTAGTCTTTTGTCTGGATATCCGTGGACGAGGCCCCGAGTGTGGGACCCTGCCTCGCGCAAGAAGTGCTACTTCCGCTGCTAGTACCCCGAATCCGTTGCGCGGTGGGAACAGGGATCTCACAGTAATTTTCAACGGCTGTGCCTCTTGATGGGGAAAAAAGCGTTGATCCCAATGATCCAAGTGCAAGTTTCTTCCTTGATTTGACCAAGTACCGTTAAAGGTGCAGTCAGATCAGTTGATCCGTAATGATCTTGACTACGTTAGAGTAAAGAGTTATCCTGGTGGAATCGCCCATGCTTTCCGAGTAAAGGAAGTTTTTCCAGTTTCGGTTTTGGACAAACCGACGGATTAGTCTCTTGTCCGGATATCCGTGGGCGAGGCCCCGAGTGTGAGACCCCTACCCACGCATGATGTGCTACTTCCGCTGCTAGTACCTCGAATCCGTTGATCGGTGGGGAACAGGGATCTCACAGTTGGTATCAGAGCAGTTTTTGAAAGCTAATAAAGATAATTAAATTCTTATCTGAAATTGGTAATAAGAATTCAGAAACAGCATTTTCATAATGTATTTTCATCCCAAAAGAAGTTCTTTATCTCTTGGGGAGTATATGAAGTTATCCCCCAGATATTGTGAGCCTTATATCTGAATTAGATGAATGTAGGTGACTTAGCCTACAAGCTTCTTTTATCTCTTCATCTCAAAATTCTTAATGCCTTCTATAGAAAAATGTGTCAAACCCAAATCATGGAAAGACAGTAAAACTTCAGTGGCAAGTTATCGTTGGCTTCTAAGTTACGCTAGCTCCTTCCTTTATATAAGTCGTAACTTTTACTTGTCGCTCACAGTAATCTTACTTCCATCGATCTCCTTTCTTTCTTAATCTCCTTCATGGCTTGGCAACAACAAGAACTAGTTTTATCCATAATGATTCCTCACCTTGAAGACGCAAGTGAATCTGTGAAGAAGGATTTTATAGAGCAGTATGAGCGCTCACTTTTCCCTCACTTGGGAACTTCTGTAGCGCAAACCAAATGGCGGACCTATCAAAACATAACTAGGGTAACACCCTAGGGTCAGCAGCACTTTCGTAACAATGTCCGCTTGGCCATGGTTATTGAAGCTTTGGGTCTGGGTCCCCGATATTACTGTGTCATGAGATCAAGGCATCTTGGGTTTTCTGAGCGGGTCTTCTTACTGGCATGTTTTCTTCCTCATGAGAAGATATGCCTTTATCCCGTTTTTGGCTTGCCTCTCAGAGGTCCTTTTGTTAGATCACCTCATACCACTGAGATAGGTGCAGCAATAACCAACAGAATTATTCCCATAGATGAGTTACCTTATACTTGTGCAGCTTGTGAGGACTTCTTTTGTGATCATATGATGGACGGGCTTATGGAAGTGTAAAGAGTTCTTCTATCTTTACTGTATAAGTTCCGAGAATTAATAAAGTTTAAATCTTGTTCTTATTTTGAATCTTGCTCTCTTTAAGACGTTTCTTGGTGGTTAATCTTGATTAAAATTTTTCTCTAAGTCTCATATTCGTGCATCTTGCGAAATTATCCCAGTTTGCGAGATGAGGACATCTCGCATTTTTTAAGTGGGGTAGAATGTAAGATTCCTCCCCCACCCCCTTTTTGATGTCTAGTATCTTTCCCTGTAATCAATCCCTCTTCAGAAATATAAAGACCTTGTTTCTATCTGTTTTAGCCTAGAGAGACAAAAATATTCTAGAGAGAGAATATTCAGATTTTGAATATTTTTGGATAGAAAAATATCTCTTCTAATTCAAATGAGTTCCCCTGAAACAGAAATTCAAAAAGAATTTTCCAATGTGCAATTGGAATTAATTGAAAATAGGTATAAAGAACCTTAGCCTAAGGGTCTAGATTTTCAGAAATCTTTAGACTATGGTCCAATTAAGGTTCCTATGGACCAATAGCATCAATCCATGTGTAGGGAGGAGATAAATCCAACTTGTAAAAAGAAAATACCCAAAAATGAGTAAATGCTCACATGAGGTGAAGAGTTGAAAATGTACAAGGTTTATTAGTAAAAAACTATGTGCAATATTAAAAATATGAGATATTTTGGGTATAATGATTTTATTATGACACATATGTAAGGAAGGGGAGTCCCTTAAATGCTCACATAAGATGAAGAGTTGAAAATGTACAAGGTTTATTAGTAAAAATCTATGAGCAATATTAAAAATATGAGATATTTTGGGTATCCAAAAATGAGTAAATGCTCACATAAGATGAAGAGTTGAAAATGTACAAGGTTTATTAGTAAAAAACTATGAGCAATATTAAAATGATTCCATTATGACACATATGTAAGGAAGGGGAGTTCTTTAAAGGAGGTGCATATTTCACATAAGATGAAGAGTTGAAAATGTACAAGGTTTATTAGTAAAAAAACTATGAGCAATATTAAAATGATTCCATTATGACACATATGTAAGGAAGGGGAGTTCTTTAAAGGAGGTGCATATTTCACATGCTTGAATGAGTTTTAAACTCATAAAAATTGAGATATTTCATCTCTCCTCTCTCCTCATTCAAGTCTAGTTCCAAAAAGTTAGCTTAACTGACCTAAAAATGGTCAAATATTGACCAAACTGATTTAGAAAATTCTAGAATCAGTTTGTTTGGTTAGGAGCTCAATTTTTCCTATAAATAGAAGCCTCCCCCTTGTTGAAAAATATATAGTATTTATGCATCGTTACTCTACTCCACCTAAGCCAAGAACTGTGAATTCATTTAATAATTCACTAGTTTTTGGAGCTTCCCTCTTTCTTCAATCCCCATTAGTGGCACCATCAACATACTTAACCAATTGATTGGTTGGGGGCCTCTACCGTGAACAAAGAATCAAGCAATTTGTAAGGTAATTAGTGAATATTGATCTTTTCTATAATTTCTCAATGTTTCTCTCTTCTCAACCCCTCTCAAGCTTGAGAAGTTTAATTGGTATGGTTTTTTTTTAAATGCTATTAAAGTTAATTGGTGAATAGTAGTGAAGAGTTACATAATTTAATAAATGCTATTGAAGTTAATTTTTATTTATGTTTAAATTCTAATGGTTTTTATGTAATTTCTCTCTCTCACTCAAGAAATGGTCATACTCATGACCCATTCTCAATCCAAATGAAGCTTTTCATAAAGCTTTTCCTTAATCCAAGATTAAGCTATGCTTGAGGCCAAATTAATGGCTTTTTTCTATGCTTTTAGTTTATGCATATTGATGATTCAATCCATTATAGATTAATGATCCAATTAGAGATCATTTTAATTATTTCCTTAATGATAAGCTTTATCCCTTAGAAAAAATTGAGATTTATCAGTCATAGCAGCGGAGCTATGGCAAAATTTTTATAAAAATTATGCATAAATAATTTCATTCAAAGCATAAAAAGAGGACTTCCTACCATATTCTAGGAATCATCATCCTAGATTAATTGAAAGAATTTCATTATAATCATGGAGAAATTGAATTTTAATATCATGCATAAAGGATAATTTTTTTTATATCAAAAGTGTTACTTTTATCTTTTTTAATTTTCATGCATAGAAGTATGCATAAAGGATAATTTTTTTATATCAAAAGTGTTACTTTTATCATATTGGATTTCATGCATAGAGGTATGCATAAAAGTTGAATATTTTATTATAAAAGTGTTACTTTTAGCATAATTGAATTTCATGCATAGAGGTATGCATAAAAGATATGGGAAGTGATAAAATATGATAAGATGCATGTGGATGTGGATATGGATGTGTATGTATGAATGTGGATATGGGATGTGGATGTATAAATGAGGATGTGAAAATGGAGATAAGCTTGTAGATGTGGATGTATGGATGTATGGATGTGAATGTGGATGTGGATGTGGATGTATGAATATGGATGTATGGATGTGAATGTGGATGTGGATGTGGATGTATGAATGTGGATGTATGAATGTGGATGTATGGATGTGAATGAGGATGTAGATGTGGATGCATGGATGTAAATGTGGATGTGTATGTATGGATGTATGCATGTAGATGTGGATGTGGATGTATGCATGTATGCATGTAGATGTGGATGCATGAATGTGGATGTATGGATGTGAATGAGCATATAGATGTGGATGTATGGATGTGAATGTGCATGTAGATATGGATGTATATATGTGAATGGGAATGTGGATGTGGATATATGTATGCATGTGGATGTGGATATGGATGCGTATGTATGAATGTGGATATGGGATGTGGATGTATAAATGAGGATGTGAAAATGGAGTTAAGCATGTAGATGTGGATGCATGGATGTAAATGTGGATGTGTATGTATAGATGTATGCATGTAGATGTGGATGCATGAATGTGGATGTATGGATGTGTATGTATAGATGTATGCATGTAGATGTAAATGCATGAATGTGGATGTATGGATGTGAATGAGCATATAGATGTGGATGTATGGATGTGAATGAGCATATAGATGTGGATGTATGGATGTGAATGTGCATGTAGATATGGATGTATATATGTGAATGGGAATGTGGATGTGGATATATGTATGCATGTGGATGTGGATATGGATGCGTATGTATGAATGTGGATATGGGATGTGGATGTATAAATGAGGATGTGAAAATGGAGTTAAGCATGTAGATGTGGATGCATGGATGTAAATGTGGATGTGTATGTATGGATGTATGCATGTAGATGTGGATGTGGATGAATGGATGTATGCATGTAGATGTGGATGCATGAATGTGGATGTATGGATGTGAATGAGCATATAGATGTGGATGTATGGATGTGAATGTGCATGTAGATATGGATGTATATATGTGAATGGGAATGTGGATGTGGATATATGTATGCATGTGGATGTGGATATGGATGCGTATGTATGAATGTGGATATGGGATGTGGATGCGTATGTATGAATGTGGATATGGGATGTGGATGTATAAATGAGGATGTGAAAATGGAGTTAAGCATGTAGATGTGGATGCATGGATGTAAATGTGGATGTGTATGTATAGATGTATGCATGTAGATGTGGATGCATGAATGTGGATGTATGGATGTGAATGAGCATATAGATGTAGATGTATGGATGTGAATGTGCATGTAGATATGGATGTATATATGTGAATGGGAATGTGGATGTGGATATATGTATGCATGTGGATGTGGATATGGATGCGTATGTATGAATGTGGATATGGGATGTGGATGTATAAATGAGGATGTGAAAATGGAGTTAAGCATGTAGATGTGGATGCATGGATGTAAATGTGGATGTGGATGTATGGATGTATGCATGTAGATGTGGATGCATGAATGTGGGTGTATGGATGTGAATGAGCATATAGATGTGGATGTATGGATGTGAATGTGCATGTAGATATGGATGTATATATGTGAATGGGAATGTGGATGTGGATATATGTATGCATGTGGATGTGGATATGGATGCGTATGTATGAATGTGGATATGGGATGTGGATGTATAAATGAGGATGTGAAAATGGAGATAAGCATGTAGATGTGGATGCATGAATGTGGATGTATGGATGTGAATGAGGATATAGATGTGGATGTATGGATGAAATGTGCATGTAGATATGGATGTATAGATGTGAATGGGAATGTGGATGTGGATGTGGATGTATGTATGTATGTATGTGGATGTGGATGTATGAATGAGGACGTGATAATGAATGTATGCATGTGGATGTGGATATGGATGTGTATGTATGAATGCGGATATGGATGTGGATATGGATGTGTATGTATGAATGTGGATATGGGATGTGGATGTATAAATGAGGATGTGAAAATGGAGTTAAGCATGTAGATGTGGATGTATGGATGTGAATGTGGATGTGGATGTGGATGTATGGATGTGGATATGGATGTGAATATATGATATGTGATGTGAAGGAATCTGAAGTGAAGAGATGGAAAATGATATGATTGGATGAGTACACATATAAATGAAATGTGGAATAAGTAATGTGGATTGTATGAGGGATAATGTGGAAAAATGAGAGTTAATATAGAAATTGTATTTGTAAACTGTTTGTAAATGCTGTTTGTAAATGGCTGTTTTATGTCAAGAATGCTGGGAAAGCATTTTGACCGTCTTGTGATTAAGGTCGTGGAGACCTAACTGATAAAGTTGCAACTGCTGACGGAGAGTCAATGGAGGACGTCTCGCGTAGCAAGGTCGGCCGAGGTCTTGACCAGCCTCGGTTCGATTAAAATGGTGAGCTTCCGGTACGGTGGATGAGGGACCAAGGAAGCGGCCTATGAGTGAAGCGCTAGGTCACCTGCAAAGGATCCTAGAGGGTGCTGACCATACGGTGCTCGGGCTCTGGGTCGCCCAGGATACCCACGCGTGCGTCGAGGAAGATATTGAAACAAGGAGTAAGAGTTGTTTTCTTGAACCGGGCATGGATCTGGTTGACTGACCTTGCTGGTCCTCAAGGGATGAGTCCATGGCTCTTTTATATGGATCTGTTGGTTGATCTTGCTGATCTTCAACGAGAGTCCATCTTGATAAGTGATTATATTGTTGAGTATTATGGGCTAGGAACTATTGAAACGGCCCCTGTGTCGACAGGTGGTGAGCGTTCTAGTTGCCAATGATGCCATAGATACTCTGATGAAGGAATGATGGGAAATTATGAATCAACTGGATAAATTGGGAGATTGTGATCAGTGGTACTATGGTTTCATTAAAGGATTGTTTTAAAGTTAGCTGATGCTAAGAAAAAGGCAATTTTCATATTGGGTGTGTAAGTGGTGTGTTACTTTTCATGCATAGAAGTATGCATAAAGGAAAATTTTTATATCAAAAGTGTTACTTTTATCATTTTTAATTTTCATGCATAGAAGTATGCATAAAGGATAATTTTTTTTAATATCAAAAGTGATACTTTTATCATATTGGATTTCATGTATAGAGGTATGGATAAAAGATGATTATTTTAATGTAAAAAGTGTTACTTTTGTCACAATTGAATTTCATGCATAGAGGTATACATAAAAGTTGATTATTTTATTATAAAAGTGTAACTTTTATCATAATTGGATTTCATGCATGGAGGTATGCATAAAAGATATTCTTTTTATACTAAAAGTGTGATTTTCATCATAAATGGATTTTATGCATAACTTAGATGCATAAGAGAAATTCTTTTATTCTAAAAGTGTAATTCCTACCAAATTGACTTTATGCATAAGAAGATGCATTTTAAAAAAATGATTTTTAATTCAAAAGTGTCATTCTTATCTAAATTGAATTTATGCATAGGAAGATGCATAAAAGATTGAATTTTAATTCAAAAGTGTCATTTTCATTTAAAATGAATTTATGCATAGGAAGATGCATAAAAGATTGATTTTTCTTCGGAAGTATTAATCTCCTTAAATGGAATTTATGCATAAGTAAACGTGTAAAGAAATCTTATATCAAATATAAGAGTTCTCTTGTATTCTATAAATAGATATGAGATGTGATAGGATGTGATAAGAGGTGTATAAGAGATGATAAGAGGTGATAAGATGAATTAAGATGTGATAAGATGTGTATGGGATGAGGTAAGAAGTGTATGTGATAGGATAAGATGCATATGGGTTGTGATAGGACGAGAATGGATGTGATGTAAAAGATTAGATGTGAAGGCATATGGGGTTACATGAATGGGAATGTGGAAATGGATGTATGTATGTGGATGTGTGGATGTGGAGATGGGAGTATGGATGTATGAATGTGAAAATGGATATATGAACGTGAAAAATGATGTATGCATGAAGATGTATATGCATAGATGTGAATGTGGATATAGATGTAGATGTGGATGTATAGATATGAATGGGAATGTGGATGTGAATGTGGATGTAGATGTGGATGTAGATGTGGATGTATAGATGTGAATGGGAATGTGGATATGGATGTATGTATGTATGTGGATGTAGATGTGGATGTATAGATGTGAATGGGAATGTGGATGTGGATGTATAGATGTGAATGAAAATGTGGATGTGGATGTATGTATGTATGTGGATGTAGATGTGGATGTATAGATGTGAATGAGAATGTGGATGTGAATGTATGTATGTATGTGGATGTGGATGTATGTATGTATGTGGATGTGGATGTATGAATGAGGACGTGATAATGGATGTATGCATGTAGATGTGGATATATGGATGTGAATATGAATGTGGATGTGGATGTGGATGTATGGATGTGGATATGGATGTGTATGTATGAATGTAGATAAGGGATGTGGATGTATAAATGAGGATGTGAAAATGGAGGTATGCATGTAGATGTGGATGTATGGATGTGAATGTGGATGTGGATGTGGATGTATAAATGAGGATGTGAATGTGGATGTGAATGTGAATGTGGATGTGGATGTGGATGTTGGATGTGGATATGGATGTGTATGTATGAATGTGGATATGGAATGTGGATGTATAAATGAGGATGTGAAAATGGATGTATACATGTAAATGTGGATGTATGGATGTGAAGGTGAATGTGTATGTGAATTAATGTGTCGTCGATATGAGGAAATGGATGAGAATGAGTACACATTGAATGGAATGTGGAATAAGTAATGTGGACTAAGGAGGGATAATGTGGAAATAAGAGAGTTCGATTTAGAAACTGTATTTTGTGACTGTTTATAAATGACTGTTTTATGTCAAGAATGCTGGGGAAGCATTTTGACCGTCTTATGGATTAAGGTCATGAAGACCTAACTGTTAAAGTTGCAACTGCTGACGGAGAGTCAATGGAGGACGTCTCGCGTAGCAAGGTCGACCGAGGTCTTGACCAGCCTCGGTTCGATTTAAATGGTGAGCTTCCGGTACGGTGGATGAGGGACCAAGGAAGCGGTCTATGAGTGAAGCGCTAGGTCACCTGCGAAGGATCCTAGAGGGTGCTGACCATACGGTGCTCGGGCTCTGGGTTGCCGAAGATACCCACACGTGCGTCGTGGAAGATATTGGAACAAGGAGTAAGAGTTGTTTTGTGAAACCGGGCATGGATCTGGTTGATTGACCTTGCTGGTCTTCAATGGATGAGTCCATGGCTCTTTATATGGATCTGTTGGTTGATCTTGCTGATCTTCAACGAGAGTCTATCTTGATTTTTATAAGTGATTATATTTCCAAGTATTATGGGCTAGGAACTATTGAAAAGGCCCCTGTGTGGACAGGTGGTGAGCGTTCTAGTTGCCAATGATGCCATAGATACTCTGATGAAGGAATGATGGGAAATTATGAATCAACCAAATAAATTGGAAGATTGTGATCAGTGGTACTATGGTTTCATTAAAGGATTGTTTTAAAGTTAGCTGAAGCTAAGAAAAAGGCAATTTCATATTGGGTGTGTAAGTGGTGTGGCTAGTTTTATGTTTGCATGAACTTCCGGCTAGGGGGCCTTGGAACTCTTTTCCTTGGTACCCGGGACAAAACCTAACCAAATTCCAAATTGGATCCCATCACTACAGTGGTTGGGTGGTTGGTTAACCCATGGGATCGGATGGGGTTAGGCTGGACTGATGGATCCATAAATCTAGACTCAACTTTTGTTTTTACGATAGATAAAGTAAATCCCGGATAGAAATTGTTCTATGGATAGGAATCAACGGCTGTGCCTCTTGATGGGGAAAAAAGCGTTGATCCCAATGATCCAAGTGCAAGTTTCTTCCTTGATTTGACCAAGTACCGTTAAAGGTGCAGTCAGATCAGTTGATCCGTAATGATCTTGACTACGTTAGAGTAAAGAGTTATCCTGGTGGAATCGCCCATGCTTTCCGAGTAAAGGAAGTTTTTCCAGTTTCGGTTTTGGACAAACCGACGGATTAGTCTCTTGTCCGGATATCCGTGGGCGAGGCCCCGAGTGTGAGACCCCTACCCACGCATGATGTGCTACTTCCGCTGCTAGTACCCCGAATCCGTTGATTGGTGGGGAACAGGGATCTCACAGTTGGTTTTACTATGAGATCCCTGTCCCCACCGCGCAACGGATTCGGGGTACTAGCAGCGGAAGTAGCACTTCTCACGCGGAACAAGGGTCCCACACTCGGGGCCTCGCCCACGGATATCCGGACAAGAGACTAATCCGTCGGTTTGTCCAAAACCGAAACCGGAAAAACTTCCTTTACCCGGAAAGCACGGGCGATTCCACCAGGATAACTCTTTACTCTAACGTAGTCAAGATCATTACTGATCAAACTGATCTGACTGCACCTTTAACGGTACTTGGTCAAATCAAGGAAGAACTTGCACTTGGATCATTGGTATCAACGCTTTTTTCCCCATCAAGAGGCATAGCCGTTGATTCCTATCCATAGAACAATTTCTATCCGGGATTTACTTCATCTATCGTAATAATAGAAATTAAATCTCGATTTACAGATCCATCAGTCCAGCCTAACCCCATCCGATCCCATGGGTTAGCCAACCGCCCAACCACTGTAGTGATGGGATCCAATTTGAAATTTGGTTAGGTTTTGTCCGAGTACCAAGGAAAAGAGTTCCAAGGCCCCCTAGCCGGAAGTTCATGCAAACATAAAACTAGTCATACCACTTACACACCCAATATGAAATTGCCTTTTTCTTAGCATCAACTAGCTTTAAAACAATCCTTTAATAAAACCATTATGTCACTAATGACAATCCTCAAAGTCTCTGGTTGAATCCTTATTTCCAGTCATTCTTTCATCGGTGTACTTATGGCATCATTGGCAACCAGAACGCTCACCACCTGTTCTCTCAGGGGCCTTTTCCATAGTTCCTAGCTCATAGTAGCCGGCAATATATTCATATAATAGAATGGAATCTCCGTGGAAGATCAGCAAGATCAACCCACAGATCCATATAAAAGAGCCATGGACTCATCTGTTGAGGACCAGCAAGGTCAATCAACCAGATCCATGCCCAGTTTCAGAAAACAACTCTTACTCCTTGTTCCAATATCTTCCACGATGCACGTGTGGGTATCTTCGACGACCCAGAGCCCGAGCACCGTATGGTCAGCACCCTCTAGGATCCTTCGCAGGTGACCTAGCGCTTCACTCATAGGCCGCTTCCTTGGTCCCTCATCCACCGTACCGGAAGCTCACCATTTAAATCGAGCCGAGGCTGGTCAAGACCTCGATCGACCTTGCTACGCGAGACGTCCTCCATTGACTCTCCGTCAGCAGTTGCAACTTTAT
The DNA here is from genome assembly GCF_041138505.1 of Cibotium barometz. Taxonomy (NCBI): domain Eukaryota; kingdom Viridiplantae; phylum Streptophyta; class Polypodiopsida; order Cyatheales; family Cibotiaceae; genus Cibotium; species Cibotium barometz. The sequence goes on from NC_141092.1 coordinate 24,017,721, forward strand.
CAGTTCAGTCTTCATGACCTTAATCCTTAAGACGGTCAAAATGCTTCTCCAGCATTCTTGACATAAAACAGTCATTTACAAACAGTCACAAATACAGTTTCTATAACGAACTCTTGTCTTTCCATATTATCCACTCTCGGACCACATTACTTATTCCACATTCCATTCAGTGTGTACTCGTTCTCATCCATTCACTCATATAGACTACATTATCTCACATACATCTTCATATTCATTATTCTACATACATATCCATGTTCGTACGTCCACATCATACATTCAATTTCACATTCATACATACGCATCTACATGCATACATCCACATCTACATTCATACATCCATACCTCCATTTCCACATCCACACATCCACATTCATATTCATACATCCACATTCACATGCATACATCCATTTTTCACATCCTCATTCATACATCCACATTCACATACATACATCCACATCCGTATCTACATCCATACATTCACATCCACCTCTTCATTCACAATGACATCCATACATCCACATCTACATACATACATCCACATCTGTATCTACATCCATACATTCACATCCACCTCTTCATTCACAATCACATCCATACATCCACATCTACATACATACATCCATACATCCACATCTATATACATACGTCCATTTTTACATCCTCATTCATACATACACATCCACATACATACATACACATCCGTATCTACATCCATACATCCACATCCACATCAACATTCACATTCATACATATACATCTACATGTATACATCCACATCACATTCATACAACCATATTACATCCATTCTCGTCCTAACACATCCCATATACATCTTAACACATCCTAACTCATCTTAACACATTCTATCACATCTCATACACATCTTATCACATCTTTTTACATCTCATACACCTCTTATCACATCCTATCACTTTCCATACGCATCTTATCAAATCTTATCACATCTCATACACATCTTTTTACATCTCATACACCTCTTATCACATCCTATCACTTTCCATACGCATCTTATCAATTCTTATCACATCTCATACACCTCTTATCACATCCTATCACTTTCCATACGCATCTTATCAATTCTTATCATATCTCATACACCTCTTATCATATCCTATCACCTTCCATACGCATCTTATCAATTCTTATCACATCTCATACACCTCTTATCATATCTTATCACATTTCATATCTTTTAAAAAAAAAAGAGAATTCTTATATTTGATATAAGATTTCTCTACACATTTATTTATACATAAATTCCATTTAAGGAGACTAACACTTTCGAAATTAAAATCAATCTTTTATGCATCTTCTTATGCATAATTTCAATTTGGTAGGGAATTACACTTTTAGAATAAAAGAATTTCTCTTATGCATCTAAGTTAAGCATAAAATCCATTTATGAGGAAATTCACACTTTTAGTATAAAAAGAATATCTTTTATGCATACCTATATGCATGAAATCCAATATGATAAAAGTAACACTTTTGATATAAAAAATTTTCCTTTATGCATACTTCTATGCATGAAAATTAAAAATGATAAAAGTAACACTTTTGATATAAAAAATTTTCCTTTATGCATACTTCTATGCATGAAAATTAAAAATGATAAAAGTAACACTTTTGATATAAAAATTTTTCCTTTATGCATACTTCTATGCATGAAAATTAAAAATGATAAAAGTAACACTTTTGATATAAAAAAATTTTCCTTTACGCATACTTCTATGCATGAAAATTAAAAATGATAAAAGTAACACTTTTAATATAAAAATTTATCCTTTATGCATACTTCTATGCATGAAAATAAAAATGATAAAAATAACACTTTTGATATAAAAATTTATCCTTTATGCATACTTCTATGCATGAAAATAAAAATGATAAAAATAACACTTTTGATATAAAAATTTATCCATTATGCATACTTCTATGCATGAAAATAAAAATGATAAAAATAACACTTTTGATATAAAAATTTATCCATTATGCATACTTCTATGCATGAAATAAAAATGGTAAAAATAACACTTTTGATATAAAAACTTATCCTTTATGCATGATATTAAAATTTAATTTCTCCATGATTATAATGAGATTCTTTCAATTAATCTAGGATGATAATTCCTAGAATATGGTAGGAAGTCCTCTTTTTATGCTTTGAATGAGATTATTTTATGCATAATTTTTATAAAAATTTTGCCATAGCTCCGCTGCTATGACTGATAAATCTCAATATTTCTAAGGGTTAATGCTTATCATTAAGAAAATAATTAAAATAATCTCTAATTGGATTATTAATCCATAATGGATTGAATCATTAATATACATAAACTAAAAGCATAGAAAAAAGCCATTAATTTGGCCTCAAGCATAGCTTAATCTTGGGTTAAGGAAAAGCTTTATGAAAAGCTTGATTTGGATTGAGAACGGGTCATGAGTATGACCATTTCTTGAGTGAGAGAGAGAATTTACATAAAAATCATTAGAATTTAAACATAAATGAAAATTAACTTCAATAGCATTATGTAACTCTTCACTACTATTCAAACTTCAATAGCATTTAAAAAAAACCATACCAATTAAACTTCTCAAGCTTGAGAGGGGTTGAGAAGAGAGAAACATTGAGAAATTATAGAAAGATCAATATTCACTAATTACCTTACAACTTGCTTGATTCTTTGTTCACGGTAGAGGCCCCCAACCAATCAATTGGTTAAGTATGTTGATGGAGCCACTAATGGGGATTGAAGAAAGAGGGAAGCTCCAAAAACTAGTGAATTATTAAATGAATTCACAGTTCTTGGCTTAGGTGGAGTAGAGTAACGATGCATAAACACTATATCTTTTTCAACAAGGGGGAGGCTTCTATTTATAGGAAAAATTGAGCTCCTAATCAAACAAACTGATTCTAGAATTTTCTAAATCAGTTTGGTCAATATTTGACCATTTTTAGGTCAGTTAAGCTAACTTTTTGGAACTAGACTTAAATGAGGAGAGAGGAGAGATGAAATATCTCAATTTTTATGAGTTTAAAACTCATTCAAGCATGTGAAATATGCACCTCCTTTAAAGAACTCCCCTTCCTTACATATGTGTCATAATGGAATCATTTTAATATTGCTCATAGTTTTCTTACTAATAAACCTTGTACATTTTCAACTCTTCATCTTATGTGAAATATGCACCTCCTTTAAAGAATTCCCCTTCCTTACATATGTGTCATAATGGAATCATTTTAATATTGCTCATAGTTTTTTTACTAATAAACCTTGTACATTTTCAACTCTTCATCTTATGTGAAATATGCACCTCCTTTAAAGAATTCCCCTTCCTTACATATGTGTCATAATGGCATCATTTTAATATTGCTCATAGTTTTTTTACTAATAAACCTTGTACATTTTCACTCATTTTTGGGTATCTTCTTTTTACAAATTTGGATTTATCTCTTCCCTACACATGGATTGATGCTATTGGCCCATAGGAACCTTAATTGGACCATAGTCTAAAGATTTCTGAAAATCTAGACCCTTAGACTAAGGTTCTTTATACCTATTTCCAATTAATTCCAATTGCACATTGGAAAATTCTTTTTAAATTTCTGTTTCAGGGGAACTCATCTGAATTATAAGAGATATTTTTCTATCCAAAAATATTCAAAATCTGAATATTCTCTCTCTAGAATAATTTTTCTCTCTCTAGGCTAAAATAGTTAGCAACAGGGTCTTTATATTTCTGAAGAGGGTTGATTACAGGGGAAGATACTAGACATCAAAAAGGGGTTGGGGGAGGAATCTTACATTCTACCCCACTTAAAAAACGCGAGATGTCCTCATCTCGCAACTTGTGATAATTTCGCAAGATTCACGAATATGAGACTTAGAGAAAAATTTTAATCAAGATTAACCACCAAGATAAGTCTTAAAGAGAGCAAGATTCAAAATACGAACAAGATTTAAACTTTATTCATTCTCGGAACTTATACAGTAAAGATAGAGGAACTCTTTATACTTCCATAAGCCCGTCCATCATATGGTCACAAAAGCAGTCCTCACAAGCTACACAAGTATAAGGTAACTCATCTATGGGAATGATTCTGTGGGTTATTGCTGCACCTATCTCAGTGGTATGAGGTGTTCTAACAAAAGGACCTCTGAGAGGCAAGCCAAAAACGGGGTAAAGGCATATCTTCTCATGAGGAAGAAAACACGCCAGTAAGAAGACCCGCTCAGAAAACCCACGATGCCTTGATCTCATGACGCAGTAGTATCGGGGACCCAAACCCAAAGCTTCAATAACCATGGCCAAGCGGACATTGTTACGAAAGTGCTGCTGACCCCAGGGTGTTACCCTAGTTATGTCTTGATAGGTCCGCCATTTTGTCTGCGCTACAGAAGTTCCCAAGTGAGGGAAAAGTGAGCGCTCATATTGCTCTATAAAATCTTTCTTCACAGACTCCCTTGCGTCTTGAAGGTGAGAAATCATCATGGATAAAACTAATTCTTGTTGCCAAGCCATGAAGGAGATTAAGAAAGAAAGAAGATCGATGGAAGTAAGATTACTGTGAACGACAAGTAAAAGTTACGACTTATATAAAGGAAGGAGCTAGCGTAACTTAGAAGCCAACGGTAACTTGCCACTGAAGTTTTACCGGCTTTCCATGATTTGGGTTTGGCACATTTTTCTATAGAAGGCATTCAGAACTTTGAGATGAGGAGATAAAAGAAGTTCGTAAGCTAAATCACCTACTTTCTCTGGTCCACAATATCTGGGAGATAACTTCTTATACTTCCCAAGAGATAAAGAACTTCTTTTGGGCCGTACTCGAGACCAAAACCTTGATATCCAAAACATCGATTCTCACTTCTGAACTCGTTGTTCTGAATCCTTAAAACAGGTGGAACTCTTGAGAAGTATTCAGGAAAAAGGTTCTTCCTTTTTTAAACAGAATCTTTCTTTTATTTTAGAGAGAGAATAATTATAAGATCAGAAAGGGAGATTCTTACTCCTGTATACCTCTAAGGTTGGGGGAGGAATCTTACATTCTACCCCACTTAAAAGGAGCAAGATGTCCTCATCTCGCAAGTAGAGGACAACTTTTTTGCTTAAGATCCAATTTATTCTGGGGTTCCTTATATTCCGGTCAACCCAACAGAATATGGGGATAAATATCCCTTATATAGAATTCATCATTAAATAACAATTCATTCAAATCATATCATTCATATCTTTAACACGATAATGGTCCATTAGACCAAAAATTTCCTTCAGAACATTCCTCCACGGAATTTAAGTTAAGCAAGTTCTCAATTTGTCATCCCTTAACTTGATCTACCGTCTCAAGTATTAACAGTAGCAATTTGACAACATAATCCACTAATCTCATAGTGATTTGCTGAATCATTTTCATCATTTATCATTACAGGGACTCGTCCCAATCATCCACATTGTGGTTTCGCTCAGCTTATTACATTTCAACCCATTTTCAAGGATCATCATTTTTCAATCAGAATCCAAATCAATTCATCAGTTCCCAAACAGAATTAAAAATCATATCAACCACATTCAAAATCATCATCTGGATAGCATTAACGCTTATAATTTCAAGTCTTAGATTTACTCGTATATACTGTCGGTAAAGAGCTGCAGTTATACCCTCGGTATATACGGATAGTCATGATACTCGAAACTATAAGGTAAATACCATCATGTCTAGGTCTCAAGCAAGTCAGGGTTCCATACAATTGCGGTACTTCCAATTGAAGACCCAATTACTAATTTACGAATTTCAATTTGAATTAACAATTTGTATGAATTATATCAAACAGTTACAACCTTTTTGTGCGTCTTGATAAACTTTTGACATAATTTGCTCCTCAGTTGATCTTATTGGAGATCTATGACTTAAGTCTGATAAATAGATTTTTCTTTATCCGATCGTCCGTAAAAAAAAACATTTGTATATTTATATACAAGTTGCAATAATTACATAGAGTGGCTCGGCTCCAAAATTCAAAATCTCTTCGAGAGACGTATAAGACGACGGTACTGGGCCATAGTCATGCCCTGTTACATAAGTTCTCTAACTGCGAAGGGAGCTATTATTTTCTCCTTAGGGATAAATCGACTAAGGAGTCTATAAACTCGGCAAGCACGTCTGAAATTTTGAGGCGTTGAAAGATATAGAATGACACCACGCGTCATTTTCAGCTTTATCAAAATCATGGCCAATGAGAGGTTCTGCCTCAGCATTGCACGCCGGTTATAAGAGGCATGGATATATAGCCCTGCAACCCACTTATGCTGTTGTCTCTCCACTGGGTTAGGAAAATATAATTCCTCGAAATGGCGTGCGAGTCTTGCTCGGCTTGTTCGTGTTGAAGCGGAAGAGATGAGATGCTCGAAGGCAAATGCAATCATATCTTGACACTGGGTGAGGTCGGAAATACCAGATAAATGTGGAACTTCCATCTATAAAAACAATTTCTTTGATTAAAATTTCTTCCTTAAAGAAGCTTACGGAATGAAAATACATTATGAAAATGCTGTTTCTGAATTCTTATTACCAATTTCAGATAAGAATTTAATTATCTTTATTAGCTTTCAAAACCGCTCTGATACCAACTGTGAGATCCCTATCCCCACCGCGCAACGGATTCGGGGTACTAGCAGCGGAAGTAGCACTTCTCACGCGGAACAAGGGTCCCACACTCGAGGCCTCGCCCACGGATATCCGGACAAGAGACTAATCCGTCGGTTTGTCCAAAACCGAAACCGGAAAAACTTCCTTTACCCGGAAAGCACGGGCGATTCCACCAGGATAACTCTTTACTCTAACGTAGTCAAGATCATTACTGATCAAATTGATCTGACTGCACCTTTAACGGTACTTGGTCAAATCAAGGAAGAACTTGCACTTGGATCATTGGGATCAACGCTTTTTTCCCCATCAAGAGGCATAGCCGTTGATTCCTATCCATAGAACAATTTCTATCCGGGATTTACTTCATCTATCGTAATAATAGAAATTAAATCTCGATTTACGGATCCATCAGTCCAGCCTAACCCCATCCGATCCCATGGGTTAGCCAACCGCCCAACCACTGTAGTGATGGGATCCAATTTGAAATTTGGTTAGGTTTTGTCCGGGTACCAAGGAAAAGAGTTCCAAGGCCCCCTAGCCGGAAGTTCATGCAAACATAAAACTAGTCATACCACTTACACACCCAATATGAAATTGCCTTTTTCTTAGCATCAACTAGCTTTAAAACAATCCTTTAATAAAACCATTATGTCACTGATGACAATCCTCAAAGTCTCTGGTTGAATCCTTATTTCCAGTCATTCTTTCATCGGTGTACTTATGGTATCATTGGCAACCAGAACGCTCACCACCTGTTCTCTCAGGGGCCTTTTCCATAGTTCCTAGCTCATAGTAGCCGGCAATATATTCATATAATAGAATGGAATCTCCGTGGAAGATCAGCAAGATCAAGCCACAGATCCATATAAAAGAGCCATGGACTCATCTGTTGAGGACCAGCAAGGTCAATCAACCAGATCCATGCCCAGTTTCAGAAAACAACTCTTACTCCTTGTTCCAATATCTTCCACGACGCACGTGTGGGTATCTTCGGCGACCCAGAGCCCGAGCACCGTATGGTCAGCACCCTCTAGGATCCTTCGCAGGTGACCTAGCGCTTCACTCATAGGCCGCTTCCTTGGTCCCTCATCCACCGTACCGGAAGCTCACCATTTAAATCGAGCCGAGGCTGGTCAAGACCTCGATCGACCTTGCTACGCGAGACGTCCTCCATTGACTCTCCGTCAGCAGTTGCAACTTTATCAGTTCAGTCTTCATGACCTTAATCCTTAAGACGGTCAAAATGCTTCTCCAGCATTCTTGACATAAAACAGTCATTTACAAACAGTCACAAATACAGTTTCTATAACGAACTCTTGTCTTTCCATATTATCCACTCTCGGACCACATTACTTATTCCACATTCCATTCAGTGTGTACTCGTTCTCATCCATTCACTCATATAGACTACATTATCTCACATACATCTTCATATTCATTATTCTACATACATATCCATGTTCGTACGTCCACATCATACATTCAATTTCACATTCATACATACGCATCTACATGCATACATCCACATCTACATTCATACATCCATACCTCCATTTCCACATCCACACATCCACATTCATATTCATACATCCACATTCACATGCATACATCCATTTTTCACATCCTCATTCATACATCCACATTCACATACATACATCCACATCCGTATCTACATCCATACATTCACATCCACCTCTTCATTCACAATCACATCCATACATCCACATCTACATACATACATCCACATCTGTATCTACATCCATACATTCACATCCACCTCTTCACTCACAATCACATCCATACATCCACATCTACATACATACATCCATACATCCACATCTATATACATACGTCCATTTTTACATCCTCATTCATACATACACATCCACATACATACATACACATCCGTATCTACATCCATACATCCACATCCACATCAACATTCACATTCATACATATACATCTACATCACTACAAGGGATTGGGCTCATACCCGCGCTCTTAGCCGCTAAAAATGACTTGTGAAAAAAAGTAGCGGGCCCGTGTATCAGCGCGTGTATTCTCGCGGCCACAGACATGCGTGTAAAAACGCGTGTAAAGTACCTCTCAGACGCGCGTATACACGGGTGTGTAGCCGCGTTTTTTTTTTCAGACGCATTAATACACGCCAGTATACACGCGTCTTGTTCTATTAGACGCGGTTATACACGGGTGTATAGCCGCATCCTGTTCAGTTCCAATGTCCCAGCCGCGTTTTTACTTGCGTCTGTACACGCGTTTATTTTATTTAGATGCGCTTATACACGCGTTACTGCCAGTTTATACGCGTGTATACACGCGTTATTTCCAGTTTATCCGCGCAGATACACGCAATTTTTAGCAGTTTTGACGCGTTTATACACGCGAACAGAGAGCAAAAAAAAAAATCCAGAGAGTGCTATTTGGTGCCTGAATACTGTTCCAGCATTCCAGCACCCAATAGCACTCTCTGGTTTAGGGTTTTTGGTGCATTAGACCATCCACGAAGAACATATGCACGAGGGAGATTAAGACAAGAACGACATGAATGCATACATTGTCATTACACGATTCAAGAGAGCCATGAATGTAATACTATCGATCAATCAATTCAATATTACTATCAAAATTTCATACATGTATACAAGGGAGTCCATATCTCGAAGTAGCCCATGGCTTGAGTTTACAAAAAAATATATACAATCACATCCTAAATATGGAATGTGATACTACAAATCTGAGTACTACTCAGACCCAGATGATGACTCGGTGCTCCCCTCATGCTCAGATGAGCTCGCATCGGTCGGAATGTCCGAGGAGTAGTGCTCACGTCCACCCTCTGCAGCGGCGGCCGGTGGATCATCAGCAGCTTGTGCCTGTTCAAGTAATATATAGTATATAAGTATATATATATATATATATATGCAATTCAATAAACCAAAACCATTCGTTACGAATTTTCAAGTACCTGTCGACCGTATGGTCTCATGGCCAACTCAAACTGCGCGTCCGTAATACGTCCCTCGGCTCTGAAGATGGCCCACGTGTCACGTCTGCTATGCCGGCGAGCATACGCAGTATCGTGGGTTGTGGGCTTCCTCCCCGTAACCCGTCGCTGTATCATAATCAACACAATTTGTAAGATTAAAACAATTCATAGAATCAATGAATTAAGTAAACAATCAAATAAAGTGACAGGATACTTACGAACTCTGCCTCCCATGACTCGACGCCGCCAGATCCGAAATGCGAAGATCCAACGGTCTCCATCTGGATCCGTCGTGCCTCCACATGCTGCCTGCTCTTCACGCCACCCTCTGCTCGTTTCTTTGCCTCCTTCCACTCGCGTTTGTGCGCAGTGGCAGGTTTCTCGGCAGGATAGCCACCCGCAGCTACATTTAGCCGGTCATCGTACGCGAGTTTTTTAAGGTGAGATCTTTTATTACTTAAGATCTCCCTTATTCGCGTCCTTCCCCATACATCCGAGAATGTAGCATGTGGGGGATTGGGGTACCGACTGTGTACAGCCTCTATCACCTCCCCAACTAATCGGCTATTTTGATCTTTAAATTTAATAAAACAATTTCTATATGAGTTTGATACTACCCCACGCATGTATTCCATTACCTCCCTCCCCCTCGCATCCATCACTATCCCGCCCCTATCCGTCACATCATAGCAAACCACTCTCTCCATCTCTCTCATCTCCTCCTCTTCCGAACTGTCTCCTCTAACTCTTCTCCCTCTATCTCCTCTCTCACCCCGTGCCCTACTACCTCCCCCACCTCCCCCACCTCCCCCACCAAAGCACCCGCCGCATCCTCCCCCACTCCCACTCTTCCTACTGCCATTGTCGCCCCTGTCAGGATGCAGCAACCCAATCGTGTGCAAAAAGACAAACCCAAAGAGCAAAGAGCAAAGTAAACAAATCTGACAAAAGAGACAAGGCACAGGACAAAGTGACTCACCTCTGAAAAAGTGAGTCCTCTCTGCTCCTTCTCTGCTCCCTCCTTCTCCCGTGTGTGTGCTCCTTTCTCTGCTCCCTCTTTGCTGTTGGAAGAGGCGAAAACAGGCGCACTGTTGATTTCTAAGTTCAAAATCTATATTTGGGGAAGGCGGGCTATGTTTAGTTTAAATATGCCGCCGCGTTTATGTGTGCGTTTATATTCGCGTATATAAACGCAGGTATATTCGCGTGTACATGATTGTAGCTGCGTTTATACACGCGTTTTGCAGATATTAGCCGCGTGAATACACGCGTTTTTTAGGAAGTAGCCGCGTTTATACACGCAAATTGTAGGAGATAGCCGCGTGAATACACGCGTTTTTGTGCTTTCATTAAAAATATATAATGAGTTTGTGTTTTCTGATTTGTACACAGGATGTCATCAACCTCTTCAAGCAGTTCTGAGGAAGATGAGACAATGCGTCATCGTAATCGCGATGTGTGGTTGGGACAACGGATCAAATGTATGTGTAATCGATGTCAAGGATGCATTGTACGAGCACGTCGAATTACCTTGAATCATATCTCCATGTATGGAGAATGGAATCAAACAGGTTTGGAGGTGAGTAGATGTAAATTGATGGTATTCAAATGACTCATGGTATCCAAATTAAATTAATAGAGTTGTAACATATAATTTGATAAATTGAAGCAGGATGCAGTACCACACCCTAACATGGTACCCTACGCGCGACGAGAGCACGTAAAGCGTCGACGAGATGATGCTGGAGCTTCGGGATCTAATGTCAGAGATGAGTGGGAAAGGGACGACAATAGCCCTGCACCTCACGAAGTTGTGGAAGAGGAGGTGCTTGATGATATGGTGCGAAATCTTTTTAAGGATGATCCCAAAGGTATGGACGACGATGATATGGAACAAGAGCATCTTTATAAAGCTTCATCGACACCGGTGTTTGAAGGGTGCACATTCTCAGTTTTACGTGCTTCCCTTGAACTACTTAATATACAAACAGTTTATGGATGGAGCAATGCAAGTCTTGACGCATTGTTGAAGTAAGCATTCTAACTTATAAATTTGAATTAGTGGTTTAAGGTTTAGGATTTAAGACTAATTATAATTGATGATATTGGATGCAGGCTATTGTCAAATATGCTTCCAAAGGAAAATAGACTGCCCACCTCAAGAGACATAGCGAGGCGCTATGTGACATCTCTTGGAGGACTGGATTATGATAAAATACATGCATGCGTCAATGATTGCATTCTCTTTCGTGGGACGCATAAGGAGGCTCTGACATGTCCCACTTGTGGTGAAGCAAGGTACAGAACAGATATGAAGAGTTTTGATGTACCTCGTAAAGTCTTGCGACACTTTCCTATAATTCCTCGCATCAAACACATGTTCAAGTGCAAATCTATAGCAGAGCTCATGTCATGGCATTCCTCACATCGATCGGATGATGGCATGTGGAGAATTCCCGCAGACACTCCTGCTTGGAAGCATATTGAAGATGAGTGGCCCAGCTTTAAAACAGAGCCCAGAAACTTGAGACTTGGCCTGGGTATGGATGGAGTGAATCCATTTGGTTTCAAAAGCACCGCGTACAGCGTGTGGCCAGTTGTGCTGGTGAATTATAACCTTCCACCATCAATGGCGATCAAGAAGGGACATCTTATGTTATCCCTTCTAATTCCAGGGAAACATAAAGTCAAGCATATGGATGTTTATCTTGAACCACTGATTGATGAGTTGGAGGAACTATGGAGAGGTGTTGCGGTGGTGGACATTAGTAGGCCTCCCTCCTCTCGACACTTCGACTTAAAAGCAGTGTTGATGTGGACAATGCATGACTTTCCAGGATACAGCGATTGTTCTGGTAAGACGTCTAATTACCTCCCTACTCTATTACTATTGGCTATATATATTAATTAGACGGTTTGACTTTATTATTCTAACTTTTGTTTATATTTTAACAGGTTTGAAAACATCGGGTAAACATGCATGTCCTGTTTGTGGCCCTTCGTTAGTACATGAGTATGCTGATGGTTTGTGTAAGACTATATTCGATAATCATCATCGATTTCTCCCCTCAGATCATCCTAAATATGTTGCTAGTAAGAGTAACATTCCTCCACAAACACTTCGTGCAAAAGATTGGAAGCGTATTTGGGAGTCTACAACTATTCTTCCTCCAGATGGCATGAACAGGTATAGTGATGTTTTTTCAATCTTGTTTTGTGTAGTCTCTAATTGGATTAAAGGTCACATAGAGCAATCCCTTGTGCAGGTACTCCATTTTTTTCCGGCTGCCATATTGGACCCATCTTAAGATCAACCATCTTCTTGATCCCATGCACATCTTCAAGAATGTGGGATCTGGTATTTGGGAACATATTACTGGTAAACGAGACAATGTTAGCGTACGTGAGGACTTGCGGGTCGCAGGACGTATGCGTCAAGCTTGGCCACGAGAGGTGGGTGGGCACGTTCGTCTTCCGCCTGCACCATGGATTATATCAAAGAAAGAGGAGAAGCAGGTAAAGCAGGCCATCACCACTTTGCGTACTCCCACTGGATGCATGAGATCATTGAAGGGAGCCTTTACAACCACTAAGAAAAGAGGCGTTGAGCAACTATATGGGTTGAAGTCCCACGATTGGCACAAGATGCTTCAAGTAAGCGTTTTCCAAGTTTTGTACGTACGTTGAAATTAAATTTTGTAATGCCATAAACCATAAATGTGCTCTTATGTGCGCAGTTCATACTACCTACTAGCATCGACCATTGTGCGAATAAGAGTTTGAAAAAATGTATTTATAAGATGGGCGAGCTTGTGAGGTATGTAAAACCCATGCTCAGATCACCCTTCATTATACCTTGCAAAATGAACGTGCATGAGGTATAACGTACTATTTATTTATTTTTCAGATATGTTAGTTCCAAAGCAATTGATCCAGCCACGTTGGATGATGCGCGTGTTATGGCAGTGGAGGTGGTTTGTTTGGTAGAGGAGACTTTTCCGCGAACCATTCTCACAAGTCAACTACATCTCATTGTGCATTTAGTGGACGAAATTGCTTTATGTGGTACTGTGCATGCACGTTGGATGTTCTTCCTAGAGCGCTTCATGAAGACCTTAAAAGACTTTGTGAGGCAAAGTGCAAGGCCTGAAGGAAGCATGGCCGAGGGTTGGTTGATACAAGAGTCGCTTGTATATATTTCAGAATTTCTTGGTCAGGTGGACAGCTCTTTGCCACGACTATGGAGCAATGAAGAGGACTTGAGGATGACCTCTATTGTGCCTCAAGGAAAAGGACAGAGTAAAGTAATTGACAAAACGTTGATTGATGATCTCAATTTCACTTGTATCCTTAATAGTGATGTGATGAGCAGATGGGTTACAAGATATGAGGATGCAAAGACAAAAAGGCAAGCAGAAAGAGCTCTCTTTCGGAGGCAACATGGCTCTCGGAAGGCGTACCCTAAGCATCTAGCAACACTTCCGAATGATATCCATGTTGATTGGTTGCATGAGGAAATGGAGAGAGCAGAGAGTGACGAGGGGCTGCATATCACGGCGGAAGAATGGGAGTATGCACGAGGATGCATGTCAAAGGTACATAGAACTAATGTTTTGCATTAGTTGTAAGTGATTTTCTTTTAATATTTATTCACATTGCTTACACAAATATTGTTTCTATTTTGGTCCAGTGCACTATGTTCAATGCTATATGGTGTGAAGGCAAGCATTTTCGAACACAAAGAATTGATGAAAAGAGAAATACACAAGATTGCGGTGTCATTAGTAGCTTTGAGGGAGCTAATGGAAAAATGGATGATTATTGTGGCATAATCCAAGACATATTTAGGCTCGACTTTCGTCGCTTCTTTGTGTATGTTTTGGATGTCAAATGGCAAATGAACGTGGTGGAAAAAGGGCCTGATGCAACGATAAAACGCCATGCAAGTGGATATGTAACTATTGACTCTACAAAGTTCTGGCAAACAAAGAAAGATAGGCTCGTATTGCCACAACAATGTGAGCAGGTATGCATTTTTTTACTAATGTGTTTCATGTACATATATATCTAAGCTCGCGTACCCCTTGACTTTTGATATGCTAATTAATTACTGTACTGTGTGTATTTGAGTAGGTTATCTATCTACCAATGGTGCATGACATCAAATGGTGGTACGTCATCCCTATTGCACCACGTTCCAAAGTGATGTATAATACATTCACTGATATGGAGCATATGGAGGATGTAACAAGCCGCAATGAAGATGACGTCGAACATGCATATGCCATTGAAGATGTTGTGATCGATGATCAAGAAATAAGAGATGATCGTGATAATGAGGATGAGCATGCCATTTCTCATGATCATGAGAATGACCCTACCATTGAGGATGATGGTGATGTTGATGAGGATGATCAGGACATCGATACCATTATCAATGGAGTACAGAATATCGATAGTGGAATAAATTTAATCGTAGCCTTACCAATTGATCAAATGGATATTGATGTTGATCGTTTGGCAAGGATGGATCTTATTGAAGATGAGATCGAACCCTAACCAATCCGTCACTGTATGTTCTAAATTGATGACATTTCCATCATCTCATATGCAATATGATTTATTCTTGAATATATTTCATTGTTGTAAATGCATGTAGTGGGATTGTGTAATGATCTATACTGTAATGTACTATGAGATGGTTTAAGGAAAATAGTTTTTAATTTTGTAAAGGAATTCAGTTTTTTTTCAGTTTTTCTCTGCCATTCGTGTATTAATCCGTGTATAGTAGCGTGTATTTATCCGTGTATAATAGCGAGTATTACCCCGTAAATATTCTCGTGTATAGGTGCGTGTATTACTGCGTGTATATAGACGCTTTTATACACGCGTTTATTAATGCAAATATACACGCGAATTTAAATGCAAAAATACACGCGCCCGATTCTATTCAAATACAGACGCGACCATACACGCGTTCGTAATTTATCGCGTGTATGAAACGCGTGTATGGCAGCATTGTCTTGTAGTGCATGTATACATCCACATCACATTCATACAACCATATTACATCCATTCTCGTCCTAACACATCCCATATACATCTTAACACATCCTAACTCATCTTAACACATTCTATCACATCTCATACACATCTTATCACATCTTTTTACATCTCATACACCTCTTATCACATCCTATCACTTTTCATACGCATCTTATCAAATCTTATCACATCTCATACACATCTTTTTACATCTCATACACCTCTTATCACATCCTATCACTTTCCATACGCATCTTATCAATTCTTATCACATCTCATACACCTCTTATCACATCCTATCACTTTCCATACGCATCTTATCAATTCTTATCATATCTCATACACCTCTTATCACATCCTATCACCTTCCATACGCATCTTATCAATTCTTATCACATCTCATACACCTCTTATCACATCTTATCACATTTCATATCTTTTAAAAAAAAAAGAGAATTCTTATATTTGATATAAGATTTCTCTACACATTTATTTATACATAAATTCCATTTAAGGAGACTAACACTTTC
This sequence comes from Cibotium barometz, assembly GCF_041138505.1. Classification (NCBI taxonomy): domain Eukaryota; kingdom Viridiplantae; phylum Streptophyta; class Polypodiopsida; order Cyatheales; family Cibotiaceae; genus Cibotium; species Cibotium barometz. The sequence goes on from NC_141092.1 coordinate 24,033,976, forward strand.
GAAATTAAAATCAATCTTTTATGCATCTTCTTATGCATAATTTCAATTTGGTAGGGAATTACACTTTTAGAATAAAAGAATTTCTCTTATGCATCTAAGTTAAGCATAAAATCCATTTATGAGGAAATTCACACTTTTAGTATAAAAAGAATATCTTTTATGCATACCTATATGCATGAAATCCAATATGATAAAAGTAACACTTTTGATATAAAAAATTTTCCTTTATGCATACTTCTATGCATGAAAATTAAAAATGATAAAAGTAACACTTTTGATATAAAAAATTTTCCTTTATGCATACTTCTATGCATGAAAATTAAAAATGATAAAAGTAACACTTTTGATATAAAATTTTTTCCTTTATGCATACTTCTATGCATGAAAATTAAAAATGATAAAAGTAACACTTTTGATATAAAAAAATTTTCCTTTACGCATACTTCTATGCATGAAAATTAAAAATGATAAAAGTAACACTTTTAATATAAAAATTTATCCTTTATGCATACTTCTATGCATGAAAATAAAAATGATAAAAATAACACTTTTGATATAAAAATTTATCCTTTATGCATACTTCTATGCATGAAAATAAAAATGATAAAAATAACACTTTTGATATAAAAATTTATCCATTATGCATACTTCTATGCATGAAAATAAAAATGATAAAAATAATACTTTTGATATAAAAATTTATCCATTATGCATACTTCTATGCATGAAATAAAAATGATAAAAATAACACTTTTGATATAAAAACTTATCCTTTATGCATGATATTAAAATTCAATTTCTCCATGATTATAATGAGATTCTTTCAATTAATCTAGGATGATAATTCCTAGAATATGGTAGGAAGTCCTCTTTTTATGCTTTGAATGAGATTATTTTATGCATAATTTTTATAAAAATTTTGCCATAGCTCCGCTGCTATGACTGATAAATCTCAATATTTCTAAGGGATAATGCTTATCATTAAGAAAATAATTAAAATAATCTCTAATTGGATTATCAATCCATAATGGATTGAATCATTAATATACATAAACTAAAAGCATAGAAAAAAGCCATTAATTTGGCCTCAAGCATAGCTTAATCTTGGATTAAGGAAAAGCTTTATGAAAAGCTTGATTTGGATTGAGAACGGGTCATGAGTATGACCATTTCTTGAGTGAGAGAGAGAATTTACATAAAAATCATTAGAGTTTAAACATAAATGAAAATTAACTTCAATAGCATTATGTAACTCTTCACTACGATTCAAACTTCAATAGCATTTAAAAAAAACCATACCAATTAAACTTCTCAAGCTTGAGAGGGGTTGAGAAGAGAGAAACATTGAGAAATTATAGAAAGATCAATATTCACTAATTACCTTACAACTTGCTTGATTCTCTGTTCACGGTAGAGGCCCCCAACCAATCAATTGGTTAAGTATGTTGATGGAGCCACTAATGGGGATTGAAGAAAGAGGGAAGCTCCAAAAACTAGTGAATTATTAAATGAATTCACAGTTCTTGGCTTAGGTGGAGTAGAGTAACGATGCATAAACACTATATCTTTTTCAACAAGGGGGAGGCTTCTATTTATAGGAAAAATTGAGCTCCTAACCAAACAAACTGATTCTAGAATTTTCTAAATCAGTTTGGTCAATATTTGACCATTTTTAGGTCAGTTAAGCTAACTTTTTGGAACTAGACTTAAATGAGGAGAGAGGAGAGATGAAATATCTCAATTTTTATGAGTTTAAAACTCATTCAAGCATGTGAAATATGCACCTCCTTTAAAGAACTCCCCTTCCTTACATATGTGTCATAATGGAATCATTTTAATATTGCTCATAGTTTTCTTACTAATAAACCTTGTACATTTTCAACTCTTCATCTTATGTGAAATATGCACCTCCTTTAAAGAATTCCCCTTCCTTACATATGTGTCATAATGGAATCATTTTAATATTGCTCAGAGTTTTTTTACTAATAAACCTTGTACATTTTCAACTCTTCATCTTATGTGAAATATGCACCTCCTTTAAAGAATTCCCCTTCCTTACATATGTGTCATAATGGCATCATTTTAATATTGCTCATAGTTTTTTTACTAATAAACCTTGTACATTTTCAACTCTTCATCTTATGTGAGCATTTACTCATTTTTGGGTATCTTCTTTTTACAAATTTGGATTTATCTCTTCCCTACACATGGATTGATGCTATTGGCCCATAGGAACCTTAATTGGACCATAGTCTAAAGATTTCTGAAAATCTAGACCCTTAGACTAAGGTTCTTTATACCTATTTCCAATTAATTCCAATTGCACATTGGAAAATTCTTTTTAAATTTCTGTTTCAGGGGAACTCATCTGAATTATAAGAGATATTTTTCTATCCAAAAATATTCAAAATATGAATATTCTCTCTCTAGAATAATTTTTCTCTCTCTAGGCTAAAATAGTTAGCAACAGGGTCTTTATATTTCTGAAGAGGGTTGATTACAGGGGAAGATACTAGACATCAAAAAGGGGTTGGGGGAGGAATCTTACATTCTACCCCACTTAAAAAACGCGAGATGTCCTCATCTCGCAACTTGTGATAATTTCGCAAGATTCACGAATATGAGACTTAGCGAAAAATTTTAATCAAGATTAACCACCAAGATAAGTCTTAAAGAGAGCAAGATTCAAAATACGAACAAGATTTAAACTTTATTCATTCTCGGAACTTATACAGTAAAGATAGAGGAACTCTTTACACTTCCATAAGCCCGTCCATCATATGGTCACAAAAGCAGTCCTCACAAGCTGCACAAGTATAAGGTAACTCATCTATGGGAATGATTCTGTGGGTTATTGCTGCGCCTATCTCAGTGGTATGAGGTGTTCTAACAAAAGGACCTCTGAGAGGCAAGCCAAAAACGGGGTAAAGGCATATCTTCTCATGAGGAAGAAAACACGCCAGTAAGAAGACCCGCTCAGAAAACCCAGGATGCCTTGATCTCATGACGCAGTAGTATCGGGGACCCAAACCCAAAGCTTCAATAACCATGGCCAAGCGGACATTGTTACGAAAGTGCTGCTGACCCCAGGGTGTTACCCTAGTTATGTCTTGATAGGTCCGCCATTTTGTCTGCGCTACAGAAGTTCCCAAGTGAGGGAAAAGTGAGCGCTCATATTGCTCTATAAAATCTTTCTTCACAGACTCCCTTGCGTCTTGAAGGTGAGAAATCATCATGGATAAAACTAATTCTTGTTGCCAAGCCATGAAGGAGATTAAGAAAGAAAGAAGATCGATGGAAGTAAGATTACTGTGAACGACAAGTAAAAGTTACGACTTATATAAAGGAAGGAGCTAGCGTAACTTAGAAGCCAACGGTAACTTGCCACTGAAGTTTTACCGTCTTTCCATGATTTGGGTTTGGCACATTTTTCTATAGAAGGCATTCAGAACTTTGAGATGAGGAGATAAAAGAAGTTCGTAAGCTAAATCACCTACTTTCTTTGGTCCACAATATCTGGGAGATAACTTCTTATACTTCCCAAGAGATAAAGAACTTCTTTTGGGCCGTACTCGAGACCAAAACCTTGATATCCAAAACATCGATTCTCACTTCTGAACTCGTTGTTCTGAATCCTTAAAACAGGTGGAACTCTTGAGAAGTATTCAGGAAAAAGGTTCTTCCTTTTTTAAACAGAATCTTTCTTTTATTTTAGAGAGAGAATAATTATAAGATCAGAAAGGGAGATTCTTACTCCTGTATACCTCTAAGGTTGGGGGAGGAATCTTACATTCTACCCCACTTAAAAGGAGCAAGATGTCCTCATCTCGCAAGTAGAGGACAACTTTTTTGCTTAAGATCCAATTTATTCTGGGGTTCCTTATATTCCGGTCAACCCAACAGAATATGGGGATAAATATCCCTTATATAGAATTCATCATTAAATAACAATTCATTCAAATCATATCATTCATATCTTTAACACGATAATGGTCCATTAGACCAAAAATTTCCTTCAGAACATTCCTCCACGGAATTTAAGTTAAGCAAGTTCTCAATTTGTCATCCCTTAACTTGATCTACCGTCTCAAGTATTAACAGTAGCAATTTGACAACATAATCCACTAATCTCATAGTGATTTGCTGAATCATTTTCATCATTTATCATTACAGGGACTCGTCCCAATCATCCACATTGTGGTTTCGCTCAGCTTATTACATTTCAACCCATTTTCAAGGATCATCATTTTTCAATCAGAATCCAAATCAATTCATCAGTTCCCAAACAGAATTAAAAATCATATCAACCACATTCAAAATCATCATCTGGATAGCATTAACGCTTATAATTTCAAGTCTTAGATTTACTCGTATATACTATCGGTAAAGAGCTGCAGTTATACCCTCGGTATATACGGATAGTCATGATACTCGAAACTATAAGGTAAATACCATCATGTCTAGGTCTCAAGCAAGTCAGGGTTCCATACAATTGCGGTACTTCCAATTGAAAACCCAATTACTAATTTACGAATTTCAATTTGAATTAACAATTTGTATGAATTATATCAAACAGTTACAACCTTTTTGTGCGTCTTGATAAACTTTTGACATAATTTGCTCCTCAGTTGATCTTATTGGAGATCTATGACTTAAGTCTGATAAATAGATTTTTCTTTATCCGATCGTCCGTAAAAAAAAACATTTGTATATTTATATACAAGTTGCAATAATTACATAGAGTGGCTCGGCTCCAAAATTCAAAATCTCTTCGAGAGACGTATAAGACGACGGTACTGGGCCATAGTCATGCCCTGTTACATAAGTTCTCTAACTGCGAAGGGAGCTATTATTTTCTCCTTAGGGATAAATCGACTAAGGAGTCTATAAACTCGGCAAGCACGTCTGAAATTTTGAGGCGTTGAAAGATATAGAATGACACCACGCGTCATTTTCAGCTTTATCAAAATCATGGCCAATGAGAGGTTCTGCCTCAGCATTGCACGCCGGTTATAAGAGGCATGGATATATAGCCCTGCAACCCACTTATGCTGTTGTCTCTCCACTGGGTTAGGAAAATATAATTCCTCGAAATGGCGTGCGAGTCTTGCTCGGCTTGTTCGTGTTGAAGCGGAAGAGATGAGATGCTCGAAGGCAAATGCAATCATATCTTGACACTGGGTGAGGTCGGAAATACCAGATAAATGTGGAACTTCCATCTATAAAAACAATTTCTTTGATTAAAATTTCTTCCTTAAAGAAGCTTACGGAATGAAAATACATTATGAAAATGCTGTTTCTGAATTCTTATTACCAATTTCAGATAAGAATTTAATTATCTTTATTAGCTTTCAAAACCGCTCTGATACCAACTGTGAGATCCCTATCCCCACCGCGCAAAGGATTCGGGGTACTAGCAGCGGAAGTAGCACTTCTCACGCGGAACAAGGGTCCCACACTCGGGGCCTCGCCCACGGATATCCGGACAAGAGACTAATCCGTCGGTTTGTCCAAAACCGAAACCGAAAGAACTTCCTTTACCCGGAAAGCACGGGCGATTCCACCAGGATAACTCTTTACTCTAACGTAGTCAAGATCATTACTGATCAAATTGATCTGACTGCACCTTTAACGGTACTTGGTCAAATCAAGGAAGAACTTGCACTTGGATCATTGGGATCAACGCTTTTTTCCCCATCAAGAGGCATAGCCGTTGATTCCTATCCATAGAACAATTTCTATCCGGGATTTACTTCATCTATCGTAATAATAGAAATTAAATCTCGATTTACGGATCCATCAGTCCAGTCTAACCCCATCCGATCCCATGGGTTAGCCAACCGCCCAACCACTGTAGTGATGGGATCCAATTTGAAATTTGGTTAGGTTTTGTCCGGGTACTAAGGAAAAGAGTTCCAAGGCCCCCTAGCCGGAAGTTCATGCAAACATAAAACTAGTCATACCACTTACACACCCAATATGAAATTGCCTTTTTCTTAGCATCAACTAGCTTTAAAACAATCCTTTAATAAAACCATTATGTCACTGATGACAATCCTCAAAGTCTCTGGTTGAATCCTTATTTCCAGTCATTCTTTCATCGGTGTACTTATGGCATCATTGGCAACCAGAACGCTCACCACCTGTTCTCTCAGGGGCCTTTTCCATAGTTCCTAGCTCATAGTAACCGGCAATATATTCATATAATAGAATGGAATCTCCGTGGAAGATCAGCAAGATCAACCCACAGATCCATATAAAAGAGCCATGGACTCATCTGTTGAGGACCAGCAAGGTCAATCAACCAGATTCATGCCCGGTTTCAGAAAACAACTCTTACTCCTTGTTCCAATATCTTCCACGACGCACGTGTGGGTATCTTCGGCGACCCAGAGCCCGAGCACCGTATGGTCAGCACCCTCTAGGATCCTTCGCAGGTGACCTAGCGCTTCACTCATAGGCCGCTTCCTTGGTCCCTCATCCACCGTACCGGAAGCTCACCATTTAAATCGAGCCGAGGCTGGTCAAGACCTCGATCGACCTTGCTACGCGAGACGTCCTCCATTGACTCTCCGTCAGCAGTTGCAACTTTATCAGTTCAGTCTTCATGACCTTAATCCTTAAGACGGTCAAAATGCTTCTCCAGCATTCTTGACATAAAACAATCATTTACAAACAGTCACAAATACAGTTTCTATAACGAACTCTTGTCTTTCCATATTATCCACTCTCGGACCACATTACTTATTCCACATTCCATTCAGTGTGTACTCGTTCTCATCCATTCACTCATATAGACTACATTATCTCACATACATCTTCATATTCATTATTCTACATACATATCCATGTTTGTACGTCCACATCATACATCCAATTTCACATTCATACATACGCATCTACATGCATACATCCACATCTACATTCATACATCCATACCTCCATTTCCACATCCACACATCCACATTCATATTCATACATCCACATTCACATGCATACATCCATTTTTCACATCCTCATTCATACATCCACATTCACATACATACATCCACATCCGTATCTACATCCATACATTCACATCCACCTCTTCATTCACAATCACATCCATACATCCACATCTACATACATACATCCACATCTGTATCTACATCCATACATTCACATCCACCTCTTCATTCACAATCACATCCATACATCCACATCTACATACATACATCCATACATCCACATCTATATACATACGTCCATTTTTACATCCTCATTCATACATACACATCCACATACATACATACACATCCGTATCTACATCCATACATCCACATCCACATCAACATTCACATTCATACATATACATCTACATGTATACATCCACATCACATTCATACAACCATATTACATCCATTCTCGTCCTAACACATCCCATATACATCTTAACACATCCTAACTCATCTTAACACATTCTATCACATCTTATACACATCTTATCACATCTTTTTACATCTCATACACCTCTTATCACATCCTATCACTTTTCATACGCATCTTATCAAATCTTATCACATCTCATACACATCTTTTTACATCTCATACACCTCTTATCACATCCTATCACTTTCCATACGCATCTTATCAATTCTTATCACATCTCATACACCTCTTATCACATCCTATCACTTTCCATACGCATCTTATCAATTCTTATCATATCTCATACACCTCTTATCACATCCTATCACCTTCCATACGCATCTTATCAATTCTTATCACATCTCATACACCTCTTATCACATCTTATCACATTTCATATCTTTTTTTAAAAAAAGAGAATTCTTATATTTGATATAAGATTTCTCTACACATTTATTTATACATAAATTCCATTTAAGGAGACTAACACTTTCGAAATTAAAATCAATCTTTTATGCATCTTCTTATGCATAATTTCAATTTGGTAGGGAATTACACTTTTAGAATAAAAGAATTTCTCTTATGCATCTAAGTTAAGCATAAAATCCATTTATGAGGAAAATCACACTTTTAGTATAAAAAGAATATCTTTTATGCATACCTATATGCATGAAATCCAATATGATAAAAGTAACACTTTTGATATAAAAATTTTTCCTTTATGCATACTTCTATGCATGAAAATTAAAAATGATAAAAGTAACACTTTTGATATAAAAATTTTTCCTTTATGCATACTTCTATGCATGAAAATTAAAAATGATAAAAGTAACACTTTTGATATAAAAATTTTTCCTTTATGCATACTTCTATGCATGAAAATTAAAAATGATAAAAGTAACACTTTTGATATAAAAAAATTTTCCTTTACGCATACTTCTATGCATGAAAATTAAAAATGATAAAAGTAACACTTTTAATATAAAAATTTATCCTTTATGCATACTTCTATGCATGAAAATAAAAATGATAAAAATAACACTTTTGATATAAAAATTTATCCTTTATGCATACTTCTATGCATGAAAATAAAAATGATAAAAATAACACTTTTGATATAAAAATTTATCCATTATGCATACTTCTATGCATGAAAATAAAAATGATAAAAATAACACTTTTGATATAAAAATTTATCCATTATGCATACTTCTATGCATGAAATAAAAATGGTAAAAATAACACTTTTGATATAAAAACTTATCCTTTATGCATGATATTAAAATTCAATTTCTCCATGATTATAATGAGATTCTTTCAATTAATCTAGGATGATAATTCCTAGAATATGGTAGGAAGTCCTCTTTTTATGCTTTGAATGAGATTATTTTATGCATAATTTTTATAAAAATTTTGCCATAGCTCCGCTGCTATGACTGATAAATCTCAATATTTCTAAGGGATAATGCTTATCATTAAGAAAATAATTAAAATAATCTCTAATTGGATTATTAATCCATAATGGATTGAATCATTAATATACATAAACTAAAAGCATAGAAAAAAGCCATTAATTTGGCCTCAAGCATAGCTTAATCTTGGGTTAAGGAAAAGCTTTATGAAAAGCTTGATTTGGATTGAGAACGGGTCATGAGTATGACCATTTCTTGAGTGAGAGAGAGAATTTACATAAAAATCATTAGAATTTAAACATAAATGAAAACTAACTTCAATAACATTATGTAACTCTTCACTACTATTCGAACTTCAATAGCATTTAAAAAAAACCATACCAATTAAACTTCTCAAGCTTGAGAGGGGTTGAGAAGAGAGAAACATTGAGAAATTATAGAAAGATCAATATTCACTAATTACCTTACAACTTGCTTGATTCTCTGTTCACGGTAGAGGCCCCCAACCAATCAATTGGTTAAGTATGTTGATGGAGCCACTAATGGGGATTGAAGAAAGAGGGAAGCTCCAAAAACTAGTGAATTATTAAATGAATTCACAGTTCTTGGCTTAGGTAGAGTAGAGTAACGATGCATAAACACTATATCTTTTTCAACAAGGGGGAGGCTTCTATTTATAGGAAAAATTGAGCTCCTAACCAAACAAACTGATTCTAGAATTTTCTAAATCAGTTTGGTCAATATTTGACCATTTTTAGGTCAGTTAAGCTAACTTTTTGGAACTAGACTTAAATGAGGAGAGAGGAGAGATGAAATATCTCAATTTTTATGAGTTTAAAACTCATTCAAGCATGTGAAATATGCACCTCCTTTAAAGAACTCCCCTTCCTTACATATGTGTCATAATGGAATCATTTTAATATTGCTCATAGTTTTCTTACTAATAAACCTTGTACATTTTCAACTCTTCATCTTATGTGAAATATGCACCTCCTTTAAAGAATTCCCCTTCCTTACATATGTGTCATAATGGAATCATTTTAATATTGCTCATAGTTTTTTTACTAATAAACCTTGTACATTTTCAACTCTTGGCTTAGGTGGAGTAGAGTAACGATGCATAATGGATAAACATATCAAAAATTTTTTATATCAAAAGTGTTACTTTTATCATTTTTAATTTTCATGCATAGAAGTATGCATAAAGGATAATTTTTTTTAATATCAAAAGTGATACTTTTATCATATTGGATTTCATGTATAGAGGTATGGATAAAAGATGATTATTTTAATGTAAAAAGTGTTACTTTTGTCACAATTGAATTTCATGCATAGAGGTATGCATAAAAGTTGATTATTTTATTATAAAAGTGTAACTTTTATCATAATTGGATTTCATGCATGGAGGTATGCATAAAAGATATTCTTTTTATACTAAAAGTGTGATTTTCATCATAAATGGATTTTATGCATAACTTAGATACATAAGAGAAATTCTTTTATTCTAAAAGTGTAATTCCTACCAAATTGACTTTATGCATAAGAAGATGCATTTTAAAAAAATGATTTTTAATTCAAAAGTGTCATTCTCATCTAAATTGAATTTATGCATAGGAAGATGCATAAAAGATTGAATTTTAATTCAAAAGTGTCATTTTCATTTAAAATGAATTTATGCATAGGAAGATCCAGTCCCATGGGTTAGCCAACCGCCCAACCACTGTAGTGATGGGATCCAATTTGGAATTTGGTTAGGTTTTGTCCTGGGTACCAAGGAAAAGAGTTCCAAGACCCCCTAGCCGGAAGTTCATGCAAACATAAAACTAGCCACACCACTTACACACCCAATATGAAATTGCCTTTTTCTTAGCTTCAGCTAACTTTAAAACAATCCTTTAATGAAACCATAGTACCACTGATCACAATCTTCCAATTTATTTGGTTGATTCATAATTTCCCATCATTCCTTCATCAGAGTATCTATGGCATCATTGGCAACTAGAACGCTCACCACCTGTCCACACAGGGGCCTTTTCAATAGTTCCTAGCCCATAATACTTGGCAATATAATCACTTATAAAAATCAAGATAGACTCTCGTTGAAGATCAGCAAGATCAACCAACAGATCCATATAAAGAGCCATGGACTCATCCATTGAAGACCAGCAAGGTCAATCAACCAGATCCATGCCCGGTTTCACAAAACAACTCTTACTCCTTGTTCCAATATCTTCCACGACGCACGTGTGGGTATCTTCGGTGACCCAGAGCCCGAGCACCATATGGTCAGCACCCTCTAGGATCCTTCGCAGGTGACCTAGCGCTTCACTCATAGGCCGCTTCCTTGGTCCCTCATCCACCGTACCGGAAGCTCACCATTTAAATCGAACCGAGGCTGGTCAAGACCTCGGTCGACCTTGCTACGCGAGACGTCCTCCATTGACTCTCCGTCAGCAGTTGCAACTTTAACAGTTAGGTCTTCATGACCTTAATCCATAAGACGGTCAAAATGCTTCCCCAGCATTCTTGACATAAAACAGTCATTTACAAACAGTCACAAAATACAGTTTCTAAATCGAACTCTCTTCTTTCCACATTATCCCTCCTTAGTCCACATTACTTATTCCACATTCCATTCAATGTGTACTCATTCTCATCCATTTCCTCATATCAACGACACATTAATTCACATACACATTCACCTTCACATCCATACATCCACATTTACATGTATACATCCATTTTCACATCCTCATTTATACATCCACATCCCATATCCACATTCATACATACACATCCATATCCACATCCAACATCCACATCCACATCCACATTCACATTCATATCCACATTCACATCCTCATTTATACATCCACATCCACATCCACATTCACATCCATACATCCACATCTACATGCATACCTCCATTTTCACATCCTCATTTATACATCCACATCCCTTATCTACATTCATACATACACATCCATATCCACATCCATACATCCACATCCACATCCACATTCATATTCACATCCATATATCCACATCTACATGCATACATCCATTATCACGTCCTCATTCATACATCCACATCCACATACATACATACATCCACATCCACATACATACATACATTCACATCCACATTCTCATTCACATCTATACATCCACATCTACATCCACATACATACATACATCCACATCCACATTTCCATTCACATCTATACATCCACATTCATATACATCCACATCCACATTCCCATTCACATCTATACATCCACATCTACATCCACATACATACATACATCCATATCCACATTCCCATTCACATCTATACATCCACATCTACATCCACATCTACATCCACATTCACATCCACATTCCCATTCACATCTATACATCCACATCTACATCTATATCCACATTCACATCTATGCATATACATCTTCATGCATACATCATTTTTCACGTTCATATATCCATTTTCACATTCATACATCCATACTCCCATCTCCACATCCACACATCCACATACATACATCCATTTCCACATTCCCATTCATGTAACCCCATATGCCTTCACATCTAATCTTTTACATCACATCCATTCTCGTCCTATCACAACCCATATGCATCTTATCCTATCACATACACTTCTTACCTCATCCCATACACATCTTATCACATCTTAATTCATCTTATCACCTCTTATCATCTCTTATACACCTCTTATCACATCCTATCACATCTCATATCTATTTATAGAATACAAGAGAACTCTTATATTTGATATAAGATTTCTTTACACGTTTACTTATGCATAAATTCCATTTAAGGAGATTAATACTTCCGAAGAAAAATCAATCTTTTATGCATCTTCCTATGCATAAATTCATTTTAAATGAAAATGACACTTTTGAATTAAAATTCAATCTTTTATGCATCTTCCTATGCATAAATTCAATTTAGATGAGAATGACACTTTTGAATTAAAAATCATTTTTTTAAAATGCATCTTCTTATGCATAAAGTCAATTTGGTAGGAATTACACTTTTAGAATAAAAGAATTTCTCTTATGCATCTAAGTTATGCATAAAATCCATTTATGATGAAAATCACACTTTTAGTATAAAAAGAATATCTTTTATGCATACCTCCATGCATGAAATCCAATTATGATAAAAGTTACACTTTTATAATAAAATAATCAACTTTTATGTATACCTCTATGCATGAAATTCAATTGTGACAAAAGTAACACTTTTTACATTAAAATAATCATCTTTTATCCATACCTCTATACATGAAATCCAATATGATAAAAGTATCACTTTTGATATTAAAAAAAATTATCCTTTATGCATACTTCTATGCATGAAAATTAAAAATGATAAAAGTAACACTTTTGATATAAAAATTTTCCTTTATGTATACTTCTATGCATGAAAATTAAAAATGGTAAAAGTAACACTTTTAATATAAAAAATTATCTTTTATGCATACTTCTATGCATGAAAATTAAAAATGATAAAAGTAACACTTTTGATATAAAAAATTTTCCTTTATGCATACTTCTATGCATGAAAATTAAAAATGGTAAAAGTAACACTTTTAATATTAAAAATTATCTTTTATGCATTCTTCTATGCATGAAAATTAAAAATGATAAAAGTAACACTTTTGATATAAAAAATTTTCCTTTATGCATACTTCTATGCATGAAAATTAAAAATGGTAAAAGTAACACTTTTAATATAAAAAATTATCTTTTATGCATACTTCTATGCATGAAAATTAAAAATGATAAAAGTAACACTTTTGATATAAAAAATTTTCCTTTATGCATACTTCTATGCATGAAAATTAAAAATGATAAAAGTAACACTTTTGATATAAAAATTGTCCTTTATGCATACTTCTATGCATGAAAATTAAAAATGATAAAAATAACACTTTTGATATAAAAATTTATCCATTATGCATAATATTAAAATTCAATTTCTCCATGATTGTAATGAAATTCTTTCAATTAATCTAGGATGATAATTCCTAGAATATGGTAGGAAGTCTTCTTTTTATGCTTTGAATGAGATTATTTTATGCATAATTTTTATAAACATTTTGCCATAGCTCCGCTGCTATGACTGATAAATCTCAATTTTTCTAAGGGATAATGCTTATCATTAAGAAAATAATTAAAATAATCTCTAATTGGATTATCAATCCATAATGGATTGAATCATTAATATACATAAACTAAAAGCATAGAAAAAAGCCATTAATTTGGCCTCAAGCATAGCTTAATCTTGGGTTAAGGAAAAGCTTTATGAAAAGCTTGATTTGGATTGAGAACGGTTCATGAGTATGACCATTTCTTGAGTGAGAGAGAGAATTTACATAAAAATCATTAGAATTTAAACATAAATGAAAATTAACTTCAATAGCATTATGTAACTCTTCACTACTATTCAAACTTCAATAGCATTAAAAAAAACCATACCAATTAAACTTCTCAAGCTTGAGAGGGGTTGAGAAGAGAGAAACATTGAGAAATTATAGAAAGATCAATATTCACTAATTACCTTACAACTTGCTTGATTCTTTGTTCACGGTAGAGGCCCCCAACCAATCAATTGGTTAAGTATGTTGATGGAGCCACTAATGGGGATTGAAGAAAGAGGGAAGCTCCAAAAACTAGTGAATTATTAAATGAATTCAAAGTTTCTGGCTTAGGTGGAGTAGAGTAACGATGCATAAACACTATATATTTTTCAACAAGGGGGAGGCTTCTATTTATAGGAAAAATTGAGCTCCTAACCAAACAAACTGATTCTAGAATTTTCTAAATCAGTTTGGTCAATATTTGACCATTTTTAGATCAGTTAAGCTAACTTTTTGGAACTAGACTTGAATGAGGAGAGAGGAGAGATGAAATATCTCAATTTTTATGAGTTTAAAACTCATTCAAGCATGTGAAATATGCACCTCCTTTAAAGAACTCCCCTTCCTTACATATGTGTCATAATGGAATTTAATATTGCTCATAGTTTTTTTTAACTAATAAACCTTGTACATTTTCAACTCTTCATCTTATGTGAAATATGCACCTCCTTTAAAGAATTCCCCTTCCTTACATATGTCATTTTTTTAATATTGCTCATAGTTTTTTACTAATAATCCTTGTACATTTTCAACTCTTCATCTTATGTGAAATATGCACCTCCTTTAAAGAATTCCCCTTCCTTACATATGTCATATTTTTAATATTGCTCATAGTTTTTTACTAATAATCCTTGTACATTTTCAACTCTTCATCTTATGTGAAATATGCACCTCCTTTAAAGAATTCCCCTTCCTTACATATGTCATATTTTTAATATTGCTCATAGTTTTTTACTAATAATCCTTGTACATTTTCAACTCTTCATCTTATGTGAAATATGCACCTCCTTTAAAGAATTCCCCTTCCTTACATATGTCATATTTTTAATATTGCTCATAGTTTTTTACTAATAAACCTTGTACATTTTCAACTCTTCACCTCATGTGAGCATTTACTCATTTTTGGGTATTTTCTTTTTACAAGTTGGATTTATCTCCTCCCTACACATGGATTGATGCTATTGGTCCATAGGAACCTTAATTGGACCATAGTCTAAAGATTTCTGAAAATCTAGACCCTTAGGCTAAGGTTCTTTATAGCTATTTTCAATTAATTCCAATTGCACATTGGAAAATTCTTTTTGAATTTCTGTTTCAGGGGAACTCATCTGAATTAGAAGAGATATTTTTCTATCCAAAAATATTCAAAATCTGAATATTCTCTCTCTAGAATATTTTTCTCTCTCTAGGTTAAAACAGATAGAAACAAGGTCTTTATATTTCTGAAGAGGGATTGATTACAGGGAAAGATACTAGACATCAAAAAGGGGGTTTAAATGTAAGATTCCTCCCCCAACCTTAGAGGTATACAGGAGTAAGAATCTCCCTTTCTGATCTTATAATTATTCTCTCTCTAAAATAAAAGAAAGATTCTGTTTAAAAAAGGAAGAACCTTTTTCCTGAATACTTCTCAGGAGTTCTACCTATTTTAAGGATTCAGAACAACGAGTTCAGAAGTGAGAATCGATGTTTTGGATATCAAGGTTTTGGTCTCGAGTACGGCCCAAAAGAAGTTCTTTATCTCTTGGGAAGTATAAGAAGTTATCTCCCAGATATTGTGGACCAAAGAAAGTAGGTGATTTAGCTTACGAACTTCTTTTATCTCCTCATCTCAAAGTTCTGAATGCCTTCTATAGAAAAATGTGCCAAACCCAAATCATAGAAAGACGGTAAAACTTCAGTGGCAAGTTACCGTTGGCTTCTAAGTTACGCTAGCTCCTTCCTTTATATAAGTCGTAACTTTTACTTGTCGTTCACAGTAATCTTACTTCCATCGATCTTCTTTCTTTCTTAATCTCCTTCATGGCTTGGCAACAAGAATTAGTTTTATCCATGATGATTTCTCACCTTCAAGACGCAAGGGAGTCTGTGAAGAAAGATTTTATAGAGCAGTATGAGCGCTCACTTTTCCCTCACTTGGGAACTTCTGTAGCGCAGACAAAATGGCGGACCTATCAAGACATAACTAGGGTAACACCCTGGGGTCAGCAGCACTTTCGTAACAATGTCCGCTTGGCCATGGTTATTGAAGCTTTGGGTTTGGGTCCCCGATACTACTGCGTCATGAGATCAAGGCATCCTGGGTTTTCTGAGCGGGTCTTCTTACTGGCGTGCTTTCTTCCTCATGAGAAGATATGCCTTTACCCCGTTTTTGGCTTGCCTCTCAGAGGTCCTTTTCTTAGAACACCTCATACCACTGAGATAGGCGCAGCAATAACCCACAGAATCATTCCCATAGATGAGTTACCTTATACTTGTGCAGCTTGTGAGGACTGCTTTTGTGACCATATGATGGACGGGCTTATGGAAGTGTAAAGAGTTCCTCTATCTTTACTGTATAAGTTCCGAGAATGAATAAAGTTTAAATCTTGTTCGTATTTTGAATCTTGCTCTCTTTAAGACTTATCTTGGTGGTTAATCTTGATTAAAATTTTTCTCTAAGTCTCATATTCGTGAATCTTGCGAAATTATCACAAGTTGCGAGATGAGGACATCTCGCGTTTTTTAAGTGGGGTAGAATGTAAGATTCCTCCCCCAACCCCTTTTTGATGTCTAGTATCTTCCCCTGTAATCAACCCTCTTCAGAAATATAAAGACCCTGTTGCTAACTATTTTAGCCTAGAGAGAGAAAAATTATTCTAGAGAGAGAATATTCAGATTTTGAATATTTTTGGATAGAAAAATATCTCTTATAATTCAGATGAGTTCCCCTGAAACAGAAATTTAAAAAGAATTTTCCAATGTGCAATTGGAATAAATTGGAAATAGGTATAAAGAACCTTAGTCTAAGGGTCTAGATTTTCAGAAATCTTTAGACTATGGTCCAATTAAGGTTCCTATGGGCCAATAGCATCAATCCATGTGTAGGGAAGAGATAAATCCAAATTTGTAAAAAGAAGATACCCAAAAATGAGTAAATGCTCACATAAGATGAAGAGTTGAAAATGTACAAGGTTTATTAGTAAAAAAACTATGAGCAATATTAAAATGATGCCATTATGACACATATGTAAGGAAGGGGAATTCTTTAAAGGAGGTGCATATTTCACATAAGATGAAGAGTTGAAAATGTACAAGGTTTATTAGTAAAAAAACTATGAGCAATATTAAAATGATGCCATTATGACACATATGTAAGGAAGGGGAATTCTTTAAAGGAGGTGCATATTTCACATAAGATGAAGAGTTGAAAATGTACAAGGTTTATTAGTAAAAAAACTATGAGCAATATTAAAATGATTCCATTATGACACATATGTAAGGAAGGGGAATTCTTTAAAGGAGGTGCATATTTCACATAAGATGAAGAGTTGAAAATGTACAAGGTTTATTAGTAAGAAAACTATGAGCAATATTAAAATGATTCCATTATGACACATATGTAAGGAAGGGGAGTTCTTTAAAGGAGGTGCATATTTCACATGCTTGAATGAGTTTTAAACTCATAAAAATTGAGATATTTCATCTCTCCTCTCTCCTCATTTAAGTCTAGTTCCAAAAAGTTAGCTTAACTGACCTAAAAATGGTCAAATATTGACCAAACTGATTTAGAAAATTCTAGAATCAGTTTGTTTGGTTAGGAGCTCAATTTTTCCTATAAATAGAAGCCTCCCCCTTGTTGAAAAATAGATAGTGTTTATGCATCGTTACTCTATTCCACCTAAGCCAGAAACTGTGAATTCATTTAATAATTCACTAGTTTTTGGAGCTTCCCTCTTTCTTCAATCCCCATTAGTGGCTCCATCAACATACTTAACCAATTGATTGGTTGGGGGCCTCTACCGTGAACAAAGAATCAAGCAAGTTGTAAGGTAATTAGTGAATATTGATCTTTCTATAATTTCTCAATGTTTCTCTCTTCTCAACCCCTCTCAAGCTTGAGAAGTTTAATTGGTATGGTTTTTTTTTAATGCTATTGAAGTTTGAATAGTAGTGAAGAGTTACATAATGCTATTGAAGTTAATTTTCATTTATGTTTAAATTCCAATGATTTTTACGTAAATTCTCTCTCTCACTCAAGAAATGGTCATACTCATGACCCGTTCTCAATCCAAATCAAGCTTTTCATAAAGCTTTTCCTTAACCCAAGATTAAGCTATGCTTGAGGCCAAATTAATGGCTTTTTTCTATGCTTTTAGTTTATGTATATTAATGATTCAATCCATTATGGATTAATAATCCAATTAGAGATTATTTTAATTATTTCCTTAATGATAAGCATTATCCCTTAGAAATATTGAGATTTATCAATCATAGCAGCGGAGCTATGGCAAAATTTTTATAAAAATTATGCATAAAATAATCTCATTCAAAGCATAAAAAGAGGACTTCCTACCATATTCTAGGAATTATCATCCTAGATTAATTGAAAGAATCTCATTATAATCATGGAGAAATTGAATTTTAATATCATGCATAAAGGATAAGTTTTTATATCAAAAGTGTTATTTTTATCATTTTTATTTTCATGCATAGAAGTATGCATAATGGATAAATTTTTATATCAAAAGTGTTATTTTTATCATTTTTATTTTCATGCATAGAAGTATGCATAAAGGATAAATTTTTATATCAAAAGTGTTATTTTTATCATTTTTATTTTCATGCATAGAAGTATGCATAAAGGATAAATTTTTATATTAAAAGTGTTACTTTTATCATTTTTAATTTTCATGCATAGAAGTATGCGTAAAGGAAAAATTTTTTATATCAAAAGTGTTACTTTTATCATTTTTAATTTTCATGCATAGAAGTATGCATAAAGGAAAAATTTTTATATCAAAAGTGTTACTTTTATCATTTTTAATTTTCATGCATAGAAGTATGCATAAAGGAAAATTTTTTATATAAAAAGTGTTACTTTTATCATTTTTAATTTTCATGCATAGAAGTATGCATAAAGGAAAAATTTTTATATCAAAAGTGTTACTTTTATCATATTGGATTTCATGCATATAGGTATGCATAAAAGATATTCTTTTTATACTAAAAGTGTGATTTTCCTCATAAATGGATTTTATGCTTAACTTAGATGCATAAGAGAAATTCTTTTATTCTAAAAGTGTAATTCCCTACCAAATTGAAATTATGCATAAGAAGATGCATAAAAGATTGATTTTAATTTCGAAAGTGTTAGTCTCCTTAAATGGAATTTATGTATAAATAAATGTGTAGAGAAATCTTATATCAAATATAAGAATTCTCTTTTTTTTTAAAAAGATATGAAATGTGATAAGATGTGATAAGAGGTGTATGAGATGTGATGAGAATTGATAAGATGCGTATGGAAGGTGATAGGATGTGATAAGAGGTGTATGAGATATGATAAGAATTGATAAGATGCGTATGGAAAGTGATAGGATGTGATAAGAGGTGTATGAGATGTGATAAGAATTGATAAGATGCGTATGGAAAGTGATAGGATGTGATAAGAGGTGTATGAGATGTAAAAAGATGTGTATGAGATGTGATAAGATTTGATAAGATGCGTATGGAAAGTGATAGGATGTGATAAGAGGTGTATGAGATGTAAAAAGATGTGATAAGATGTGTATGAGATGTGATAGAATGTGTTAAGATGAGTTAGGATGTGTTAAGATGTATATGGGATGTGTTAGGACGAGAATGGATGTAATATGGTTGTATGAATGTGATGTGGATGTATACATGTAGATGTATATGTATGAATGTGAATGTTGATGTGGATGTGGATGTATGGATGTAGATACGGATGTGTATGTATATATGTGGATATGTATGTATGAATGAGGATGTAAAAATGGACGTATGTATATAGATGTGGATGTATGGATGTATGTATGTAGATGTGGATGTATGGATGTGATTGTGAATGAAGAGGTGGATGTGAATGTATGGATGTAGATACAGATGTGGATGTATGGATGTGATTGTGAATGAAGAGGTGGATGTGAATGTATGGATGTAGATACGGATGTGGATGTATGTATGTGAATGTGGATGTGGATGTATGAATGAGGATGTGAAAAATGGATGTATGCATGTGAATGTGGATGTATGAATATGAATGTGGATGTGTGGATGTGGAAATGGAGGTATGGATGTATGAATGTAGATGTGGATGTATGCATGTAGATGCGTATGTATGAATGTGAAATTGGATGTATGATGTGGACGTACGAACATGGATATGTATGTAGAATAATGAATATGAAGATGTATGTGAGATAATGTAGTCTATATGAGTGAATGGATGAGAACGAGTACACACTGAATGGAATGTGGAATAAGTAATGTGGTCCGAGAGTGGATAATATGGAAAGACAAGAGTTCGTTATAGAAACTGTATTTGTGACTGTTTGTAAATGACTGTTTTATGTCAAGAATGCTGGAGAAGCATTTTGACCGTCTTAAGGATTAAGGTCATGAAGACTGAACTGATAAAGTTGCAACTGCTGACGGAGAGTCAATGGAGGACGTCTCGCGTAGCAAGGTCGATCGAGGTCTTGACCAGCCTCGGCTCGATTTAAATGGTGAGCTTCCGGTACGGTGGATGAGGGACCAAGGAAGCGGCCTTTTTCTTAGCATCAACTAGCTTTAAAACAATCCTTTAATAAAACCATTATGTCACTGATGACAATCCTCAAAGTCTCTGGTTGAATCCTTATTTCCAGTCATTCTTTCATCGGTGTACTTATGGCATCATTGGCAACCAGAACGCTCACCACCTGTTCTCTCAGGGGCCTTTTCCATAGTTCCTAGCTCATAGTAACCGGCAATATATTCATATAATAGAATGGAATCTCCGTGGAAGATCAGCAAGATCAACCCACAGATCCATATAAAAGAGCCATGGACTCATCTGTTGAGGACCAGCAAGGTCAATCAACCAGATCCATGCCCGGTTTCAGAAAACAACTCTTACTCCTTGTTCCAATATCTTCCACGACGCACGTGTGGGTATCTTCGGCGACCCAGAGCCCGAGCACCGTATGGTCAGCACCCTCTAGGATCCTTCGCAGGTGACCTAGCGCTTCACTCATAGGCCGCTTCCTTGGTCCCTCGTCCACTGTACCGGAAGCTCACCATTTAAATCGAGCGGAGGCTGGTCAAGACCTCGATCGACCTTGCTATGCGAGACGTCCTCCATTGACTCTCCGTCAGCAGTTGCAACTTTATCAGTTCAGTCTTCATGACCTTAATCCTTAAGACGGTCAAAATGCTTCTCCAGCATTCTTGACATAAAACAGTCATTTACAAACAGTCACAAATACAGTTTCTATAACGAACTCTTGTCTTTCCATATTATCCACTCTCGGACCACATTACTTATTCCACATTCCATTCAGTGTGTACTCGTTCTCATCCATTCACTCATATAGACTACATTATCTCACATACATCTTCATATTCATTATTCTACATACATATCCATGTTCGTACGTCCACATCATACATCCAATTTCACATTCATACATACGCATCTACATGCATACATCCACATCTACATTCATACATCCATACCTCCATTTCCACATCCACACATCCACATTCATATTCATACATCCACATTCACATGCATACATCCATTTTTCACATCCTCATTCATACATCCACATTCACATACATACATCCACATCCATATCTACATCCATACATTCACATCCACCTCTTCATTCACAATCACATCCATACATCCACATCTACATACATACATCCACATCTGTATCTACATCCATACATTCACATCCACCTCTTCATTCACAATCACATCCATACATCCACATCTACATACATACATCCATACATCCACATCTATATACATACGTCCATTTTTACATCCTCATTCATACATACACATCCACATACATACATACACATCCGTATCTACATCCATACATCCACATCCACATCAACATTCACATTCATACATATACATCTACATGTATACATCCACATCACATTTATACAACCATATTACATCCATTCTCGTCCTAACACATCCCATATACATCTTAACACATCCTAACTCATCTTAACACATTCTATCACATCTCATACACATCTTATCATATCTTTTTACATCTCATACACCTCTTATCACATCCTATCACTTTCGAAATTAAAATCAATCTTTTATGCATCTTCTTATGCATAATTTCAATTTGGTAGGGAATTACACTTTTAGAATAAAAGAATTTCTCTTATGCATCTAATGTAAGCATAAAATCCATTTATGAGGAAAATCACACTTTTAGTATAAAAAGAATATCTTTTATGCATACCTATATGCATGAAATCCAATATGATAAAAGTAACACTTTTGATATAAGAATTTTTCCTTTATGCATACTTCTATGCATGAAAATTAAAAATGATAAAAGTAACACTTTTGATATAAAAAATTTTCCTTTATGCATACTTCTATGCATGAAAATTAAAAATGATAAAAGTAACACTTTTGATATAAAAGTTTTTCCTTTATGCATACTTCTATGCATGAAAATAAAAAATGATAAAAGTAACACTTTTGATATAAAAAAATTTTCCTTTACGCATACTTCTATGCATGAAAATTAAAAATGATAAAAGTAACACTTTTAATATAAAAATTTATCCTTTATGCATACTTCTATGCATGAAAATAAAAATGATAAAAATAACACTTTTGATATAAAAATTTATCCTTTATGCATACTTCTATGCATGAAAATAAAAATGATAAAAATAACACTTTTGATATAAAAATTTATCCATTATGCATACTTCTATGCATGAAAATAAAAATGATAAAAATAACACTTTTGATATAAAAATTTATCCATTATGCATACTTCTATGCATGAAATAAAAATGGTAAAAATAACACTTTTGATATAAAAACTTATCCTTTATGCATGATATTAAAATTCAATTTCTCCATGATTATAATGAGATTCTTTCAATTAATCTAGGATGATAATTCCTAGAATATGGTAGGAAGTCCTCTTTTTATGCTTTGAATGAGATTATTTTATGCATAATTTTTATAAAAATTTTGCCATAGCTCCGCTGCTATGACTGATAAATCTCAATATTTCTAAGGGATAATGCTTATCATTAAGGAAATAATTAAAATAATCTCTAATTGGATTATTAATCCATAATGGATTGAATCATTAATATACATAAACTAAAAGCATAGAAAAAAGCCATTAATTTGGCCTCAAGCATAGCTTAATCTTGGGTTAAGGAAAAGCTTTATGAAAAGCTTGATTTGGATTGAGAACGGGTCATGAGTATGACCATTTCTTGAGTGAGAGAGAGAATTTACATAAAAATCATTAGAATTTAAACATAAATGAAAATTAACTTCAATAGCATTATGTAACTCTTCACTACTATTCA
Source organism: Cibotium barometz (assembly GCF_041138505.1). NCBI lineage: Eukaryota > Viridiplantae > Streptophyta > Polypodiopsida > Cyatheales > Cibotiaceae > Cibotium > Cibotium barometz. The sequence continues at coordinate 24,057,823 of NC_141092.1, forward strand.
AACTTCAATAGCATTTAAAAAAAACCATACCAATTAAACTTCTCAAGCTTGAGAGGGGTTGAGAAGAGAGAAACATTGAGAAATTATAGAAAGATCAATATTCACTAATTACCTTACAACTTGCTTGATTCTTTGTTCACGGTAGAGGCCTCCAACCAATCAATTGGTTAAGTATGTTGATGGAGCCACTAATGGGGATTGAAGAAAGAGGGAAGCTCCAAAAACTAGTGAATTATTAAATGAATTCACAGTTCTTGGCTTAGGTGGAGTAGAGTAACAATGCATAAACACTATATCTTTTTCAACAAGGGGGAGGCTTCTATTTATAGGAAAAATTGAGCTCCTAACCAAACAAACTGATTCTAGAATTTTCTAAATCAGTTTGGTCAATATTTGACCATTTTTAGGTCAGTTAAGCTAACTTTTTGGAACTAGACTTAAATGAGGAGAGAGGAGAGATGAAATATCTCAATTTTTATGAGTTTAAAACTCATTCAAGCATGTGAAATATGCACCTTCTTTAAAGAACTCCCCTTTCTTACATATGTGTCATAATGGAATCATTTTAATATTGCTCATAGTTTTCTTACTAATAAACCTTGTACATTTTCAACTCTTCATCTTATGTGAAATATGCACCTCCTTTAAAGAATTCCCCTTCCTTACATATGTGTCATAATGGAATCATTTTAATATTGCTCATAGTTTTTTTACTAATAAACCTTGTACACTTTCAACTCTTCATCTTATGTGAAATATGCACCTCCTTTAAAGAATTCCCCTTCCTTACATATGTGTCATAATGGCATCATTTTAATATTACTCATAGTTTTTTTACTAATAAACCTTGTACATTTTCAACTCTTCATCTTATGTGAAATATGCACCTCAGTTGATCTTATTGGAGATCTATGACTTAAGTCTGATAAATAGATTTTTCTTTATCCGATCGTCCGTAAAAAAAAACATTTGTATATTTATATACAAGTTGCAATAATTACATAGAGTGGCTCGGCTCCAAAATTCAAAATCTCTTCGAGAGACGTATAAGACGACGGTACTGGGCCATAGTCATGCCCTGTTACATAAGTTCTCTAACTGCGAAGGGAGCTATTATTTTCTCCTTAGGGATAAATCGACTAAGGAGTCTTTAAACTCGGCAAGCACGTCTGAAATTTTGAGGCGTTGAAAGATATAGAATGACACCACGCGTCATTTTCAGCTTTATCAAAATCATGGCCAATGAGAGGTTCTGCCTCAGCATTGCACGCCGGTTATAAGAGGCATGGATATATAGCCCTGCAACCCACTTATGCTGTTGTCTCTCCACTGGGTTAGGAAAATATAATTCCTCGAAATGGTGTGCGAGTCTTGCTCGGCTTGTTCGTGTTGAAGCGGAAGAGATGAGATGCTCGAAGGCAAATGCAATCATATCTTGACACTGGGTGAGGTCGGGAATACCAGATAAATGTGGAACTTCCATCTATAAAAACAATTTCTTTGATTAAAATTTCTTCCTTAAAGAAGCTTACGGAATGAAAATACATTATGAAAATGCTGTTTCTGAATTCTTATTACCAATTTCAGATAAGAATTTAATTATCTTTATTAGCTTTCAAAACCGCTCTGATACCAACTGTGAGATCCCTGTTCCCCACCGATCAACGGATTCGGGGTACTAGCAGCGGAAGTAGCACATCATGCGTGGGTAGGGGTCTCACACTCGGGGCCTCGCCCACGGATATCCGGACAAGAGACTAATCCGTCGGTTTGTCCAAAACCGAAACTGGAAAAACTTCCTTTACTCGGAAAGCATGGGCGATTCCACCAGGATAACTCTTTACTCTAACGTAGTCAAGATCATTACGGATCAACTGATCTGACTGCACCTTTAACGGTACTTGGTCAAATCAAGGAAGAAACTTGCACTTGGATCATTGGGATCAACGCTTTTTTCCCCATCAAGAGGCACAGCCGTTGATTCCTATCCATAGAACAATTTCTATCCGGGATTTACTTTATCTATCGTAAAAACAAAAGTTGAGTCTCGATTTATGGATCCATCAGTCCAGCCTAACCCCATCCGATCCCATGGGTTAGCCAACCACCCAACCACTGTAGTGATGGGATCCAATTTGGAATTTGGTTAGGTTTTGTCCCGGGTACCAAGGAAAAGAGTTCCAAGGCCCCCTAGCCGGAAGTTCATGCAAACATAAAACTAGCCACACCACTTACACACCCAATATGAAATTGCCTTTTTCTTAGCTTCAGCTAACTTTAAAACAATCCTTTAATGAAACCATAGTACCACTGATCACAATCTTCCAATTTATTTGGTTGATTCATAATTTCCCATCATTCCTTCATCAGAGTATCTATGGCATCATTGGCAACTAGAACGCTCACCACCTGTCCACACAGGGGCCTTTTCAATAGTTCCTAGCCCATAATACTTGGCAATATAATCACTTATAAAAATCAAGATGGACTCTCGTTGAAGATCAGCAAGATCAACCAACAGATCCATATAAAGAGCCATGGACTCATCCATTGAAGACCAGCAAGGTCAATCAACCAGATCCATGCCCGGTTTCACAAAACAGCTCTTACTCCTTGTTCCAATATCTTCCACGACGCACGTGTGGGTATCTTCGGCGACCCAGAGCCCGAGCACCGTATGGTCAGCACCCTCTAGGATCCTTTGCAGGTGACCTAGCGCTTCACTCATAGGCCGCTTCCTTGGTCCCTCATCCACCGTACCGGAAGCTCACCATTTAAATCGAGCCGAGGCTGGTCAAGACCTCGATCGACCTTGCTACGCGAGACGTCCTCCATTGACTCTCCGTCAGCAGTTGCAACTTTATCAGTTCAGTCTTCATGACCTTAATCCTTAAGACGGTCAAAATGCTTCCCCAGCATTCTTGACATAAAACAGTCATTTACAAACAGTCACCAAATACAGTTTCTAAATCGAACTCTCGTCTTTCCACATTATCCCTCCTTAGTCCACATTACTTATTCCACATTCCATTCAATGTGTACTCATTCTCATCCATTTCCTCATATCGACGACACATTAATTCACATACACATTCACCTTCACATCCATACATCCACATTTACATGTATACATCCATTTTCACATCCTCATTTATACATCCACATCCCATATCCACATTCATACATACACATCCATATCCACATCCAACATCCACATCCACATCCACATTCATATTCACATCCATATATCCACATCTACATGCATACATCCATTATCACGTCCTCATTCATACATCCACATCCACATACATACATACATCCACATCCACATACATACATACATCCACATCCACATTCTCATTCACATCTATACATCCACATCTACATCCACATACATACATCCACATCTATACATCCACATCCACATTCTCATTCACATCTATACATCCACATCTACATCCACATACATACATACATCCACATCCACATTTCCATTCACATCTATACATCCACATTCATATACATCCACATCCACATTCCCATTCACATCTATACATCCACATCTACATCCACATACATACATACATCCATATCCACATTCCCATTCACATCTATACATCCACATCTACATCCACATCTACATCCACATTCACATCCACATTCCCATTCACATCTATACATCCACATCTACATCTATATCCACATTCACATCTATGCATATACATCTTCATGCATACATCCATTTTCACGTTCATATATCCATTTTCACATTCATACATCCATACTCCCATCTCCACATCCACACATCCACATACATACATCCATTTCCACATTCCCATTCATGTAACCCCATATGCCTTCACATCTAATCTTTTACATCACATCCATTCTCGTCCTATCACAACCCATATGCATCTTATCCTATCACATACACTTCTTACCTCATCCCATACACATCTTATCACATCTTAATTCATCTTATCACCTCTTATCATCTCTTATACACCTCTTATCACATCCTATCACATCTCATATCTATTTATAGAATACAAGAGAACTCTTATATTTGATATAAGATTTCTTTACACATTTACTTATGCATAAATTCCATTTAAGGAGATTAATACTTCCGAAGAAAATCAATCTTTTATGTATCTTCCTATGCATAAATTCATTTTAAATGAAAATGACACTTTTGAATTAAAATTCAATCTTTTATGCATCTTCCTATGCATAAATTCAATTTAGATGAGAATGACACTTTTGAATTAAAAATCATTTTTTTAAAATGCATCTTCTTATGCATAAAGTCAATTTGGTAGGAATTACACTTTTAGAATAAAAGAATTTCTCTTATGCATCTAAGTTATGCATAAAATCCATTTATGATGAAAATCACACTTTTAGTATAAAAAGAATATCTTTTATGCATACCTCCATGCATGAAATCCAATTATGATAAAAGTTACACTTTTATAATAAAATAATCAACTTTTATGCATACCTCTATGCATGAAATTCAATTGTGACAAAAGTAACACTTTTTACATTAAAATAATCATCTTTTATCCATACCTCTATACATGAAATCCAATATGATAAAAGTATCACTTTTGATATTAAAAAAAATTATCCTTTATGCATACTTCTATGCATGAAAATTAAAAATGATAAAAGTAACACTTTTGATATAAAAAATTTTCCTTTATGCATACTTCTATGCATGAAAATTAAAAATGATAAAAGTAACACTTTTGATATAAAAATTTTTCTTTATGCATACTTCTATGCATGAAAATTAAAAATGATAAAAATAACACTTTTGATATAAAAATTTATCCATTATGCATACTTCTATGCATGAAACAAAAATGGTAAAAATAACACTTTTGATATAAAAATTTATCCATTATGCATAATATTAAAATTTAATTTCTCCATGATTGTAATGAAATTCTTTCAATTAATCTAGGATGATAATTCCTAGAATATGGTAGGAAGTCCTCTTTTTATGCTTTGAATGAGATTATTTTATGCATAATTTTATAAAAATTTTGCCATAGCTCCGCTGCTATGACTGATAAATCTCAATTTTTCTAAGGGATAATGCTTATCATTAAGAAAATAATTAAAATAATCTCTAATTGGATTATCAATCCATAATGGATTGAATCATTAATATACATAAACTAAAAGCATAGAAAAAAGCCATTAATTTGGCCTCAAGCATAGCTTAATCTCGGGTTAAGGAAAAGCTTTATGAAAAGCTTGATTTGGATTGAGAACGGTTCATGAGTATGACCATTTCTTGAGTGAGAGAGAGAATTTACGTAAAAATCATTGGAATTTAAACATAAATGAAAATTAACTTCAATAGCATTATGTAACTCTTCACTACTATTCAAACTTCAATAGCATTAAAAAAAACCATACCAATTAAACTTCTCAAGCTTGAGAGGGGTTGAGAAGAGAGAAACATTGAGAAATTATAGAAAGATCAATATTCACTAATTACCTTACAACTTGCTTGATTCTTTGTTCACGGTAGAGGCCCCCAACCAATCAATTGGTTAAGTATGTTGATGGAGCCACTAATGGGGATTGAAGAAAGAGGGAAGCTCCAAAAACTAGTGAATTATTAAATGAATTCACAGTTTCTGGCTTAGGTGGAGTAGAGTAACGATGCATAAACACTATCTATTTTTCAACAAGGGGGAGGCTTCTATTTATAGGAAAAATTGAGCTCCTAACCAAACAAACTGATTCTAGAATTTTCTAAATCAGTTTGGTCAATATTTGACCATTTTTAGATCAGTTAAGCTAACTTTTTGGAACTAGACTTGAATGAGGAGAGAGGAGAGATAAAATATCTCAATTTTTATGAGTTTAAAACTCATTCAAGCATGTGAAATATGCACCTCCTTTAAAGAACTCCCCTTCCTTACATATGTGTCATAATGGAATTTAATATTGCTCATAGTTTTTTTTAACTAATAAACCTTGTACATTTTCAACTCTTCATCTTATGTGAAATATGCACCTCCTTTAAAGAATTCCCCTTCCTTACATATGTCATTTTTTTAATATTGCTCATAGTTTTTTACTAATAATCCTTGTACAGGGTTGTTGCAAGATCAGGGTGTCCAGTTTTGTCCAGTTTATGCTAGACTGGGACAATTCTTGGACAACAAGTTTGGGGGGGGAAGGTACTTCAAACGAGATCAAGAAACTAATAGAAAATACACATACACTCAAATTTATCCCAAATATAACTTAAATTAATATAAATTAGTCTAATTTATCAAAATTAACCAAACATATGATAAAACAATTAAAAAATGATCTTTCCATACTTAGAGTGATCTAACTTTTTTTCCATAGATGCACCAATACAAGTACACTAGTCCCTATAGGTTTTAGATGATTTACATCAAAAATGTAATTTTACTAATTAGATTATTAGTATTTGCAGGCCTTCTGATAGCCTGGAAGAATTTTAGAAAAGAGATCATTAAAAATCGAACCATTGGATTTGCAATTTTGACTAACCACCACATTCTACCAATGTCTCACTATCTACCACTCTTTTGATCTACAAGATTATGCATTTTTAAGTGGTAGTTATTGTGGGTGCAAAAAGTGGCATATATTATAACACTTTAAAGACCTTGAAATATTTAAAGAAAATAGACAAATAGCTTAAAAATTTCTCAAAAAATCAAGTTAAGCTCTATATTATGTGAAGATCTAAGATGCAAAGTGGAAATCTCATATGAGTTTATATGTGAAAGATATTAGCATTTTATGGAACCAGCCCAAATTTGGGACATGGTGTATACATTGAGCTTGTACCTAAGGAAATGAGGACTTTTAACTATCTAATGCTTAATTAGATTATGCAACTATATTCCCAACTTTGCATGTGACGTTCTAACAAAAGAACTTGAAAGGAAATTCCTTCGTTAGCTAGGAGAGATTGGCCACTAAAGGTAAATAAATGCCTGTTTTTTTACTATTTACAGGGTGCCGAGTGGACAAAACTGGGCACCCTGATCCTGCAACCACCCTACATTTTCAACTCTTCATCTTATGTGAAATATGCACCTCCTTTAAAGAATTCCCCTTCCTTACATATGTCATATTTTTAATATTGCTCATAGTTTTTTACTAATAATCCTTGTACATTTTCAACTCTTCATCTTATGTGAAATATGCACCTCCTTTAAAGAATTCCCCTTCCTTACATATGTCATATTTTTAATATTGCTCATAGTTTTTTACTAATAATCCTTGTACATTTTCAACTCTTCATCTTATGTGAAATATGCACCTCCTTTAAAGAATTCCCCTTCCTTACATATGTCATATTTTTAATATTGCTCATAGTTTTTTACTAATAAACCTTGTACATTTTCAACTCTTCACCTCATGTGAGCATTTACTCATTTTTGGGTATTTTCTTTTTACAAGTTGGATTTATCTCCTCCCTACACATGGATTGATGCTATTGGTCCATAGGAACCTTAATTGGACCATAGTCTAAAGATTTCTGAAAATCTAGACCCTTAGGCTAAGGTTCTTTATAGCTATTTTCAATTAATTCCAATTGCACATTGGAAAATTCTTTTTGAATTTCTGTTTCAGGGGAACTCATCTGAATTAGAAGAGATATTTTTCTATCCAAAAATATTCAAAATCTGAATATTCTCTCTCTAGAATATTTTTCTCTCTCTAGGTTAAAACAGATAGAAACAAGGTCTTTATATTTCTGAAGAGGGATTGATTACAGGGAAAGATACTAGACATCAAAAAGGGGGTTTAAATGTAAGATTCCTCCCCCAACCTTAGAGGTATACAGGAGTAAGAATCTCCCTTTCTGATCTTATAATTATTCTCTCTCTAAAATAAAAGAAAGATTCTGTTTAAAAAAGGAAGAACCTTTTTCCTGAATACTTCTCAGGAGTTCCACCTATTTTAAGGATTCAGAACAACGAGTTCAGAAGTGAGAATCGATGTTTTGGATATCAAGGTTTTGGTCTCGAGTACGGCCCAAAAGAAGTTCTTTATCTCTTGGGAAGTATAAGAAGTTATCTCCCAGATATTGTGGACCAAAGAAAGTAGGTGATTTAGCTTACGAACTTCTTTTATCTCCTCATCTCAAAGTTCTGAATGCCTTCTATAGAAAAATGTGCCAAACCCAAATCATAGAAAGACGGTAAAACTTCAGTGGCAAGTTACCGTTGGCTTCTAAGTTACGCTAGCTCCTTCCTTTATATAAGTCGTAACTTTTACTTGTCGTTCACAGTAATCTTACTTCCATCGATCTTCTTTCTTTCTTAATCTCCTTCATGGCTTGGCAACAAGAATTAGTTTTATCCATGATGATTTCTCACCTTCAAGACGCAAGGGAGTCTGTGAAGAAAGATTTTATAGAGCAGTATGAGCGCTCACTTTTCCCTCACTTGGGAACTTCTGTAGCGCAGACAAAATGGCGGACCTATCAAGACATAACTAGGGTAACACCCTGGGGTCAGCAGCACTTTCGTAACAATGTCCGCTTGGCCATGGTTATTGAAGCTTTGGGTTTGGGTCCCCGATACTACTGCGTCATGAGATCAAGGCATCCTGGGTTTTCTGAGCGGGTCTTCTTACTGGCGTGCTTTCTTCCTCATGAGAAGATATGCCTTTACCCCGTTTTTGGCTTGCCTCTCAGAGGTCCTTTTCTTAGAACACCTCATACCACTGAGATAGGCGCAGCAATAACCCACAGAATCATTCCCATAGATGAGTTACCTTATACTTGTGCAGCTTGTGAGGACTGCTTTTGTGACCATATGATGGACGGGCTTATGGAAGTGTAAAGAGTTCCTCTATCTTTACTGTATAAGTTCCGAGAATGAATAAAGTTTAAATCTTGTTCGTATTTTGAATCTTGCTCTCTTTAAGACTTATCTTGGTGGTTAATCTTGATTAAAATTTTTCTCTAAGTCTCATATTCGTGAATCTTGCGAAATTATCACAAGTTGCGAGATGAGGACATCTCGCGTTTTTTAAGTGGGGTAGAATGTAAGATTCCTTCCCCAACCCCTTTTTGATGTCTAGTATCTTCCCCTGTAATCAACCCTCTTCAGAAATATAAAGACCCTGTTGCTAACTATTTTAGCCTAGAGAGAGAAAAATTATTCTAGAGAGAGAATATTCAGATTTTGAATATTTTTGGATAGAAAAATATCTCTTATAATTCAGATGAGTTCCCCTGAAACAGAAATTTAAAAAGAATTTTCCAATGTGCAATTGGAATAAATTGGAAATAGGTATAAAGAACCTTAGTCTAAGGGTCTAGATTTTCAGAAATCTTTAGACTATGGTCCAATTAAGGTTCCTATGGGCCAATAGCATCAATCCATGTGTAGGGAAGAGATAAATCCAAATTTGTAAAAAGAAGATACCCAAAAATGAGTAAATGCTCACATAAGATGAAGAGTTGAAAATGTACAAGGTTTATTAGTAAAAAAACTATGAGCAATATTAAAATGATGCCATTATGACACATATGTAAGGAAGGGGAATTCTTTAAAGGAGGTGCATATTTCACATAAGATGAAGAGTTGAAAATGTACAAGGTTTATTAGTAAAAAAACTATGAGCAATATTAAAATGATGCCATTATGACACATATGTAAGGAAGGGGAATTCTTTAAAGGAGGTGCATATTTCACATAAGATGAAGAGTTGAAAATGTACAAGGTTTATTAGTAAAAAAACTATGAGCAATATTAAAATGATTCCATTATGACACATATGTAAGGAAGGGGAATTCTTTAAAGGAGGTGCATATTTCACATAAGATGAAGAGTTGAAAATGTACAAGGTTTATTAGTAAGAAAACTATGAGCAATATTAAAATGATTCCATTATGACACATATGTAAGGAAGGGGAGTTCTTTAAAGGAGGTGCATATTTCACATGCTTGAATGAGTTTTAAACTCATAAAAATTGAGATATTTCATCTCTCCTCTCTCCTCATTTAAGTCTAGTTCCAAAAAGTTAGCTTAACTGACCTAAAAATGGTCAAATATTGACCAAACTGATTTAGAAAATTCTAGAATCAGTTTGTTTGGTTAGGAGCTCAATTTTTCCTATAAATAGAAGCCTCCCCCTTGTTGAAAAATAGATAGTGTTTATGCATCGTTACTCTATTCCACCTAAGCCAGAAACTGTGAATTCATTTAATAATTCACTAGTTTTTGGAGCTTCCCTCTTTCTTCAATCCCCATTAGTGGCTCCATCAACATACTTAACCAATTGATTGGTTGGGGGCCTCTACCGTGAACAAAGAATCAAGCAAGTTGTAAGGTAATTAGTGAATATTGATCTTTCTATAATTTCTCAATGTTTCTCTCTTCTCAACCCCTCTCAAGCTTGAGAAGTTTAATTGGTATGGTTTTTTTTTAATGCTATTGAAGTTTGAATAGTAGTGAAGAGTTACATAATGCTATTGAAGTTAATTTTCATTTATGTTTAAATTCCAATGATTTTTACGTAAATTCTCTCTCTCACTCAAGAAATGGTCATACTCATGACCCGTTCTCAATCCAAATCAAGCTTTTCATAAAGCTTTTCCTTAACCCAAGATTAAGCTATGCTTGAGGCCAAATTAATGGCTTTTTTCTATGCTTTTAGTTTATGTATATTAATGATTCAATCCATTATGGATTAATAATCCAATTAGAGATTATTTTAATTATTTCCTTAATGATAAGCATTATCCCTTAGAAATATTGAGATTTATCAATCATAGCAGCGGAGCTATGGCAAAATTTTTATAAAAATTATGCATAAAATAATCTCATTCAAAGCATAAAAAGAGGACTTCCTACCATATTCTAGGAATTATCATCCTAGATTAATTGAAAGAATCTCATTATAATCATGGAGAAATTGAATTTTAATATCATGCATAAAGGATAAGTTTTTATATCAAAAGTGTTATTTTTATCATTTTTATTTTCATGCATAGAAGTATGCATAATGGATAAATTTTTATATCAAAAGTGTTATTTTTATCATTTTTATTTTCATGCATAGAAGTATGCATAAAGGATAAATTTTTATATCAAAAGTGTTATTTTTATCATTTTTATTTTCATGCATAGAAGTATGCATAAAGGATAAATTTTTATATTAAAAGTGTTACTTTTATCATTTTTAATTTTCATGCATAGAAGTATGCGTAGAGGAAAAATTTTTTATATCAAAAGTGTTACTTTTATCATTTTTAATTTTCATGCATAGAAGTATGCATAAAGGAAAAATTTTTATATCAAAAGTGTTACTTTTATCATTTTTAATTTTCATGCATAGAAGTATGCATAAAGGAAAATTTTTTATATCAAAAGTGTTACTTTTATCATTTTTAATTTTCATGCATAGAAGTATGCATAAAGGAAAAATTTTTATATCAAAAGTGTTACTTTTATCATATTGGATTTCATGCATATAGGTATGCATAAAAGATATTCTTTTTATACTAAAAGTGTGATTTTCCTCATAAATGGATTTTATGCTTAACTTAGATGCATAAGAGAAATTCTTTTATTCTAAAAGTGTAATTCCCTACCAAATTGAAATTATGCATAAGAAGATGCATAAAAGATTGATTTTAATTTCGAAAGTGTTAGTCTCCTTAAATGGAATTTATGTATAAATAAATGTGTAGAGAAATCTTATATCAAATATAAGAATTCTCCTTTTTTTTAAAAAGATATGAAATGTGATAAGATGTGATAAGAGGTGTATGAGATGTGATAAGAATTGATAAGATGCGTATGGAAGGTGATAGGATGTGATAAGAGGTGTATGAGATATGATAAGAATTGATAAGATGCGTATGGAAAGTGATAGGATGTGATAAGAGGTGTATGAGATGTGATAAGAATTGATAAGATGCGTATGGAAAGTGATAGGATGTGATAAGAGGTGTATGAGATGTAAAAAGATGTGTATGAGATGTGATAAGATTTGATAAGATGCGTATGGAAAGTGATAGGATGTGATAAGAGGTGTATGAGATGTAAAAAGATGTGATAAGATGTGTATGAGATGTGATAGAATGTGTTAAGATGAGTTAGGATGTGTTAAGATGTATATGGGATGTGTTAGGACGAGAATGGATGTAATATGGTTGTATGAATGTGATGTGGATGTATACATGTAGATGTATATGTATGAATGTGAATGTTGATGTGGATGTGGATGTATGGATGTAGATACGGATGTGTATGTATATATGTGGATATGTATGTATGAATGAGGATGTAAAAATGGACGTATGTATATAGATGTGGATGTATGGATGTATGTATGTAGATGTGGATGTATGGATGTGATTGTGAATGAAGAGGTGGATGTGAATGTATGGATGTAGATACAGATGTGGATGTATGGATGTGATTGTGAATGAAGAGGTGGATGTGAATGTATGGATGTAGATACGGATGTGGATGTATGTATGTGAATGTGGATGTGGATGTATGAATGAGGATGTGAAAAATGGATGTATGCATGTGAATGTGGATGTATGAATATGAATGTGGATGTGTGGATGTGGAAATGGAGGTATGGATGTATGAATGTAGATGTGGATGTATGCATGTAGATGCGTATGTATGAATGTGAAATTGGATGTATGATGTGGACGTACGAACATGGATATGTATGTAGAATAATGAATATGAAGATGTATGTGAGATAATGTAGTCTATATGAGTGAATGGATGAGAACGAGTACACACTGAATGGAATGTGGAATAAGTAATGTGGTCCGAGAGTGGATAATATGGAAAGACAAGAGTTCGTTATAGAAACTGTATTTGTGACTGTTTGTAAATGACTGTTTTATGTCAAGAATGCTGGAGAAGCATTTTGACCGTCTTAAGGATTAAGGTCATGAAGACTGAACTGATAAAGTTGCAACTGCTGACGGAGAGTCAATGGAGGACGTCTCGCGTAGCAAGGTCGATCGAGGTCTTGACCAGCCTCGGCTCGATTTAAATGGTGAGCTTCCGGTACGGTGGATGAGGGACCAAGGAAGCGGCCTTTTTCTTAGCATCAACTAGCTTTAAAACAATCCTTTAATAAAACCATTATGTCACTGATGACAATCCTCAAAGTCTCTGGTTGAATCCTTATTTCCAGTCATTCTTTCATCGGTGTACTTATGGCATCATTGGCAACCAGAACGCTCACCACCTGTTCTCTCAGGGGCCTTTTCCATAGTTCCTAGCTCATAGTAACCGGCAATATATTCATATAATAGAATGGAATCTCCGTGGAAGATCAGCAAGATCAACCCACAGATCCATATAAAAGAGCCATGGACTCATCTGTTGAGGACCAGCAAGGTCAATCAACCAGATCCATGCCCGGTTTCAGAAAACAACTCTTACTCCTTGTTCCAATATCTTCCACGACGCACGTGTGGGTATCTTCGGCGACCCAGAGCCCGAGCACCGTATGGTCAGCACCCTCTAGGATCCTTCGCAGGTGACCTAGCGCTTCACTCATAGGCCGCTTCCTTGGTCCCTCGTCCACTGTACCGGAAGCTCACCATTTAAATCGAGCGGAGGCTGGTCAAGACCTCGATCGACCTTGCTATGCGAGACGTCCTCCATTGACTCTCCGTCAGCAGTTGCAACTTTATCAGTTCAGTCTTCATGACCTTAATCCTTAAGACGGTCAAAATGCTTCTCCAGCATTCTTGACATAAAACAGTCATTTACAAACAGTCACAAATACAGTTTCTATAACGAACTCTTGTCTTTCCATATTATCCACTCTCGGACCACATTACTTATTCCACATTCCATTCAGTGTGTACTCGTTCTCATCCATTCACTCATATAGACTACATTATCTCACATACATCTTCATATTCATTATTCTACATACATATCCATGTTCGTACGTCCACATCATACATCCAATTTCACATTCATACTTACGCATCTACATGCATACATCCACATCTACATTCATACATCCATACCTCCATTTCCACATCCACACATCCACATTCATATTCATACATCCACATTCACATGCATACATCCATTTTTCACATCCTCATTCATACATCCACATTCACATACATACATCCACATCCATATCTACATCCATACATTCACATCCACCTCTTCATTCACAATCACATCCATACATCCACATCTACATACATACATCCACATCTGTATCTACATCCATACATTCACATCCACCTCTTCATTCACAATCACATCCATACATCCACATCTACATACATACATCCATACATCCACATCTATATACATACGTCCATTTTTACATCCTCATTCATACATACACATCCACATACATACATACACATCCGTATCTACATCCATACATCCACATCCACATCAACATTCACATTCATACATATACATCTACATGTATACATCCACATCACATTTATACAACCATATTACATCCATTCTCGTCCTAACACATCCCATATACATCTTAACACATCCTAACTCATCTTAACACATTCTATCACATCTCATACACATCTTATCACATCTTTTTACATCTCATACACCTCTTATCACATCCTATCACTTTCGAAATTAAAATCAATCTTTTATGCATCTTCTTATGCATAATTTCAATTTGGTAGGGAATTACACTTTTAGAATAAAAGAATTTCTCTTATGCATCTAATGTAAGCATAAAATCCATTTATGAGGAAAATCACACTTTTAGTATAAAAAGAATATCTTTTATGCATACCTATATGCATGAAATCCAATATGATAAAAGTAACACTTTTGATATAAAAATTTTTCCTTTATGCATACTTCTATGCATGAAAATTAAAAATGATAAAAGTAACACTTTTGATATAAAAAATTTTCCTTTATGCATACTTCTATGCATGAAAATTAAAAATGATAAAAGTAACACTTTTGATATAAAAATTTTTCCTTTATGCATACTTCTATGCATGAAAATTAAAAATGATAAAAGTAACACTTTTGATATAAAAAAATTTTCCTTTACGCATACTTCTATGCATGAAAATTAAAAATGATAAAAGTAACACTTTTAATATAAAAATTTATCCTTTATGCATACTTCTATGCATGAAAATAAAAATGATAAAAATAACACTTTTGATATAAAAATTTATCCTTTATGCATACTTCTATGCATGAAAATAAAAATGATAAAAATAACACTTTTGATATAAAAATTTATCCATTATGCATACTTCTATGCATGAAAATAAAAATGATAAAAATAACACTTTTGATATAAAAATTTATCCATTATGCATACTTCTATGCATGAAATAAAAATGGTAAAAATAACACTTTTGATATAAAAACTTATCCTTTATGCATGATATTAAAATTCAATTTCTCCATGATTATAATGAGATTCTTTCAATTAATCTAGGATGATAATTCCTAGAATATGGTAGGAAGTCCTCTTTTTATGCTTTGAATGAGATTATTTTATGCATAATTTTTATAAAAATTTTGCCATAGCTCCGCTGCTATGACTGATAAATCTCAATATTTCTAAGGGATAATGCTTATCATTAAGGAAATAATTAAAATAATCTCTAATTGGATTATTAATCCATAATGGATTGAATCATTAATATACATAAACTAAAAGCATAGAAAAAAGCCATTAATTTGGCCTCAAGCATAGCTTAATCTTGGGTTAAGGAAAAGCTTTATGAAAAGCTTGATTTGGATTGAGAACGGGTCATGAGTATGACCATTTCTTGAGTGAGAGAGAGAATTTACATAAAAATCATTAGAATTTAAACATAAATGAAAATTAACTTCAATAGCATTATGTAACTCTTCACTACTATTCAAACTTCAATAGCATTTAAAAAAAACCATACCAATTAAACTTCTCAAGCTTGAGAGGGGTTGAGAAGAGAGAAACATTGAGAAATTATAGAAAGATCAATATTCACTAATTACCTTACAACTTGCTTGATTCTTTGTTCACGGTAGAGGCCTCCAACCAATCAATTGGTTAAGTATGTTGATGGAGCCACTAATGGGGATTGAAGAAAGAGGGAAGCTCCAAAAACTAGTGAATTATTAAATGAATTCACAGTTCTTGGCTTAGGTGGAGTAGAGTAACAATGCATAAACACTATATCTTTTTCAACAAGGGGGAGGCTTCTATTTATAGGAAAAATTGAGCTCCTAACCAAACAAACTGATTCTAGAATTTTCTAAATCAGTTTGGTCAATATTTGACCATTTTTAGGTCAGTTAAGCTAACTTTTTGGAACTAGACTTAAATGAGGAGAGAGGAGAGATGAAATATCTCAATTTTTATGAGTTTAAAACTCATTCAAGCATGTGAAATATGCACCTTCTTTAAAGAACTCCCCTTTCTTACATATGTGTCATAATGGAATCATTTTAATATTGCTCATAGTTTTCTTACTAATAAACCTTGTACATTTTCAACTCTTCATCTTATGTGAAATATGCACCTCCTTTAAAGAATTCCCCTTCCTTACATATGTGTCATAATGGAATCATTTTAATATTGCTCATAGTTTTTTTACTAATAAACCTTGTACACTTTCAACTCTTCATCTTATGTGAAATATGCACCTCCTTTAAAGAATTCCCCTTCCTTACATATGTGTCATAATGGCATCATTTTAATATTACTCATAGTTTTTTTACTAATAAACCTTGTACATTTTCAACTCTTCATCTTATGTGAAATATGCACCTCAGTTGATCTTATTGGAGATCTATGACTTAAGTCTGATAAATAGATTTTTCTTTATCCGATCGTCCGTAAAAAAAAACATTTGTATATTTATATACAAGTTGCAATAATTACATAGAGTGGCTCGGCTCCAAAATTCAAAATCTCTTCGAGAGACGTATAAGACGACGGTACTGGGCCATAGTCATGCCCTGTTACATAAGTTCTCTAACTGCGAAGGGAGCTATTATTTTCTCCTTAGGGATAAATCGACTAAGGAGTCTTTAAACTCGGCAAGCACGTCTGAAATTTTGAGGCGTTGAAAGATATAGAATGACACCACGCGTCATTTTCAGCTTTATCAAAATCATGGCCAATGAGAGGTTCTGCCTCAGCATTGCACGCCGGTTATAAGAGGCATGGATATATAGCCCTGCAACCCACTTATGCTGTTGTCTCTCCACTGGGTTAGGAAAATATAATTCCTCGAAATGGTGTGCGAGTCTTGCTCGGCTTGTTCGTGTTGAAGCGGAAGAGATGAGATGCTCGAAGGCAAATGCAATCATATCTTGACACTGGGTGAGGTCGGGAATACCAGATAAATGTGGAACTTCCATCTATAAAAACAATTTCTTTGATTAAAATTTCTTCCTTAAAGAAGCTTACGGAATGAAAATACATTATGAAAATGCTGTTTCTGAATTCTTATTACCAATTTCAGATAAGAATTTAATTATCTTTATTAGCTTTCAAAACCGCTCTGATACCAACTGTGAGATCCCTGTTCCCCACCGATCAACGGATTCGGGGTACTAGCAGCGGAAGTAGCACATCATGCGTGGGTAGGGGTCTCACACTCGGGGCCTCGCCCACGGATATCCGGACAAGAGACTAATCCGTCGGTTTGTCCAAAACCGAAACTGGAAAAACTTCCTTTACTCGGAAAGCATGGGCGATTCCACCAGGATAACTCTTTACTCTAACGTAGTCAAGATCATTACGGATCAACTGATCTGACTGCACCTTTAACGGTACTTGGTCAAATCAAGGAAGAAACTTGCACTTGGATCATTGGGATCAACGCTTTTTTCCCCATCAAGAGGCACAGCCGTTGATTCCTATCCATAGAACAATTTCTATCCGGGATTTACTTTATCTATCGTAAAAACAAAAGTTGAGTCTCGATTTATGGATCCATCAGTCCAGCCTAACCCCATCCGATCCCATGGGTTAGCCAACCACCCAACCACTGTAGTGATGGGATCCAATTTGGAATTTGGTTAGGTTTTGTCCCGGGTACCAAGGAAAAGAGTTCCAAGGCCCCCTAGCCGGAAGTTCATGCAAACATAAAACTAGCCACACCACTTACACACCCAATATGAAATTGCCTTTTTCTTAGCTTCAGCTAACTTTAAAACAATCCTTTAATGAAACCATAGTACCACTGATCACAATCTTCCAATTTATTTGGTTGATTCATAATTTCCCATCATTCCTTCATCAGAGTATCTATGGCATCATTGGCAACTAGAACGCTCACCACCTGTCCACACAGGGGCCTTTTCAATAGTTCCTAGCCCATAATACTTGGCAATATAATCACTTATAAAAATCAAGATGGACTCTCGTTGAAGATCAGCAAGATCAACCAACAGATCCATATAAAGAGCCATGGACTCATCCATTGAAGACCAGCAAGGTCAATCAACCAGATCCATGCCCGGTTTCACAAAACAACTCTTACTCCTTGTTCCAATATCTTCCACGACGCACGTGTGGGTATCTTCGGCGACCCAGAGCCCGAGCACCGTATGGTCAGCACCCTCTAGGATCCTTTGCAGGTGACCTAGCGCTTCACTCATAGGCCGCTTCCTTGGTCCCTCATCCACCGTACCGGAAGCTCACCATTTAAATCGAGCCGAGGCTGGTCAAGACCTCGATCGACCTTGCTACGCGAGACGTCCTCCATTGACTCTCCGTCAGCAGTTGCAACTTTATCAGTTCAGTCTTCATGACCTTAATCCTTAAGACGGTCAAAATGCTTCCCCAGCATTCTTGACATAAAACAGTCATTTACAAACAGTCACCAAATACAGTTTCTAAATCGAACTCTCGTCTTTCCACATTATCCCTCCTTAGTCCACATTACTTATTCCACATTCCATTCAATGTGTACTCATTCTCATCCATTTCCTCATATCGACGACACATTAATTCACATACACATTCACCTTCACATCCATACATCCACATTTACATGTATACATCCATTTTCACATCCTCATTTATACATCCACATCCCATATCCACATTCATACATACACATCCATATCCACATCCAACATCCACATCCACATCCACATTCATATTCACATCCATATATCCACATCTACATGCATACATCCATTATCACGTCCTCATTCATACATCCACATCCACATACATACATACATCCACATCCACATACATACATACATCCACATCCACATTCTCATTCACATCTATACATCCACATCTACATCCACATACATACATCCACATCTATACATCCACATCCACATTCTCATTCACATCTATACATCCACATCTACATCCACATACATACATACATCCACATCCACATTTCCATTCACATCTATACATCCACATTCATATACATCCACATCCACATTCCCATTCACATCTATACATCCACATCTACATCCACATACATACATACATCCATATCCACATTCCCATTCACATCTATACATCCACATCTACATCCACATCTACATCCACATTCACATCCACATTCCCATTCACATCTATACATCCACATCTACATCTATATCCACATTCACATCTATGCATATACATCTTCATGCATACATCCATTTTCACGTTCATATATCCATTTTCACATTCATACATCCATACTCCCATCTCCACATCCACACATCCACATACATACATCCATTTCCACATTCCCATTCATGTAACCCCATATGCCTTCACATCTAATCTTTTACATCACATCCATTCTCGTCCTATCACAACCCATATGCATCTTATCCTATCACATACACTTCTTACCTCATCCCATACACATCTTATCACATCTTAATTCATCTTATCACCTCTTATCATCTCTTATACACCTCTTATCACATCCTATCACATCTCATATCTATTTATAGAATACAAGAGAACTCTTATATTTGATATAAGATTTCTTTACACATTTACTTATGCATAAATTCCATTTAAGGAGATTAATACTTCCGAAGAAAATCAATCTTTTATGTATCTTCCTATGCATAAATTCATTTTAAATGAAAATGACACTTTTGAATTAAAATTCAATCTTTTATGCATCTTCCTATGCATAAATTCAATTTAGATGAGAATGACACTTTTGAATTAAAAATCATTTTTTTAAAATGCATCTTCTTATGCATAAAGTCAATTTGGTAGGAATTACACTTTTAGAATAAAAGAATTTCTCTTATGCATCTAAGTTATGCATAAAATCCATTTATGATGAAAATCACACTTTTAGTATAAAAAGAATATCTTTTATGCATACCTCCATGCATGAAATCCAATTATGATAAAAGTTACACTTTTATAATAAAATAATCAACTTTTATGCATACCTCTATGCATGAAATTCAATTGTGACAAAAGTAACACTTTTTACATTAAAATAATCATCTTTTATCCATACCTCTATACATGAAATCCAATATGATAAAAGTATCACTTTTGATATTAAAAAAAATTATCCTTTATGCATACTTCTATGCATGAAAATTAAAAATGATAAAAGTAACACTTTTGATATAAAAAATTTTCCTTTATGCATACTTCTATGCATGAAAATTAAAAATGATAAAAGTAACACTTTTGATATAAAAATTTTTCTTTATGCATACTTCTATGCATGAAAATTAAAAATGATAAAAATAACACTTTTGATATAAAAATTTATCCATTATGCATACTTCTATGCATGAAACAAAAATGGTAAAAATAACACTTTTGATATAAAAATTTATCCATTATGCATAATATTAAAATTTAATTTCTCCATGATTGTAATGAAATTCTTTCAATTAATCTAGGATGATAATTCCTAGAATATGGTAGGAAGTCCTCTTTTTATGCTTTGAATGAGATTATTTTATGCATAATTTTTATAAAAATTTTGCCATAGCTCCGCTGCTATGACTGATAAATCTCAATTTTTCTAAGGGATAATGCTTATCATTAAGAAAATAATTAAAATAATCTCTAATTGGATTATCAATCCATAATGGATTGAATCATTAATATACATAAACTAAAAGCATAGAAAAAAGCCATTAATTTGGCCTCAAGCATAGCTTAATCTCGGGTTAAGGAAAAGCTTTATGAAAAGCTTGATTTGGATTGAGAACGGTTCATGAGTATGACCATTTCTTGAGTGAGAGAGAGAATTTACGTAAAAATCATTGGAATTTAAACATAAATGAAAATTAACTTCAATAGCATTATGTAACTCTTCACTACTATTCAAACTTCAATAGCATTAAAAAAACCCATACCAATTAAACTTCTCAAGCTTGAGAGGGGTTGAGAAGAGAGAAACATTGAGAAATTATAGAAAGATCAATATTCACTAATTACCTTACAACTTGCTTGATTCTTTGTTCACGGTAGAGGCCCCCAACCAATCAATTGGTTAAGTATGTTGATGGAGCCACTAATGGGGATTGAAGAAAGAGGGAAGCTCCAAAAACTAGTGAATTATTAAATGAATTCACAGTTTCTGGCTTAGGTGGAGTAGAGTAACGATGCATAAACACTATCTATTTTTCAACAAGGGGGAGGCTTCTATTTATAGGAAAAATTGAGCTCCTAACCAAACAAACTGATTCTAGAATTTTCTAAATCAGTTTGGTCAATATTTGACCATTTTTAGATCAGTTAAGCTAACTTTTTGGAACTAGACTTGAATGAGGAGAGAGGAGAGATGAAATATCTCAATTTTTATGAGTTTAAAACTCATTCAAGCATGTGAAATATGCACCTCCTTTAAAGAACTCCCCTTCCTTACATATGTGTCATAATGGAAGCATTTTAATATTGCTCATAGTTTTTTTTTACTAATAAACCTTGTACATTTTCAACTCTTCATCTTATGTGAAATATGCACCTCCTTTAAAGAATTCCCCTTCCTTACATATGTCATATTTTTAATATTGCTCATAGTTTTTTACTAATAATCCTTGTACATTTTCAACTCTTCATCTTATGTGAAATATGCACCTCCTTTAAAGAATTCCCCTTCCTTACATATGTCATATTTTTAATATTGCTCATAGTTTTTTACTAATAATCCTTGTACATTTTCAACTCTTCATCTTATGTGAAATATGCACCTCCTTTAAAGAATTCCCCTTCCTTACATATGTCATATTTTTAATATTGCTCATAGTTTTTTACTAATAAACCTTGTACATTTTCAACTCTTCACCTCATGTGAGCATTTACTCATTTTTGGGTATTTTCTTTTTACAAGTTGGATTTATCTCCTCCCTACACATGGATTGATGCTATTGGTCCATAGGAACCTTAATTGGACCATAGTCTAAAGATTTCTGAAAATCTAGACCCTTAGGCTAAGGTTCTTTATAGCTATTTTCAATTAATTCCAATTGCACATTGGAAAATTCTTTTTGAATTTCTGTTTCAGGGGAACTCATCTGAATTAGAAGAGATATTTTTCTATCCAAAAATATTCAAAATCTGAATATTCTCTCCCTAGAATATTTTTCTCTCTCTAGGCTAAAACAGATAGAAACAAGGTCTTTATATTTCTGAAGAGGGATTGATTACAGGGAAAGATACTAGACATCAAAAAGGGGGTGGGGGAGGAATCTTACATATTCCCTCTATTAGAGTGGTCCCACTCCTAGGGTGGCAAACGATAAGGCATAATCTCTTCTCACCATAGAAACCCTTCTCTATAAACTTGAGCATTCTTCGATGCTAAACACTTTGAAATTGAGGCAATATAATACACAAACCAACCTTGAATGTTGCAATTGCAATTTTCACCTTCCTTGATGATGAGGTATCTTCCAAGACTTCATCTTTGCTGAAATCTCCATTTTCAACTTCCATGGCAGCTTCAATGTTGAAATGAAAGACTCCATAGCCTTCATACTTTCTGAAATCTCCATTTTCAACTTCGTGAGCAGCACCATAATCTCCATATTCTCCACTGGCTTGGAGCCTTTCAAGTAAATGCACTTGGTTGTTCATGTCTCCCTAGCATATAGTTCAACTGCATATGAGTTCCCTTTTGGCAAAGGTTCCTTCCACAACTTCTTTTGCAGCTCCTTGGACTCTAAATAATATCTCTGTGGCCCTTTTTTAATCTTGATTAGCTCCTTGGTTGTTCATGTCCCTGGCATATAGTTTAGGTGCATATGAGTTCCCTTTTGGCATAGTTTCCTTCCACAGCTTCTCTTGCAACTCCTTGTCCTCCAAATAATATCTAGGTGGCCCTTTTTAAAGCTTGATTAGCTCTAAACTGAGCGCATGGGTGGTTTTCTTATAAAACTCTAACTACTCCACCACTGCTCTCTGCAGTGTTGCATTGTTCTTCATCTCCTTTTGTAGTTCATCTCCTAGCATTATATTTTCTAGGACTAAGTCTCCTCTTCCTTTAAGTGGTTTTCCAGTTGGGGTTCTTTCATCTTCCTCTACTCGCGCCGCTGAGAGGGGGGGTCACTATGTATAAACCCTATATATTACGTGCATTCAAGGCCTATTTGTAAAACCCCTTATCTGTAAATTTATCATTAATAAAAACACAACCTTTTTCTTCACAAATCTATAACTTTTTAAAAAATCTTAAAAAATGATCCCTTCTGTAAGTGTATTTTGACTAATTTTATAAATTAAAATCTCCTTCTGTTCCTCTATCAATTTTGGTTTTTTTAGTATCTTCTTTTAAGGAATTAGAAGAGGTACCTATATAACTTGTTGTCTAGGTAAAAGATTTTGTTGAGGGTGCAGAAAATCTAACATGACATAGTACCAGCTTTCCTCACTACCTTATGTTACTAAGGAAAACAATTTTGCATCCAGTAGCTAATCTTGTACTCCTTCTTCTAGTTCCTCACTCTCTATCCTTGACAAGAAGTCTGCAATTACATTTTATTTTCTTGAAGTATGTTGGATGAAAAAATCAAACTCATGTAATATCAACACTCCACCTAGCCATCTTTCCAGCTAGAAAGGATTTGTTTCACCAGATATATCGAACACAAATTTCCCCCCCAAACAATAAATAGTGCCTAATCTTGTTCAATGAGTAGATCATTCCTAAAGCTTCTCTCTCTATTATGTTGTAGTTCTTCTCAACAACACCAAGCAATTGTGAGTGCTTTACTAGCATAATATATGGGCTACATATAACTTATTTCCTTTTCCTACATAAGTTGACTTCCCAAGGCCTTGTTTGATGCATCCACATACACATAGAAGATTTTAGACAAACCTAGATTTTCCATTATAGGTGCCATTATAACCATCTTCTTGAGAAATTCACATGCCCTTTGACATTCTTCAGTCCCCTCAAATTTGGCATCCTTTCCTGTGAGAGAGCTGATACTATATAAGTATGCAATGTGTGACAAGTACTTAATGAGTCTTGTGTGCCACTTCACCTTGCCAATGAACCTTTCCAAATTGTTTGAAATTCTTTGGAGCTAGCGTATTCCTAATTGCTACAACCTTATTTTGGTCTAAAGCCAATCCTTGCTTTGACACCACATGTCCAACAAGAAGTGTTCCCGACTTCAAAGCAAAAGCACGCTTGGTAGGGCTGAGATTAAGCCTTATGTCCCTACATCTCTGTAGACACAATTTGAGGTGAAAGAAATGCTTACTCTGCTTTCCAAAGACACTGAAGTCATCTACAAAAGATTTCATGAAATCAATCAGGTAGTCATAAAAGATCTCTTGCACTATCCTCTGGAATGTACCAGGAACATTCTTTAGTCCAAACATTAGGATAGAGGCTACAAACACTCCCAATTCTTTAATAAAAATAGTCTTTTCCTTATCCTTTGGATCCATCTTCACTTGATTGTAGCCACTAAACCCGTCTAGAAAAGTATACATCTCCCTTCTAGTCACTTCATCCAAAAGAGAATCAATGAAAGGTAGTGGAAATGGGTTTGTGATGGTAGCTTCCAATAGTCAATACATACCCCAAGCTTCATATTTTTCTTTGGCACTATGACTATGGGTGATACACAAGTTTCCTTCTTCATTGTGTATATGAATCCGACTCTTAGGAGTATGTCTATCTCTTCCTTCACCTGCTTTACATAGTTGGGATTCATCTGGTAGTGCTGTTGCCTTACTGGCAGTGCATCCTACTTCAAATTGATTCTACGCTAATAGAACTTGGGGTCAATGCCCTCCATATCAATGTAAGTCAAAAACATCCTTTTACTCCTTTAATAGCTGGATTAATTTTTTCGTGAATTCTTCTTCTAATTCAACACTAATCTTTATTCTTTTGTCTTCATTTTCTTCGCCCAAGTTGACCTCTTGTAATTGATCCTGTTTGACCCTTGTAAATGTGCTCTAATTTTTCTCCTCCCTCTTGAGCTTTTATCTAGAGCTCTAGGTCCTTCATAGCCTTCTTTTATTCTTCTTCCTTCTCATCTTCTCTCTTTGACTGTCTTTCAGTCTTCTTGTCCTCTTTCGAAGCATCCCCTGCTTGGTGCTTCTTTGTGTCTTTATCCCTAGGGTTCTTCAAAACCTTGTACTCCTCCAAAATTTTATCCACATGTACTAGGTACAATGGTACAATGTGGGGGTTTTTCTTTCAGGATCCTCTCCTCTTGATCATCATCCATGCCCTCTACCATGTTGTATGTTTTTGCATATAGGGGCTTCACAATTTTTGTTCACTGAGCTTTTCTTGCTCCCAAAGTCTATATTTACCTTTTAATTTCCCTTATTTATATAGATCCTATCTCTATTCCAGCCATGCCTCACCTTGTCGTGTCGTCTAAGCCATGGTCTACCCAATAGTATCTTATAAGACCCTACTTATATAGACCTTTTAATTTCCCTTTTTTATATAGATCCTATCTTTGTTCCAACCATGCCTCACCCTGTCATGTCTGAACAATGGTCTGCCCAACAGTATCTTATAAGACCCTACTAATCTCCATAGTTGTTGAGAGATATAAGCTCGATGTATGTCTTTATGTGGGAATGCACATTAAAGGTGCATGACATTATGTGCTGTGTGAGTTGTGGCCACTCATGTGAAAAGTGGAGTGCCATATGTAAAGAGAATTGGGTAAATGGTTATCTATATTAGAAGCCACATTTGTATCATGATTCATTAAGTATATGAAGTAGAGTAAATTGTTGAGTGTGCAGCTTCTCTCTCTCTCTCTCTCTCTCTCTAGCAATGGATTTTTTTTTGCGATATGATCCACCTTAGTTATGCTTAATCTTATGTATGCACCATGATTAATCCCACAGTAGGTTTGTTATCATGGTATTAGAGCATGGGTGGGCTCTTAACATAAGTTTATGTGTCTTGTTCATTTGGTTGATTGATTGAGCATATTGATGTTTATGTTATTTTACAATTACATGTACCACAATCAATATAACACGAGATGAGAGCTCGTAAGTGCATTATCCAAGATAAGAAGAAGACACGTAGTAAGTGCCCAATACATAAGAATAAATGTCGTCTTGTTGACTACCATACTCCTTCTCATATATTACCAATGATGTACAAGGATTCTCTTCACTATGAAGCCAACCTTCCCACTGAAGAGGAATGTCAAGATATTCAAACTCAATAGTCCACAATTTTATTCAAGTCACTAATTTATAATTGTGAGGTTTATTGAAGAATCAAATTTTCAATAGAGAGAGAGAGAGAGAGAGAGAGAGAGAGAGAGAGAGAGAGAGAGAGAGAGAGAGATGAAATGTAGACTTGACAATGAGAGATCTAGAAGGAAATACCTTCCCCTTCTTGTTTTCTCTTCCTTATTTTATAAAATTTTCATGTCTATCTTACTACAATCACCACTACACAACACTTCCTCTACCTTCCCTAGCTATGTAAACACCTTACAAATAAATTTTTAGAGATAGGGAAAGGGTGCAATGTGTAACCCT